>NC_068932.1:43711562-44013750 GCF_023091745.1 Budorcas taxicolor | reverse complement strand
GACTGCTTTGGGTTTATGAACTATTTTTTCGACCGTCTTTTTCCTCTCGTGAACACCACTTGTGAATGTTTAAGTCCAGTCCGGAGGCTTTTCCACATAAAATCGGAAGCGAAAGGCGCTACAGGCCGGGCAGGCTCCACCATATCCGGGAACAGCTGGGCCTCAAATGTGACCTGTCTCACACTGAAGAGGACCCCCCGGTTTTGAGGGGCGCCCGTATTTCATCGCCCCAGCTGATCCTGTGCCTGGCTAGCTCCTTCGTCACTCTGATGGATGGATTCCAGCCACCAAACGAAGTTTCGTGCTCACCAAGATTAATTGCTGAAGGAAAAATATTGAAACTTTATTATTCATATAATTCATTTGAGGGGATGATCCCGAGAAAATGTAGCATGCGGCGGAAGTTCATCATTTGACAGTAATCAGAGGGAGGGGAGACGGAAGGAATGTCGAGGCAGCACCTCAGCGCCTGACCCACCACCTTACGGGAGCCATGGGCAATGGTGCCCGGGTGTGAGGGAAAAGCTGCTCTTCCCATTCTGCCAACACTGCTTCCTGGGGTCCCCCTGCTCCCAGCAGGGGTGAGTCCTCTGGTGGCCAGCCTGTTTCCTGTTTTATTTTATTCAGATCTCTTACTTATTTATGTTTGCTCGGTAGAGTGGGCAATTTTTTTTTTTTGACAACTGGGCATCTCCTTGCCCTTCTTTGGGCAAGACAGCCAACTTCCCTTGGAGAAGCTGTGTCTCTGAGCTTCAGGTGAGACGCCTTGGGAAGAGCATGTGACCGGGGTTAGCCTGTGAGACCGCTGCATTCCTCCAGCGGCAGGGACTGACTCAGAACGGACACACGACCTCATCCAGGCCAGGGCCAGGCTGTCTTCTCCTTGAAAGGCTGACAGAGAGGCTGGCACTTTTCCTCCCCACTGTGAAGGCTGAGACAGGGAAAGCCTGGAGCCAGGGAACTCTCAAGCTGGCACAAGGGGAGAAAAACCAAGAGCCACAGGGGACGCCCAAGATGGAGAAGACAGATACAGAGCCCTGCTGCAACTTTTGGGCCCTGAGTCAGGCCATACCTGAAGCCAGTCCTACTTCCGAATGTGGACTTTTTAGCTATGTGAGCCATATAGTCGGTCTTTGCTTAAGCCAGTTTGAGTGAAGTGTTCTCCCAGAGATCTTGCATCTTAAGTGAAATGACAAAAAAGGTCAGCTAGAGGACCTTCATTCCAGCATCTTCATGACAAGGTTATGAAGGGTTAGTTCCTGCCTACCACCCCAGGTTCCTAGAACTGCCATTATTGTACATCTTTTCTTAAACCTGATTCTCTAGCCTCCCTTTAATAATTCATGCTACGTGAGAGTCTGACAATAAGATCATTTTCTGCTTACTGATAGCTAGGCGTTGGCTTCTGTTGTTGTGACCAGAGATGCCGGATATAACGTAGAGGCGGTCAGTGGGACAGTCCCTTGGCTCCTTTGCTGGGCTCTTTCGTGCTCTCTTAGGCTGCAGGGCCCCAGGGCCTCAGTCACCTGGTCCGTCGGCAGCCCTGGGTCCACAGGCATCTCTGTGGACAGAGCTCAAAGACAGACAGCTGAGTGGAAAAAGCATGTTGCACCATGACAGCACTGCTGGACAGTTTCGAAACACACAAAACACAGGTGCATACATATGTAGAAGAATCTCTAACACGGAACGGGAAGGCTGCACACCAAGTTCACGGCCACGGTTACCTCTGGGAAGGCGGGGAGGAGAACCAGCGCTGGGGAGGAACTCCTCCGACTCTGTGTCCTAATGAAACAGAAAATTAAACGAAGGCCCTCCCAGCTCTCAGGGGCACGGGCAGCTGGGCTGAGATTTTGGCTGAGCCCTTGGTGGGGAGGGCTGACGGGTGGGTGCAGAAGGAGACCCTGGTCCCCGGCAGCTCATAGCACAGGCAGTGACGATCAAGCCAGGGTAAACCGGGAGGCAAGGGTGTGTGTGTGCCATCCAGGAGCTGGGGTGAGAGGACCACTCATCATGGGACGGTGGGCACAGTGAGCAAGGGGCTAGGACAGGTCACCTGGACAGCATGATCTTGGCCTGAAGGACACCTGAGGTATGGACACGTAGATCGGTTTGCAGAAGAATGCAGACAGATACACATACACATTATTCCCTTGTCTTTGCTTCAACATTGCACATTTTAAAAGTAAAAACCAAGGAAGATCCCCTGGAGGCGGGCACAGCAACCCACTCCAGTATTCTTGCCAAGAGAATCCCACGGACAGAAGAGTCTGGCGGGCTACGGTCCATGGGCTCGCGAAGAGTAGGACACGACTGAAGTGACTTAACACACACAAGGAAGAGTAAAAAATGTGAAAAAGACAAGAAAATGACCACCCCAAATCTCATCACACAGAAATAATCACTTTGGACGTTTTCATGAGGCTCCTCTAGTCTTGGCTACAAAAAGACAGCTTTTTCTTCCTGAGTCAGGAAGTAGCATGCATAACATTTTAAACAGAGTTCGCGGGTGACTATTTGCGCGATGTCTTTCCCTTTGGAAACAGGCTCATAGCCATGGGGAACAAAAGAAATAATAGTAATGATAGTAAATAATTATAATGTAAACAATTATAAATAGTCATAATGTTTTCGATGGAAGGGCATTTTTTTTAACAGGGTTGTGTTTAATTTCTGCTGTACAACAAAGAGACTCAGTTATACATGTATATTATTTTTCATATTTTTTCCATTTTGGCTTATCACAGGGGATTCACAGCTCCCTGTGCTATACAGCAGGACCCCGTTTATCCATCCTGTGTATAATAGTTGGCATCTGCTAATCCCAAATCCCCAGTCCTTCCCTCCCCAGCCCTCCACCCTCTTGGCAACTATGAGTCTGTTCTCTGCGCCTGTTAAGTCTGTTTCCGTTTCGTAGGGGTGTTCATTTGTTTAGTTTAGATCGACATGTGAGTGACACCGTGTGGCATCTCTCCTCCTCTTTCTGACTTTCTTCACCTAGTATGACCATGCCTAGGTCGTCCTTGTTGCTGCAGACAGCATTGTTCCATTCTTTTTTGACGACTGAGTAGTATCCCACTTGGTACCACATCTTCTTTATCCATTCATCTGTCAATGGACATTTAGGTCGTTTACAGGTCTCGGCTTTTGTAAATAGTGCTGCTGTGATGTTCACTACGAAAATAGTGAACGTAAAGGTGTGTGTATCTTTTTGAATTATAGCTTTGTCTGAGTGCATATGCCCAGGAATGGGATTGCTGGATCGTAGAGCAACTCTATTTTTGGTTTTTTGAGAAACCTCCATATTTTCCATAGTGGCTGCACCAGTTTATATGCAGAGGCACACTGTCCAAAATGCTTTGCACACACTAATTGACTCAGTCCTCCCAACCCCAAGAAGTAGGTTGTTATTATAAATTCCCATTTTACAGATGAGAAAAGTGAGGCTCATGGAGATGTTTATATCTGGGTTTCACAACTGGTAAGTCAAGATTTTGACTACACCGAAACTTTTGACTGTGTAGATCACAACAAACTGTGGAAAATTCTTAAAGAGATGGGAATACCAGACCACCTGACCTGCCTCCTGAGATATGTGTATGCAGGTCAAGAAGCAACAGTTTGAACCAGACACAGAACAACAGACTGGTTCCAAATAAGAAAAGGAGTATGTCAAGGCTGTATATTGTCACCCTGCTTATTTAACTTATATGCAGAAAAACATCATACAAAATGTCAGGCTGGATGAAGCCCAAGCTGGAATCAAGATTGCTGGGAGAAATATCAATAACCTCAGATATGCAGATGACACCACCCTTATGGCAGAAAGTGAAAAGGAACTAAAAAGCCTCTTGATGAAAGTGAAAGAGGAGAGTGAAAAAGTTGGCTTAAAGCTCAACATTCAGAAAACCAAGATCATGGCATCTGGTCCCATCACTTCATGGCAAATAGATGGGAAACAATGGAAACAGTGATAGACTTTTTTTGGGGGGGGGGCCCAAAATCACTGCAGATGGTGACTGCAGCCATGAAATTAAAAGACACTTGCTCCTTGGAAGAAAAGCTATGACCAATCTAGACATTATATTTAAAAGCAGAGACATTATTTTGCTGACAAATGTCCGTCTAGGCAAAGCTATGGTTTTCCCAGTTTTCATGTATGGATGTTGAGAGTTGGACTATAAAGAAAGCTGAGCGCTAAAGAATTGATGCTTTTGAACTGCGGTGTTGGAGAAGACTCTTGAGAGTCCCCTGGACTGCAAGGAGATCAAATCAGTCAATCCTAAAGGAAATCAGTCCTGAATATTCATTGGAAGGACTGGATGCTGAAGCTGAAGCTCCAATACTTTGGCCACCTGATCCGAAGAGCTGACTCATTTGAAAAGACCCGGATGCTGGGAAAGACTGAAGGCAGGAGGAGAAGGGGACGACAGAGGATGAGATGGCTGGATGGCATCACCGACTCAATGGACATGAGTTTGAGTAAACTCTGGGAGTTGGCGATGGATAGGGAGGCCTGGCGTGCTGCAGTTCATGGGGTCACAAAGAGTTGGATATAACCGAGCAACTGGACTGAGGCTCCACAGGACCTTCCTGGGGTCACCCCCACTGCCCGGGTGCCCCTCAGGGAAGCTGCCAAGCTGACCTCATTTTATGTGGTCCCAGAGCCTTCCTTAGCACAGCAGGACATGTGGGTCGGCTCTGTCTGCCTGCCCTGCAGGTGAGGCTCACAGAGGAGTCGTCATCTGCCCCATCATGTGGCTCCAGGGGCGACTTGGACAACTTCAGACCCCGGTCCTTCCCTCTGCCTAACCAAGGGGGCCCAAAGCCACCAGCTTTCTGGGCCAGCGCTCCTGCTGTCTGCCCAGCACAGCGGGCTCTTGACTGTCACTGGAGGAATTTCCCACGCTGAGCCGGGCAGCCAAGAAGCCCGGCCTCTCTTTCCCACAGCGTCTTGGCAGAGGTCTGCACAGAGGGTGGCATGGACCCCTTGGTTCCAGCCATCCCTGCGCCAGCAAGTTCACCCAAGCACAACTCTGTGCCTCCGACCGCCGAATAATAAATTTAATAATTAAAGAATAATTAATTACACCTGAAACTTCTCACTTGGGGGTACAATTAGCCTCTGGCACCTTTTGAATGAGTTGCCGGTGACTAATTGTGCCCTCAAGGAGGCATTTGTAAGTACAATTAATTGTGTGCAAAATTGAACTCACAAATACTCAGGAACATAAAAACCATTCCCACAAAAAGAGTTTGTTCAAAATCCAGGCTGTTATTTTTTTTAAAGGGTCCTGTGGTGGGTTCCCCAGGGCTCCAGATGTGCCCTGGGGTCTCCGTGGGAGGCCGCCCCGCCCGCAGCACAGGGGTCCCCCAAGCTTGGAGCTTCCACTGCCGCGGGAACCCCCAGGTGGCTCCTCCACAGAGCAGGGCATCGGCTCGTGACTCGGAGAGGTCACTATTTAGTACAGAGTCATGGGGATGGAAGAGCAGGAAGGATGAGCCAAGAGCTAAAGCACAAATCTGCCTTCTTTGCCTCCTTCAACTTCCCCGTCAAGGTCATCCCAAACTGGAGGAGATCGTTGGCTTTCCGGGTCTTGCCCAGTGGCCAGCTCTTGGAGAAGCCCTCGGATGCAGGGCTTGGTGTTGGTGTCAGACCTGCTCTGGCCATCGTTGTCCAGTCACTAAGTTGTGTCCACCTCTCTGCGACCCCACGGACTGTAGCCCACCAGGCTCCTCTGCCCATGGGATTTCCTAGGCAAGAATACTGGAGTGGGCTGCCATTTCCTGCTCCAGGGGATCCTCCAACACAGAGACCGAACGCACGTCTCTTACATCTCCCGCATTGGCAGGCCTGTTCTTCACCACCAGCGCCCCCTGGGAAGCCCCATCAATTCACCTTGAAACTCTATTATTAATCCCTCCAGATTCCACTAAGATGCCACAGCCCCTAAGAAGCCTTTTGCTCTTCCAGGACAATGGATGCCCCTCTGGGAGTGTCTCAGAACCTGTGCTTGCTGCACTGGTTCTTCTGAGCTTTCTGATCCTAACTTTGGGAGGGAGAAAACTCTTCCTCACGTTCTGTCCCCTGGGCCAACCGATGATCGGTGAGACTCAGACATTTCTGACAGCAAAGCTGGAAACAAGCGAGTATAGTCAAAGGTGGCATTCTTTGCACTGCCTCTAGCCCAGCTGCAAGGGAGGAACAGCTGATACGAACAGTTTTACAAAATTGAATGCTTTATCCTGGTTATTTTCGTATTATTTCTGGGAAGTGAAGCCCCTTTGAGGGCACAGACATTTCATGCCCTGGGTCTCTATAGTTAAAAAGATTTGCGTTTCTTTATTAGATTTGCTTCTTGACAGTCCCTCAGGATGCTGTGCTGATCACCTAGGAGCCGCTGGAGGGACTAACTGCAGGGGGAGCTATCTATTGTGTTCCTTGCTTGCAGTTTCAGGGCATTGAGAAGGCTTAATGAATCCCGGGTACAGGTTGGAGTGCAGAAAGGGGCCAGCTGCTCCCAAAAGCCTGATGCTCTGTGACACTCTGCCATTCACCAAACACCCAGGACACACCTTCCAGGTGGCAGGCCCTGGACTAGCATGCTCTAGATCCAGAGATGGTAAGACAAAAATGTCTCTCCAGGTTTCCAGGCTTGAGGGGGGAATACCAACGCATTGGGAGCTGTCAGGAGGCAGAGAAGCCCCAGGCAGGGAACACTCCCCTCACACCAGGGGAGATGAGTTCTGAAATGGGTTCTATAAAAGGAGTACTGGGGAAGGAGAGACATGGTGGTGTGTGTGAGAGAGAGAGAGAGAGGCAGGGAGAGGTCTGAGATCATGAATCAGAACAAGAGTCAATGGTTTAGCCAACCAACCCTCTCGGCACCCTGGCCGTCAGCGAAGGGTCTGCAGGACTTTGTTTCTCCAGTTGCTATCTGCTTTCCCACAAAACAGAATACAGAAAGGAGAGGTCACAGGCTTATAAGAGAAAACCATGATTTGCTGATGCTTCTAGCTCCCCACATTGCCTCCAGGACCTTAACGGAGAGGATTAAGAAGCAACCTAAGGCACACAGCGCTCTGTCTGCAGGAGAAGGTGTGTTTCAGTGCACACAACTTAGAAAGGGAGTCGGATTAACAGAGTTCACAGACCAGCCCCAGCCTTCAAGTGGGATCAAGGAAAGACCCCTCCAGAGCTCCCAAGCCCCCACCCACATTGCTCCCACTGTGTCCCGAGCTCCCCTTCCGTGACAGCCCCGTGTACCTGGGTTATAGGCACAGAGGTTGCAGTTCGGGGGGCGACTTACCCCTGGCCCCAAGGGCCAGCAAGAGCAGGTTATCAGAGGCCCCTCCAGCCCAGGGAATGGGCGCTGCGGGGGTGTGAGCCCGCTGTTCTCATGGGCAGAGCCGGGGAGGCCCTCCCTGCCACAGTGTATGGCAAAGCCCTAGCTTCGGTGACACAGCTCAGATGCATGGGTCTCCCTGTCTGACCCTTACCATCTCAGTTTTTAGTCTCTGTTGGAAGTCCTGCCTCATTAAGAGACTTCCTGCTTCCTGCCATATTGGCCTTTTGGGCAGAATTCGCAATTAGAGTGTTAGAGTGGTGCTCTATTAACTGCAAAAACTGTGATTCTTAGATTGAGTTAATTGCTAATATCTGTATACAGTGTTCCCCTAAGATACTTTACATTACAGTAAATAAACTTCCCATCTGAATTCAGAGACATGACCAGAGGTTTTACAAATACCTAATTATATTTACAGAAAGCTAGGGCTTCCTGGTAAAGAATCCACCTGCCAGTGCAGGAGATGTAAGAAACGCAGGTACGATTCCTGGGTCAGGAGGATGCCCTGGAGAAGGAAATGGCAACCCACTCCCGTATCCTTGCCTGTGAAATCCCATGGACAGAGGAGCCGGGTGGGCTACAGTCCATGGGGTCGCAAAGAGTCAGACACGACTGAGCAACTCAGCAGGGTCCACTCAGCTGCCCCCTTCTTCAACACTGTCTCAGCCCACTCTTCAGAAGCCAGCAGCTGCCATGGTAGGTAAGTCACAGAGATTCTTTTCCATTCTTTCTCAGAAAATAACCCAAACCACCACACATATCCATCAGAACTCTTGGCACTACTCCTGGCTAGAAATGGCTCAGTAAAAAAAAACAAAAAAAGTAGGACATTGTAAATGGTTTTCATTGGTCATGAGACGGATTGTCCAGTGCTGACAGCGGGAGTGGATATTATTGGTATAAGCCATTTGGAAAGTGTTTTGGTAATAGGAGTCTAAGCCTAAAAAATGTCTAAACTCAGTTTCATAAAGTATATCTCCATACAGCAGCACACTCTGCAGCCAAAAAAATTATATAGTCCTTGCCTAAATTATTAGAAAGGTGTTCATGCTATGTTGCTGCTAAGTCACTTCAGTCGTGTCCGACTCTGTGCGACCCCATAGACGGCGGCCCACCAGGCTCCCCCATTCCTGGGATTCTCCAGGCAAGGGTACTGGAGTGGGTTGCCATTTCCTTCTCCAATGATGAAAGTGAAAAGTGAAAGCGAAGCCGCTCAGTCGTGTCCAACTTGCAGCGACCCCATGGACTGCAGCACCAGGCTCCTCCATCCATGGGATTTTCCAGGCAAGAGTACTGGAGTGGGGTGCCATCACCTTCTCCGTCATGCTATGTTAAGAAAGAATAAATTAAAGATGAACATGTAGAGTTATTACATATTTTTTATACATAGGCTCATAAGGAAAGATCTGGAAGGAACATTAACAGTTATTGGTGATGAATTTGCCTGGCAATTTTCATTTCTTTATATCTTTTTTTACCTAAATCATTTACATTGAGTGGGTATATCTTTTATAATTATGGAAAAAACCATTTTCATCTTGAAAAAAGAAAAGAAAAAATATACAAACAACATGAAATAAAATTTGACCAAAAGAAACTCTGAAAATGAGCATGCCTTTGACCTAGTGGTTTCACTTTTGGAATCAGTCCTAAGGAAATAATCTGAAGTGCAAACAAAGCTGAATGGCACAAAATTATTAGCTGCAGCCATATTGATATTAACAAAACTGCCAAAAATCTCAGTGGCAACCAAAGGAGTAATTTATGGCACAGTCAGAAGATGGGATATTTTATACCATTTGGGGGATTTTTGAAGACTTTGTATTAACATGAGAAACATAGTTATATCATAATTGTAAGTGCAAAGCAAAATGAAAGGAACCAAATTTGCCCTAAGAATGAAGAACTATTTAGAAAAATACAGAAGCAAACTTAAAAAGCAAATTAATTCCCTAGACAAGTCAAAACAGACCCCTCCCCGCCTCACATTTCCCTCAAAATGATCCCAGCAAATGTTGCCAGAGCCTGACATTCCTGCAGCGGCGTCCACAGGGTCCACAGGCTCGCAGTGGTTTCCTCCTTTACAGGCAGAACGAGGGGTGACTCCGTGTTCGGGTGCTGAATGGCTTCCTAAGTGTTCTGCCCATGCAGTTGTTGTGAGTAAATGCAAAAGGCTTCTCCGAACATTTGGGCAACACTCCAAACCCCAAACGCCTCCTTAGACAAAACAGAAGTGTCACCCTGAGTGTTTTGCCACTGAACAAAATCTAGATCCTGGAAATGGACAGTTAGCACCCAACTGTAGGAGATTGCTCTCACTGGGAATGCTCTGCCATCGGAAATGTCCAGTTTAGTTCACTGGCGGCAGGGAAATGGAGTGAGGTCCTTCCCTCTGGCCCCCGCTCCCTTGGGAAGGTGCCATCGCCCAATTCCTGCCCACCTCACTTCCATGCCTTGCGTGGGAGGCACCATCGCGCTCCCTGGCACTTACAGAACGGGGCTTTCTAAACCTGCACTGTTGGCAGTTGCTTTCTATATTTACTCTCTCCTAAGTCGTGACCCTGAAAAGACATCTGGAGGGTCTGGATTGGAAAAGAAGAGGATGCGGACCACATTCTGTTGTGTCTTCACTATTCTTTTTTTAGTTGTAAAACTAGTGTGTACATTTTTTATATAGGAAAAATATATCCTGGTCCAGGGAGATTGCACGTGCTGCCAAGCAACTAAATCCATCCAACCACAACCACCGAGCCCGTGCTCTAGAGCCCAGGAGCTGCAACTTCTGAAACCCGCGTGCCTAGATCCCCTGCTCCACAAGAGAAGCCTCCCCGATCAGAAGCCTCCCCGATCAGAGGCCCGCGCACCCCGACTGTAGAGTAGCCCCTGCTCTCCACAGCTTGAGAAAGCCTTCACACAGCGATGAAGACCCAGCACAACCAAAAATAAAATAAATAGATAAATAATGTAAAAAGAAAAAGGATAAAACGTACATAAACAATGAAAGCTACTTCTCCACCCTTCCAAGCTCGGCTCCAGAGTGTGACATAATTCTTGGGGGAATTCACTCTTTTTTTTCTCTCTTTCTCTCTCTTTTTTTTTTAATTTCCATATCTGATTACAAAATGGTTCACGTCCATCTCAGGGAATAGAGACAAACACACAGGAATACATAGAAGTCCAGTGAAATTCTGATGCCCCAAAGATAACCCCTGTTCACATTTTAATACATATCTTCCAGTCTTTAGTCTATGCCTATGTGCCTGGTTCTTGTAACACTGGGAATCACACTTTAGTTCTGAATTCTAGCATGCCTTTTTAGCTTAATATGTCATGATCATTTTCCAATGCCACTAACTATTCTTTATGACAAAATTCTTATTGGTTACAGAATAGTCTATTGGGTGATACATAATCCTTTGCTTATCCAATCCCCTATTGTTGGATATTACGTTGTTTCTATTTTTTCACTGTTGTATCTCACACTGACAAACTCTGTGTGCAAAACTCCCTGAAGCTTCTCAGGATACATTTCCAGAAATGGAATTCTTTGGAGAAGGGTAGAAATATTTCTGAGAATTTTAAATTTTTTATTTTACTTCTTCTTGTACTTACAAACACATACCATTTAATTTGCATGCTCTCTCAGCTCTGTCCAACTCTTTGCAACTCTATGGACTCTACATATAAGTTAAACAAGCAGAGTGACAATATACAACCTTGACGTACTCCTTTCCCAATTTGGAACCAGTCTGTTGTTCCATATCAGCTTCTAACTGTTGCTTCTTGACCTGCATACAGATTTCTCAGGAGGCAGGTAAGGTGGTCTAGTAGTTCCATCTCTTGAAGAATTTTCCAGTTTGTTGTGATCTACACAGTCAAAAGCTTTGGAGTAATCAATAAAGCAGAAGTAGATGTTTTTCTGGAATTCTCTTGCTTTTTCTATGATCCAATGGATGTTTGCAATTTGATCTCTGGTTCCTCTGCCTTTTCTACCATCTCAAAACATTTTTGTATCCAGTTCAGTAAAGTATATTCACATTGTTGTGCCACAAATATCTAGAACATTTTTATCTTGTGAAACTGAAAACTCCGTGCCCATCAAACATTATTTCCTCTTTCCCCTTCCCCCAGCCCTCTTTCGACTTAGTGTTTCATGGTTTTGTCCACTTTAGAGACCTCACGTCAGTGGAAGCATGCAGTGTTTGCCCTTTCACGACTAGTTTACCTCACAGAGCACAGTGTCCTCAAGGAGCATCCATGCTGCAGCATGTACCAAAACCTCCTTCGTTTTTAAGGCCGGATAATATTCCATGCATCACATTTTGTTTATGCAATCATCAATCATCCATCAGCGGACACTGGGGCCGTTTCCACCTCTTGGCTACTGTCAACAATACTACTGTGATCATGGGTGTACATATCTCTTCAAGGTCCTGCTGTCAAATCTTTTGTGTTAAGTACCCAGAAGCGGAATTGTGGGATCATAATTTTTAAATTTTTTGAGGACCCTTCATACTGCGTTCCATAGTGGCTGCATTATTTTACATTCTCACCAACAAAACAAAGCACAAAGGTTCCAGTCTCCTGGACATCCTCACCAATACTCGTTTTTTGTTCTTTCAATTGTGGCCATCTAATCCTACTTTTTGCACACACTCTGAGAAAACCATAATTCAAAAAGATACGTGTACCCCAATGCTCATTGCAGCACCATTTACAATAGCTGGGTCATAAAAGCAACCTAAATGCCCATCAGCATCAGATAAAGAAGTTGTACATACATGCAATAGAATACTCCTCAGCCGTAAACAGGAACAAAACTGAGTCAGTTCTAGCGATGTGGATGAACCTAGAGCCTGTCATACAGAGTAAGTCAGAGAGAGGAAAACAAATATTGTATATTAATGCGTTTATACAGAATCTAGAAAAATGGTACTAATGAAACTATTTGCAAGGCAGAAACAGAGACACAAATATAAAACAAACTTGTGGAAACAGTAGGGGAAGGAGAGGGTGGGACGAATTAAGAGAGAAGTAAGAAGAAAAAAAAAAAGCCATCCAAATGGGCATCTTTTGTCACCGAACTATTGCCAGTGAACAATGGTTTTGGTTTGCATTGTTCTAACGTTCAGATGTTGAACATCTTTTCATATGCTAGTTAGCCATTTTTTGAGACTTTTAATACATAGCACCAAAACTTCCTCCAGAAAGTGGGGCCAGTTGAAACTCCCACCAGAAATGTACGTAAGAGCAATCCTCCTTGCTTCTAGACAAAGTTCTATGCCCCTCAGGTTTTAAACATTCTCCAAAAGATGCAGATGAAATGTTAAGAAAGCCATTCACATTTGCCTTGTGATGGCAACAAGTAAACACTATCTTTGAAGATAGAATTTCCTTGAGCTGGGCAAGGCTGACCTCAATTTTCTGCTACCAGGAACACTGGGATTCGAGTCTTTGTTTTGCTGGGCTTTCAGAACCATTTTCCTGCTCTAAACAGTTGCATTGCTCTTGAGTCTTATCATTAAGATTTAAATGGCCCTTGGATTGGGGGCATTTGGAGCATTCACACGAAAGATTGCTCCAAAAAGAAGCCCTCGGGTTTGAGTGACAAGCTTAAGCAAATCTCGCCTTGTTATTCTTGGTCTTCTACTCCAGGGCTCATTGTCTTACTCTGCTGCTCCTGCCAACTCCTCCATAATACAGTAAAGAAAATCAAAGCCTTAAGTAATAGGAGGTTATTTGCAAATGCTATTCTTTTTTTGTGTGTGGTTTAAGTAGAGCAGTTCCTTGTTAATAAATGAAATTTATTGAAAACTCTTTAGAGAATCCTCATGAGTAGCAGAGGCTGGACAATCTGTTCCCAGCCACCAGTGGTGACAAGAAGAAAAAGAAAGTGGCTCTCTGTCGACTACTAAAGTTCCTCCCAAAGAACCCGCTTTTGAAAATTAGAGTTTTGCACATTTCCCAAGTGTATCTTCATGTGAACTTAGAAGTTACAGCTACTCTTCAGTCTGGCCATTCACTAGGAGTTCTGGCCATCGTCTCTTGAGCCGAGTGAATACAGACGCTTCCAGAATGCCGCGAAGCGCCAGGCTTCCCCTGGCGTATATTTCCAGAAGTGCCACGGTTGGAGGATGTAAGACCCCCAAGGGTTCTTAGAATCACTCAGGGACTTGGTACCAGGCAAGGGCTGTAAGGAAACGCCAACCACCAATTTCCATGTTGTCGGCAAACCCATTAGATATTTATTTCTGTCTCAAGTCATCACGAAGAAGAATGAGAGTCATGCTATGGAAAATCACACAACACTGCCCCAGGATACTGGATGTCAAGTCCCACCAGAAGACAAAAGCACGCTCCAAATAGAACTGTTTAAGGCAGGTTGATTTTTTAAATTTAATTTTTGGTTGTTCTGGGTCTCCATTGCTACACGCAGGCTTTCTCTAGTTTAGCAGGGGCTACTCTTCATTGCAGTGTGCGAGCCTCTCACTGCAGTGGCGTCTCTTGTTGCAGAGCAGAGACTCGAGGCACTCGGGCTGTTGCGGTGCACAGGTTAGTTGCCCTGCAGCAAGTGCGGTCTTTCTGGTCCAGGGATTGAACCTGTCCCCTGCATTGGCAGCCGGATTCTTAACCACTGAACCACCAGGGACATTCTGAGCAGGGTTAATTTTGTACAGTGTGGGTATACGAAACCCCACCAACTAGCGCAGCAATCTGGGGCTAGCAGAAGCTGAGCTGTTATCAGCTCTAGGTCCAAAGGGCTGGGAAAGGAAGAAGGTACTGCCACACAGAAAGAGAGATATGGTGCGTGTCACAGGGAACGTTGAAAGAAGTGACATACCGATGCACACTACTATAGGAGGAACCTTGGAAACATTATGCCAAATGAAAGAAGCCAGACCAAAAAGGCCACTTATTACACGGCTTCATTTATAGGAAATGTCCAGAATAGGCAAATCCAAACAAAACAAATAGATTAGTGGCTGCCTAGGGTTGAGAGAGGGGAGGAAAAAAGAATGACCCCTAATGGATTCCAGGTTTCTTTTTGGGGTGATGAAAATGATGGAATTAAAGAGAAGTGGTCATTGCACAACCTTATGAATACACTATAAGCCACTGAAACGGTACATTTTTAAAGATGGTGACATTTATGGTATGTGAATTACATCTCAAGAAATATTTAAAAGGGCTCCTGGAGTGTGACCTTCGGTGAAAAAGCAGTCTGTCCAAGGCAACCAGGTGAGGATGGTAAGAGGAAGGCGGAGAGAGGAGACTAGGAAACAAATGTGCTGTCTCCCCTCTCCTTTCTTCTCTGGTTGACGGTGGCTCCTCATTAGCCAAACCCAACGGGAAGTCAGTGGGTGAGCAAGGGTTGGTGTCCCCAGGTCCGCCTCTACAGCAGGCCGCAGGTGGGAAAGGATGCAGAGTGGCTCTGGAAGGCGAATGGGAACCATCTGGACACCAGAATAAAAGGAAAATAAGACTACATACATGAGGGGAATTCCCTGGTGGTCCAGTGGTTAAGACTTCGCCTTCCAACACAGGGGGTGCTGGTTTGATCCCTGATCTGGGAACTAAGATCCCATGTGCCTCACTGCCAAAAAACCAAGATGTAAAACAGAAGCAGTTTTGTAACAAATTAATTCAAAAAAGAGTTTAAAAATGGCCCACATCCAAAGAATCTTTAAAGAAGAAGACATAAATGAAATGAAGCTAAAACTGATGAGAGAATTTAAAAGCTGTCCTATAAGAGACGCCCTAGTTACAAGAGTTAGTTCAGACTTGGGGTGTGAGTGAGCACGCAGCTAGCACAGAAAGGAAACCTACCAGAAAAGGAGACGTGGGGTGTCCCGCAGGCAAAAACAGGCTCGAGGGGAAGACAGGGTGGACTCTGTGCACGCTTTGGGTTGACTGACTTGAAGTGATGATGCAGGAAAGTGGCAAAAAACACTGCTGTTCTTCTGCAATGGCTCAAGATTCATAAAGACTTCCCTCCCTGCACTCAGCTGGTGGGGCACTGCTCCCTTGAAAAGACTTCCGACACCAGAAAATCACAGAATGCCACGCTGCACTAGAAGGCTGTCCAGGGCATTGGATAAGGGCTCGGCACTGGGGTCAGACCACCCGAGTGAAAACCCCTGTTCTAACAGTCATTCCTCTATGACCCGTGGACTCAATCACCCCACGCCTTGGTTTCTTAGCCTCTACAATGGGAATAATTAAAATCCACACTACATGAGGTTGTTGTGAAAGTAAATGAAATAATACGTGGCAAGGGTTTGGCACTGCCCTAGCACACCGTAAGTTCCTAATAAATGTCCCGATTGACTCATTTTTTGTTGTTGTTGTCCAGCTGCTCAGTCATGTCTGACTCTGCGACCCCATGGACTGCAGCACGCCAGGCTTCTCTGTCCACCACCATCTCCCAGAGCTTACTCAAACTTATGCCCATGGAGTCGGTGATGCCATCCAACCATCTCATCTTCTGTCGTCCCCTTCTCCCGTCTTCAGTCTTTCCCAGCATCAGGGTCCTTTCCAAGGAGTCAGTTCTTCACATCAGGTGGCCAAAGTATTGGAGTTTCAGCTTCAACATCAGTCCTTGCGATGAATATTCAGGACTGATTTCCTTTAGGATGGACTGGTTGGATCTCCTTGTTGCCCAAAGGACTCTGAAGAGTCTTCTCCAACACCACAGTTCAAAAGCATCAATTCTTCAGCACTCAGCTTTTCTAATGGTCCAGCTCTCATATCCATACATGACTACTGGAAAAACCATAGCTTTGACTAGACAGACCTTTGTCGACAAAGTAATATCTCTGCTTTTTAATATGCTGTTCAGGTTGGTCAGAGCTTTCCTTCCAAGGAGCAAGTATCTTTTGGTTATACGGCTGCAGTCATCATCTGCAGTGATTTGGGAGCCCAAAAAAATAAAGTCTGTCACTGTTTCCATTGTTTCCCCATCTATTTGCCATGAAGCGATGGGACCGGATACCATGATCTTTGTTTTCTGAATGTTGAGCTTTAAGCCAACTATTTCACTCTCCTCTTTTACTTTCAAGAGGCTCTTTAGTTCCTCTTCACTTTCTGCCATAAGGGTGGTGTCATCTACGTATCTGAGGGTTTTGATGTTTCTCCTGGCAATCTTGATTCCAGCTTGCGCTTCATCCAGCCCAGTGTTTTGCACCATGTACTCTGAATATAATTAAATAAGCAGGGTGACAATATACAGCCTTGACGTACTCCTTTCCCTATTTGGAACCAGCCCATTGTCCCCTGGCCTTTTCTAGTTGTTGCTTCTTGATCTGCATACAGATTTCTTGGGAGGCAGGTCAGATGGTCTGGTATTCCCATCTCTTTAAGAATTTTCCAGTTTGCTGTGATCCACATAGTCAAATGCTTTAGCATAGTCAAAAAAGCAGAAGTAGTTGGTTTTCTGGAACTCTCTTGCTTTTTCTATGATCCAACAAATGTTGGCAATTTGATCTCTGGTTCCTCTGCCTTTTCTATATCCAACTTGAACATCTGGAAGTTCTCGGTTCACATACTGTTGAAGCCTAGCTAGGAGAATTTTGAGCATCACTTTGCTAGCATGTGAAATAAGTGTAATTGTGCAGTAGTCTGAGCATTCTTTGACATTGCCTTTCTTTGAGATTGAAATTAAAATCAACCTTTTCCAGTTCTGTGGCCCTGCTGAGTTTTCCACATTTGCTGACATACTGAGTGCAGCACTTTCACAGCATCATGTTTTAGGAGCTGGTCATTTTTTAAAATATTTATTTATTTGGTTTTGCCAGGTCTTAGTTTTGGCATGCAGGATCTTCAATCTCCATTGTGGCATGGGAGATTTCTTTAGCTGTGGCATGTAGGATCTAGTTCCCTGACCAGGAATCGAACCCAGGCCCCCTGCAATGGGAACTTGAAGTCTTAGCCGCTGGACCACCAGGGAAGTCCCCAGGTTGACTCTTGACTAAAATGGTGACGTAAGATTTGACAAGCCCTGCACCACCATCTCATTTCATTTGCTCATTTTCACAGAAGAGGAGAAGAAGGCCCCGAGAGGGTCATGATCAATCCAAAGTCACCTGATCAGAAAAAAGACAGTCAAGACCAGAACCCAACTTCCAGTCTCCTCACACCACAGTTATTATCAGCAGTGGCTCTTGTGTTTGTACTTTGCCTCAAAACAGTCCCTGGCGGCCCATATGGACCAAAGAGAGCAAAAATATCAGAAGCCAGGTCGTGCTTTACACGCAGTAAACTTTCAGCAAATGCTCCTGGCACGAATTTGTGAGTTTTTATAACCATCGCCTGCCCACCCCCCACCTTCTTTGAGGGCAGGGTCTGTTCCCAAATCGTCCTTGTCTTTCTAGTGCCTGGCACGGGAGCTTGGCATAAATTAAGTGCTTAATAAATATTTTACATGTATTAATTATTAACATCTGAGGTTATTTATAAACAGCTATGTGGGAAAAGCCCAGTTGGGATTACGACCTGTATCAGAAGTTAAATTCTCAGCCCACTTCCAGAGAGCCATGTCAAAACACGGCTGTAATCCACCCAGGAAGTCTGGCTTCCTCGTAACGACATAAAAGTGAAAATACCATTCAAGGGGACGCCTGAACTGATCCCAGAGCTACAAATTATCCTCTGGCTGGCCTCTGCCAGCTGATTCAAGGAAAAAAAAAAACAAACCAAGCCCCTAGGCCCAAATTTTATGCACTTATTTTAAATAAAATTCCAGTCTCCCTCTCTAGTGGGTATCGCTATATCAAATGATTCGTCAAGTCCTCAACCCTGGCACCTATGAATGTGACCTTGCTTGGAAATGTAGATGTCTTTGCAGTTGTAACTAAGGTCAGATAAGGTCGTATTGGATTAGGGTGGGCTCTGACCCCATGACAGGCTTCCCTGGTAGCTCTGCTGGTAAAGAATCTGCCTGCAATGCAGGAGGTGGTGGTGGTTGTGGTTTAGTTGCTAAGTCATATCCAACTCTTGCGATCCCATGGAATGTAACCCGCCAGGCTCCTCTGTCCATGGGATTCTCCAGACAAGAATACTGGAGTGGGTTGCCATTTCCTTCTCCAACAATGCAGGAGACCCTGGTTCAATTCCTGGGTCGGGAAGATCCCCTGGAGAATGGA
Source organism: Budorcas taxicolor (assembly GCF_023091745.1). NCBI lineage: Eukaryota > Metazoa > Chordata > Mammalia > Artiodactyla > Bovidae > Budorcas > Budorcas taxicolor. The sequence goes on along the minus strand of NC_068932.1, from coordinate 43,995,260 downwards.
TAGGCTACCCACTCCAGTATTCTTGGGCTTCCCTGGTGGCTAAGATGATAAAGAATCCACCTGCAATGTGGGAGACCTGGGTTCCATCCCTGGGTTGGGAAGATGCCCTGGATGAGGGCATAGCAACCCACTCCAGTATTCTTGCCTGGAGAATCCTAAGGACAGAGGAACCTGGTGGCTACAGTCCATGGGGTCGCAAAGAGTTGGACACAACTTAAGTGACTGAACACAGCTCTGCCCCCATGACTGGTATCCTTATGAGAAGAGAAAACAGAGCTGCCGATGTAGACACACAGGAAGACTGAGGCAGAGAGGGCAGTGACGAGTCTCCAAGCCACAGCGCCAGCAACCACCAGAAACTGGAGAGGCACGGAAGTGTTCTCCCCCAAAAGCTTCAGAAACAGCACAGCCCTGCCAACACCTTGATTCAGACCTCTGGCCTCCAGAACGGGACACTTTCCTGATGTTGTAAGCCACCCAGTCTGTGGCCCATCCCTGTCACTCTTGCTCTTACATTTCCTGTCAATCTCTGCTGAGCAGGAAGCTCTGGACCGGTAAGAAAGGAAGTTATACCGACAGAGGGCTTCCCAGGTTGTGCTAGTGGTAAAGGATCCGCCTGCCAGGGCAAAAGGCACAAGAGATGCAGGTTCGATCTCGGGTTGGGATGATCCCCTCGAGAAGGGAATAGCTACCCACTCCAGTATTCCTGCCTGGAGAATTCCATGGACTGAAGAGCCTAGCAGGCTATAGTCCATGGGGTCACAAAGAGTCAGACATGACTGAGTTTGCACACACACACAAATATACCCCTTAGTGATCTCCTACTGTGTGCCAGGCTCTGAACCAGAGGTTTCCACAGTTTATCTCATTGACGCCTGTCAATAATCCTAGTGAGCTAAGCACTCACTTATTCATATAACAATGGTTATAGAACACCTCCTAGTGAGACTGTCTCAGCATGAGTTTCCCCAGAAGCAGGATCTCAGACAAGGTCTTGGATGCGAGAGCTTTACTTGGGAGGTGGTCCCAGGAGGCAGGAGTAAGGGTATTGGGAGCAGAACTAAAGCAGCAGGGGCTCACGCATCCTGGGAACTCTAAGAAGGGTGCAGAACACACGTCAGAAGTGCGCGTCCAGGGAGCTGGAGCCCAGAGCATTGACCCACCGCTCCCACTCCCAATAATGACCATTGCTTGTAGGAATCCCTCTCCACACACACTTCATTTCCCCTACCTTCTGAGCTGTAGCTCAGTGCAGGCGAAGGCAACCCGCTGGTGTTAGAGAAGGCTCAAGGCAGAACATGGAAAGTTGTGCTGTTTGTGTGTGTTCGCGTACGTGCGTGTGTGTGTGTGTGTGTGTGTGTGTGTGTGTGTGTGTGGTGTGTCTGTCAGTGTCGGGGGAGCCTGAGCTTGCACTCAGCCATCCAGCCCATCTTGCTATGAAATCAGAGGCAGGTCAATAGATTTGAGGGATGAGACTGGCTACATAATTTGCAGGACCCGGTGCAAAATGCCAATGCAGGTCGCCTTGTTAAAAATTATTAAAGCATTTTCTGAGGGCAGCCACAGAGCATTAAAACCCAACACAGGGCCCTTCTAAGCCCACGGGCTGTGTAACTGCTCATTTTGCAGCCATGATGCTGGCCAGTGGTGGAGAGCCCACCAGCATTTGCGCTAAGAGCTACTATGTCCCGGGTGCCATACTGAATGCTTCACACATGCAACAAGTGGTTATTTATTTGCATCCTGTCTTACATCAGTCACACTGAATATTTCTCTTTAGTGGACATGAATTTAGACACATACACATCCCTTCTCGGCGGGAGTCCTTAAGCCCACACTTGGTCTGAGCACCTCCTCGCTGACAACCTTGAGCCCAAACCTGACAACTTTCGATTCACGTGCAAAGGAGTTTGGCCAAAGCCTGAGCACCACATGTTGTTGTGGTGGTTTACCCGATGACCATCTCTGACATTAGCACATCACAAAGAGCTGATACTGAACACAAACACAGCTTTTCTGCCTTACCCTGCGTAACTCTGCCAGAATGCCACAGATACCACATCATTTTTTTCCTGTCATCACAAAGACATTCATGGGAAATTTGAAAATGATTTATCAGGTCATTGGGCTTCCATGATTATAGTTTTATGAACAGTAATTTGCAGGGGCCTCAGAAAGCAGCAGACCCCCTAAATACTGAAGTTGCTGCCTCTAAGGAAGCTCACCCTCGAGTTCCAAAGAAGAGCAGGAGGAAGGCCTAGTCTCTGCTCAGAAGGGCCGGTAGAGCTCATGACCACCGGATGGAATCTGTGCACTGGAGCTGGGTCCTCGATCCCTCTCAAAAAAATCTAGTAAAAGATGTTTTGAAAAGTAGGGGAAATTTGAAAACCATCTGGGAATTAAGCAGAGCTTCTCAAACTCTCTGCGGTGAAGAACAGTTTTTGTTTTTATTTTTTTGGTGTGTCTCAGATGCTTTTCCGCAGAAGGCGATGGCACCCCACTCCAGTACTCTTGCCTGGAAAATCCCACAGACAGAGGAGCCTGGTAGGCTGCAGTCCATGGGGTCTCGAAGAGTCAGACACAACTGAGCGACTTCACTTTCACTTTTCACTTTCATGCATTGGAGAAGGAAATGGCAACCCACTCCAGTGTTCTTGCCTGGGGAATCCCAGGGACAGGAGAGCCTGGTGGGCTGCCGTCTATGGGGTCGCACAGAGTCAGACATGACTGAAGCGACTTAGCAGTGGCAGATGCTTTTATAAAGTATAATAAAAGTGAATTTCTTGAAAATAAAATATACAAAAATGCAAGCCCCGGTGTTTTATTATTAAACTTATGAGGTCTACAATTACCCTGTCAAATTACTTTGAAAGTGGGTTTTCCCTGGTGGTCCAGTGGCTTAGATTCCATGCTCCCAATGCAGGGGGTCAGGTTAGATCCCTGGTCAGGGAACTAGATCTCACGTGCTGCAACTAAAGATCCCTCTTGCCATAGCTAAGTTCCAGTGCAACAAAACAGATAAATATTCTTAGAAAAATTATTATAAAAATTTCTGAAACCTTGCTCTCACTTTTGTTATTTAGCTTGTTCCTGATAGTCTGCAGGGTGACCCCAGTGGGCTGAATTGGCAGCCTTGACAGTAAGAGGACTTGTTCCTTTTCACAGATGTGATAAAATATTAGGGTTCTGTAGTAGAAGATCTTTCTTATTAGGAGACACATGCTGAAGTATTTAGGGAGAAAACATCAGGATATCTGCAATTGACTCTCAAATGACTCAAGAAAAAAAAAAAGTATCTATGATAGAAAAGGTCCATATAGTCAAAACTATGGTTTTTCCAGTAGTCATATACATATGTGACAGCTGGACCATAAAGAAGGCTTAATGCCAAGACACTGATGCTTTTGAACTGTGGTGCTGGAGAAGACTTGAGAGTCCCTTGGACTGCAAGGAGATCAAACCAGTCAATCCTAAAGAAGATCAGTCCTGAATATTCATTGGAAGGACTGAAGCTGAAGCTGAAACTCCAATACTTTAGCCATCTGATGCGAAGAGCGGCCTCATTGGAAAAGACCCTGATGCTGGGAAAGGGTGAAGGTGGGAGGAGAAGGGGAGGACAGAGGAGGAGATGGTCAGATGGCATCACCGACTCAATGAACCTGAGTTTGAGCAAGCTCCGGGAGTTGGTGATAGACAGGGAAGCCTGGCGTGCTGCAGTCCATGCGGTCACAAAGGGTTGGACACAACTGAGTGACTAACAACAAGGATAGGAAAAAAAACCGAAAGCAAATGTGACAAAATGTGAACAAATTGTTGTAACATAACAAGTGGTGAGTCTGTGGGTATTCACTGTACTCTTAAATCAACTTCTGTACAGATTTGAGCAATCTTGAAAAGTTGAGGCTGGGAAGAAAAACTAGCAGATCACTGCTTCGTTTCTTCCCAGCACAAAGTAAACATGAGGGCAAGTCTCCAGAGATGCGCTGGCCCAGGACCAGGGGCACTTACCTGTCCACATCCCGGGGAGCAGTGGGCAGGCAGACAACAGAGCCAAGGAGAGCCTGGAAGTCCTCAGACCTGAGGCTCGCTCTTTCTTTCTTTTGGCTGGGTCTTTGCTGCTGTGCAGGCTTTTCTCCAGCTGCAGAGAGCGGGAGCTACTCTCCTGCAGCAGAGCACGGGCTGTAGGTGCACAGGCTTCCGTAGTTGTGGGATGCAGGCCCAGTAGTTGCAACCCAAAGGTTCAGTAGTTGCGGCTCACAGGCTTAGTTACTCCACGGCATGTGGTATCTTCCTGGACCGGGGACTGAACCCGTGTTCCCTGCATTGGCAGGCAGATTCTTATTCACGCCACCCCCAGGGAAGCCCAGAAGTGCAGTTTCATCCTGGACTCCCCAGCTTGTCTGCCGAGTGGCTTTGACAAGTGATCCAAGCTTGCAGCCTCAGCATCCTCATCTGAAACGCAAGAGCCGCCCTTGCTAATATGAGATAAATGATGCTATCCTGGGACCAGTGAGTGCGCCGTGAATGGTGGGAATTGGCAAGCCTGGGCTCCCCTGGTCAGCTGACCTCATGAAGATGGGCTTTATTTGTGGATTTTTCAGGGATGCACCTTGTTTTTTTTTTGAGTACAGAGTTCCCCAAGGAGGAGGGGCTCACTGACGTCAGTTCCAGTTTAGGACCTTTTGCAGGTGACGGAACTGCAGGTTGCATGACAAGTTTTAGACCCCAAACCCAATTCTGCTTGGAGCTGAATAACACACCCTTTGACGATGGTATTCCTTTCCCTGCGTGCAGCAATTCCAGGGGGCTGGCCACCCCCTTGGCCATTCCAGCAGCTGTCCCACTGTGGACTGTGGGCTGAGTCACATCAGCGGCCTGTATGACTCTGGTGTTAGTCATGGTTTCTGACATGTCTGGAGATCTTCATGTCACAGAAAATCTAACTTTAAAATTAACATTCTGGGACTTCCCTGGTGATTCAGTGGTTAAGAATCTGCAAGGGGCCCAGGTTCGATCCCTGGTCAAGAAACTAGATCCCATATACTGCAACTAAGAGTGCAAATAAGTAAATAAATTTTTTTTTAATTAACATTTCAAGTGTAGCGTCTCAAGCAGGGTGTGTGATAAGGTGCCCTCTTAAGAGGCCAAGGGACTTTTGAGACTGATGTTAACTCTGTTTGACTGTAAGGGACACTAATAGAGAATTCTAAGCTTTCCCACTGCACAGGGATTGGACATGTTTTATCACGTATTTCAATCAGTTTCCCAAAGCAAATGAAGTATGGTATACCTGGAGGTTAGACAAACGGCCCTGCATTCTAGATCTGCCACTTGCTGACTGAGGGACCTTCAGGCAAGAGACTGAAATAGGACCAGCTACTAATCTGCGGGGTTCAGGGTAAAATGAAGATACAAGGTCCTTGTTCAAATTATTCAGAATTTCAAAACAGCAACTGCAGAGCATTAAAGCAAGCTCAGGGCCCTCCTGAACATGAGCCTGTGTGACTACATGGGTCGCAGCCCATGAAGCCGGTCTTGCACCAAATCCTCCTTCATTTCTCACAGACAGCCTGCCTTGGGGTTTACACCCTACCTCAAACTATGGTGAGGACTGAAACAGCTAATACCTGTGCCAGTGCAGTTTGCACAGGGTCCTCTTTCCTGGGAGGCAGCAACCAGCTCAAGTTAATCTTGTACCAAGGGTCCAGCCAGGCCAGGCACAGAGTAGACCTCCCTTCAATGTTTGTTGAGCAGTAGTACCTCAATATGTTTGTTTATTTCCTCCATATGTCACACTACAGATTCACTCACTTCCACAATCAGCAGGCTTGTTTTTGTTTTCCTAGTACTGGACTCACTGTTTTTCAAAGGATCCAGGCAGTGTTTGTGTGTATGTGTGTGTGTTTAATTAAAAAATAAAAGTGATGGGCTTAAACCCAAATGCCAATTAAATCCTGAAACTGAGAGCTTTATCCACTTCGATCGGTACCCTTCACTTCATAGACTGTGAGCATAGGAGTTTTAACACGTGTTCGCAAAGGGCCACAGCATCTGCAAAGGCAAAATGTACTCACTGATCTGAATTAATTACAAAGCACATCGTGGTTGTATCATAGCCACCAGGAACACAGCTACTCCACGGAAAACAGCCCGGCAAAATTTCTACCTCCATTCAGGACAGCAACTGAGAGCTTCAGATAATGTGGTTCTGAAGTGAGCTGAACCCTCAACAACACAGATAGCTGAGTGACAATACAGTCAAGTCCAACTCCCAGCGACTCTCACCACACAGACCCTTGAAATACTCAAGTGCACGCAACTAGTCCACTTTATTGCACAAAACAGTCACAATAAAAGAACCCACTATTATCTAGGGCCACTATCTTTTTTCTACAACCGTTGGTTCCTAGAAATGAAACAGGAGAGAGATAGGGAGAGAAGAAATAAGGCCCTCAGTTAGAAGTCTTTGATGAAGGCAGGGCCAGGCGAAAGCTCCCGCCCTTCACCAGTGGCCGGTCCCGGAGGCCTTTTACAGGCCCGAGGGTCCAGAGACATCAAAGCTGCTCTCAGGGAAGCACAAAGAGGGGAAGGAATTATGCCTTCCTGTTTAAAGACTGCCAAACAGGAGAAAACAGTGCCTTTCAAATTCAACATTTCACACTGAGGCTATGGATTCCATTTTTTTTCCACTACTTTTTAAAAAACTTTTTATTTTGAAATAATTCTTAAATGAACAGAGAAAGTGGTTAGTCCTCCCATATCTCCATTACTCTGATTCACCAGTTTTTTACATTTGGCACATAAGCTTTATATACTTCTTATTTTTTTTCTAAACTGTTGGTTGCATATATCATTTTCTTTTGCCCTTTCACTTTTTTAACTTAAAAATAATATAACAGAATGAAGATTTTCAAAAACGCTTTCAGGATAACCTGCAATCCTACCTTCCTAATACTAGGTTCAATTAAAAATGACTTGATTCTCTTTGTCAGTTTGCAGATATGATTTTCATAGAGCTCAGATCTCTCGAAATATACTCCCTGAATGACTCACTCATCCATCCAAGAAATACTTAACCTAGTAAGTGCCTCCTTCAATCCAGGCCCTACAAAACCAGTCAAACCATCATGTAATTCCATGTTACAAAATGTGATGGCTGCGATTAAGAGCGATTCTTGCAGTTTTCTCCAAAGGAAAAGTCCCTTGCCCTGACTCAGGGATGTTGATATGGCTGGGGCTTTTGCGGTACTTATTAATATTTTCCAACCAACTTCTAAAAAAAATGTTTTAGTTGGCTATAATAAGAACATATAAGCAACCCTACAGTAAATCAAAAAGTCAGCATGTGAACTGGAAACTTTTTCCAACAGTGTCTCAGACTAGTTTTTGCAAATCCAGGAAGCGATCCTCTATCGCTAGCACATCAGCGCCCAGCAAGGAGATTTTACTGAGCTTTATTTTCCACAACATGTACTATCAAACACTTGGTATTTTGCTGTCCGGACATAAAATTGTATGGAAAGATTTCATACGCCTTTTCAAACAACACAAACCAGCCCTCTCTCATAGCAAGTTCAAGATCACTTTTCACGGAGGAAGGAAAAAGTTAATTCCTGGAACGTGGCAAGTAGAGTGGCTGGCAACCTTGGGCATTCACATTTGACTTTAGCTTCGTTTGAGCCCAAGGCAACAAAGAATCATGATTGTTTACAGTTTTTAATTTCTTTTTTAAACTTTTCCTTTTGTGCTGGGGGTATGCTGCTGCTGCTGCTAAGTCGCTTCAGTCGTGTCCGACTCTGTGCGACCCCATAGACGGCAGCCCATCAGTCTCCCCCATCCCTGGGATTCTCCAGGCAAAAACACTGGAGTGGATTTAGCCGACTAAGAATGTGACAGTTTCAGGTGAACAAGTGAAGGACTCAGCGATACACACACAGACATACATACACATGCACCCATTCTCCCCCAAACTCTGCTTCCATCCCGGTCACTATGGAACACCGAGCAGAGCCCCATGCGCCACACAGTAGGTGCTTGTCGGCTATCCATTTTAAACATAGCAGTGGGTTTACACTGTTCAATTATCTGTTAAAAGCAAACCATTAGATCTTCATGAAAGATGCCATTTGTTTGTTTATTTATATACATGTATGTGTATGTACCGGCTTCTCTGGTGGCTCAGACGGTAAAGAATCTGCCTGCAATGCGGGAGACTTGGGTTCAATCCCTGGGTTGGGAAGATCCCCTGGAGAAGGGAATGGCTATCCACTCCAGTATTCTTGCTTAGAAAATTCCATGGACAGAGGAGCCTGGCGGGCTACAGTCCATGAGGTCGCAAAGAGTCGGACACGACAGAGCAACTTCCACTTTCGCTTTCTTTCATGTGTAGGTATGTATTCGAGGCTTCCCAGGTGGCGCAAATGGGGAAGAACCTGCCTGCCAATGTAGGAAACATAAGCAACAAGAGATGTGAGTTTGATCCCTAGGTCGGGCACAGTCCATGGGGTCGCAAAGACTCGGACACAACTGAGTGACTGACACACACAGTTTATCCACGGGGGAAGGCAGCCCTGTGGGAGGGGCTGGGGTGGGTGGTGTGTGTTCTGGAGAAAAGGCAGCATCTCCAAGGGTCAGCTGTGCCAGGCCTGGTCAGCAGGGGATGGCCAAGTCCATAGGAGAAATGCCTCTGCTCTGTGTGTGCTGAGAACTATCCACCGGCCCACACGCTGCAGCACTGGGGCTCATTCTGGGCCAGATCCCTCAACTGGAGAGAGAAGCCCTTTCCCCAGAGCCTCAGGGTTGGAAAACAGCCCTGATTTGAGTCCCAAATTCCAGTACCCAGAAAGAAGAAGGGAGACTTCTTGAACAAGGGGAGAAGTCACTCTGCTAAGGACTTTAAGTACCAAAGGAGACCTGATAGCCCAGAAGAAACAGAATTAAACCAGAAGGCACAAAGTTGCCTGTTATTGGCAACATCCACCAGGAATGGAGGCTCCCCAGGCCAGTAAACTGAGTCCCCAGAATAAAGAGAAAGCCTCTTCTACAGCACGCTGCTGGGCAGTGTGTACATTTCCAACTCCTCCCACTTCAGAAGCTTGATTAACAAGATCGTTGCTGCCACATCGCTTCAGTAATGTCTGGCTCCTAGCGAAACTATAGAATGTAACCCACAAGCCTCCTCTGTCCATGAGATCTTCCAGGCAAGAATATTGGAGTGGACTGCCATGCCCTCCTCCAGGGGATCTTACCTACCCAGGGATCAAACCAGCACCTCTTAGGTCTCCTGCATTGGCAGGCCGTTTCTTCACCATTAGATTACCTGAACAAATGAAATATTCTGGGTGAATGGATTTTTCTATTTAACTCAGATCATCAGGAAAAAGTGATTATGGATCTTTTGCAAGGCAAAAAAAAAGTGTTAGATGCAATATTTCTGAACTATTTATATTACTTCTTCCTTAATATGAAAGTAATATGTGGAATTATGATTCTCAGTAATAATTTATTTTTTACTTTCACTATTACAGCTTTTGTTTGTTGTTCTGACATTGATCCTCGGGAGTCTTAAAATTCACCATACCATACCTATCTTTGTCTTTTTTTTTTTTAACCAGTGTCTGACAGTACATTTATTTTGGGACATTCCTTATTTTTTTCTTCCTTTAAAGATTAGATTGAAGGTTTATTACTAAAAAATGAAGAAAGAAAAACCTGTCATATAGGAAGCTAAAAATATGTTTTTAAAGTAACTAACTTTGCCTTTTTTGAATCCACGCTAATAATGAAGATATGTGTATATGAACAAAATCAGACAGACAGGGGTCTAACCCCAGCTCCTCAGTCACCAGCAGTGTGACCTTGGGGAAGTCACATGAAGTGTTTGACTCTCATATGCTCTCAACTGTGAAATGGGAATAATACTAGCATGTCTCTTCAGGGGTTGCTATGAGGATTAAAGATGCATGTCAAGGGCTTAACCCAGTGCCAGGCATCCTAGCGAGTCAAGGACCAACATTTGTTGCTGTTATAATTATTTTTGTGACTCTTTTACGTGTCTTTCAAAATCCATGTTGGGACACCAGAAATTAAACCTGAGCAGTTAAATAGGATTAGATGGGAGGAGAGCACAGAGAGTACTAAACAATTAGCATCTCAGTACTATATACTGTAAAGGTAACTGGCATAGTTCAAACTTAGTCAAAGGCATGTATTCAGAAAATTAACTGAATTATATTTTAAAACATTTTCATCTTGAAAAAATACCTTTATACATAATTGTAAGTATAAACTAAGGTTTGTAAAACAAAAGCTACTTTACAACATTTATATTGCAGTAAAACGTGCATAAAATTTACCATTTTGAGGTGTACAGTTGTGCGGCAATAGGCACATTCACAATTGTTGTAGAATCTGTCACCATCATCCATTTCCAGAACTTTTTCATCATTCCAAACAGAAACTCTGTGCCCATTAAACAATAACTCCCCTCTCTCTGCTCTTCCCTGCCCTTGGTCATCTGTTTCCATTTGTCTCCATGATTTTGCTTATTCCAGACACCTCATATCAGTGGAATCATAATATTTATCCTCTTGTCTCTGGTTTGTCTCACTTGGCATAATGTCCTCAAGGCTGGTCTGTGTTTAGCATGTGTTGGAATTCTCTCCTTTTTACAGGCTGAATAATATTCTATTGTGTGTATAGACCACATTTCTCATCTATTCATCCTTTGACAGATATTTGGGTTATTTCCACCTTTTGGCTACTGTTACGAACATTGGCATACAAATACTTGCTTGAGACCCTGCTTTCCACTATTCTGTGTATATACCTAGAAGTGGAATTGTTGATCATCCAGTAGATTTTACAGTACTTTTTGAGGAACTACCAAACTGTTTTCCACAGTGGCTGCACCAATTTATATTTAATTTCTAATTTCTGACATCATTACCAACATTTGATATTTTGTTTTTTTTTATAATAGCCATCTTGATGAATATGATGTGATATCTTTCTGCGATATTGATTCACATTTTCCTTAGGGAAATCTCCTTGTTAGTCATTTGTATATATCTTCCTTTGAGAAATGTCTATTCAACTCTTTGCCCATTTAAACATTCCTGTTGCTGTCTGGAACATCTTTTTAAAAACTGGAGTTTGAGGGACTTTCCTGGTGGTCCAGTGGTTAAGAATCTGCCCGCCTGTGCAGGGGACAGGGGTTCAGTCCCGGGGATAGGAAGATCCCACATGCCACAACTAAAGAGAAAAGACCCTGCAGGCCACAACTAAGATCTGGCACAGCCAAACAGATAAATATTTTTTATAATTGGAATTTTAAATAACTCAAATTATTGGGGGCAAATAATTTGTGTTGGGGGCAAATGGACTCTATTTCAAAATACAGGTTATCAAGTTGAAATGAGAAATAAGTTTTGGTTCTGAGGATACCTTTTTCTTTTTTAAACATTCTTAAAACAATGAACACAGTATTTTCTAAGTTTAGGTCAAATTCATGTAGACATACAAGTTGAACAAGCGATCTAAAAAAAGCATCTGACTTTCTGCGCTTTCTGGGTGAAAAGAGGGCCACTCAGAACCAAAACATCATCAGTGAAATAAGCAAGCAGAAATCTTTCTGGTTATTATAGTTTATGCCTAAAAGGCAGAAAAGCAGATAACAGCAGTCCAGTAGTCTGGGGTGGGTGGGGTCCCGGTATAATCTAGAACTATCTTGGGCGCCATGACCTTGAGCCAAAACTGCTCGGGAGAGGAGCGCCTCGAAGATGTTTCTGGGGGTGCGGGGTGGTCAGAAGATGGGGACCATTAAGAGTGCGGCTCTGGCAGTTTTTCAGCGGAACCGGAGCCATTCCAGCTGGCCCTCCGGGGCCTAATAGGGTCAAGCAGAAGCTTGGGATATCCTAGTGACAGAATTTTGTGATCTAGAGGGTGTGAAAAGCCTCGTCCCGCCCTGCCGCCCCTTCTAGGAGGCCTTCAGTAGGGTTCGAAAGCCTATTGTTGGATGATGAAGCAACCATCGGGAGTCAGGACCCCCACAAGGCCGGTCGCGCCTGCCAACCTGGGCGCACTTTAGCACACGCTGCGGGCCTGAGTAGGGGTTTTAAAAATGTTAATAGACCGAGAGGCCTCTTGGGGAAGCAGAACAGGACCCCGCGGTTCGGGGGCCCTTTCTCTGACCCCCAGGCCCCGGCTGAAGTTGCCTCCGATTCGTAGGGCGTGGTGCGCTCCCGGGTACGCGGGAAGCCAAACCCGGCGACTCGGCTGCGGGAACAGCTGCCCCGGCGGCCTGCAGAGGCCGGGCCTCACACCCCTCCCCACGCCTTTCCAGCTCAACATCTCAATCCACTTCGTAACATCTCAATATGGTTTTTAAACAGATCGAGACGAAGGGCTCCGTTCAGCCCACACCGGGGGCCCTCGGAGGACGCGCGGCCGATCTTGGGGGCGAAAGATGAGAGTCGGTGGGCTTCTGAGTCGCAGCGAAAAGAGCCCTCCCAGCCCGCATCGCGGAGTCCCTCCAGCAAACCGCGCTCCAACGCCGCGGGCCACGGGCGTGGGATGTAGATGCAGCCGGCTCTCGGCTTGGATCCCAGGTTTGGTGTCCAGACACCAACCTCGCGGCCTCGGGACGGCGCGCGAGCCCAGGTCCCCGACTCTGAGGCGGGGTGAGGGGGGGTACCCAGCAGCAGAGCGCCTCCGTCCCGCGGGGCCCGGAGCTCCCACCTAAAGGCAAGGCTTTAAAAATAGCCCCGGCGAGATCCAGGCAACAGGAAGGAACATTTTTTTTTTTATGTGTAAAAAATGTTTTGCTTCTCGTAGGGAACACAACCGCTGCGAGTTCCAGCACATCGGGCTCCCTCCGCGCGCACCCACAGCCATCCGCCGCCCCTCGGGCCAGGCGCGGGCAAGCGTCTCCCGGATCCGGATTTGGGGAGCGCAAGTGCCCCCTGTGGCCGGCCCGCGCCTGACCCCGCGGGCCTGAGAAGGCAGAAGCGGCCGGCGGAGGGGCCCGGGAGGAAGTTGGAGCCGCGGGGCCGGGAAGGGGGCAGGTCGGCGCCGCGGGCCTGGCGGGGGCCCGCCGGAGCCAGGGCCACCCTGGGGCCCCGCGCCAAGGCCCGCGCGCACTCGAGTCCCCCCACGTGGCCGGCCGCCCGGGGCCCCACGTGGAAGGGGCGGAGGAGGAAGGAGGGCGGCTGGAGGGCCGGACCCCCCCTCCCCGAACCCCGCCCGGCCCCTGCCCCGAGGCCCCAGCGCGTCTCCAGGGCCTCCCGGGCGGGGCTAGGCCGGGGAGTGCCCGCCGCGCCCGGCCCCCTCGCCCGCCTGCCGTGCCCGTGTGCACTTTCGCGGAGCCACTAATCCCTCGAGAGAGCCGATTTGTAGTGAGGAGTATCTGTAGGGGGCGAGGCCGGCCCATGTGGGGTTGTGTCATTGGTTTGCAAAGAGAGACCCCGCCTTTGCCCAAAAAAAAAAAAAAAAAAAAAAAGGGAGCGAGGAGTGAGCGAGCGGCGACCCTCACCTCGCCTCCCGCCTCGCTCTTGCGCAGCCGGCGGCCACCGCGAGACGCGGCCGCGCCGCTTCTTTCCCTTTCCTTTTCTCTCCGTTTTCCTCCTCCTTCCCCGGAGGAGAAAACAAATAAAGAAGAGCAAATAGCCGGGAGGCGCTCGGCTTCCCGGACGCTCCCTTCCCCCGCCCCCCCAGCCAACCCGATCCAAGTTGGAAGCAGCATCTTCTCGGGGGTGAGCGCGGCGTGGGGCGGTTGCGGGCCGGGGACCCCCAGTACGGCCCCCTCCCGGCGGGCGGGCGCGGGGCCGGGACCGGGCTGGGGAGGATCGGGAGCCGGGTGGGCGGAGGAAGGGGGTGGGGTGGGTGGGGAAGTAGGAAGAGGCTCGGCGGCGAGGGGAGGAGGAGGAAGGGAAGGGAAGGGGAGGGGAGGGGAGGGAAGGGGAGGGGAGGGGAGGGCTGGGGTGGGGAGGGAAGGGGAGGGGAGGGCTGGGGTGGGGAGGGAAGGGGAGGGGAGGGCTGGGGTGGGGAGGGAAGGGGAGGGGAGGGCTGGGGTGGGGAGGGAAGGGGAGGGGAGGGCTGGGGTGGGGAGCGGAGGGGAGGGGAGGCCGGTAGGGGGAGGGGGAGGGGTAGGGGGAGGGGTAGGGGGAGGGGGAGGGGGAGGGGCGGGGAGCTGGAGAGATTAAGTTTTTGTGTGTGTGTCCCTGTGTGCTTGTGTCATTTTAAGGTGGCCCGGGAGCGGCCCAGAGGAGCCGGCGGCGGCCCGAGGAGCGAGGGACGGAGCCGGGAGCCATGCCGCGCTGACCCGGGGGGCCCGCACAGCCGCCGCCGCCGCCGCCGCCGCCGCCGCCGCCGGGTGGGGTGGAAGGGGCGGGAGCCGCCGCCGCTGCCGCCGCCGCCTCCCGGGTGGGCGCCCTTCGCCGTGGACGCCGGCGGCCCGGGACGAGGTAAGGGGGGGGCCCGGGGGAGGGATGGGGCCGCCGCCGCCCCCGTCTCACCTGCGGCCGCGGGCTGGGGGCGCCGCGCCCGCGCCTCACTGCGCCACTGGGGGAGGAGAAGGAGGGCGAAGGACACCGAGCCGGCATCCGAGGACATTTTTGGTCTGCGCCCCCCCACCCCCGGCCCGGTGTCCCCGCTCGGCGATCGAGGGGTGGGCGCAGGCCTGGGGGTCCCTGCCTGCCGTCCCCCCCCACCCCTCCACCGGCGGCCGCCGCCGATCGCGCCCGCTGGCCGCTGTTTGCGCCAGGATTTTTGTTGTGATGAGAGTTGATGAATGCGAAGTAGGCGGTCACCTTCCTTCCCATCAGGATTGGCAAAAAAAAAAAAAAAGGAAACCCCGAGCGCGGCGGCGTCCGGAGGGCAGCGGCGGCGGCGGCGTCTCGGCGACGGTTTCCTAGGCGCCCCCGGCTCCCGTTCCCCGAGGCCGGTGGGTGCGCGCGCGCGCGGGGGCCGCCAGCGACCCAGGCCGAGCGCGCGGCGCGCCGCGGGGACAATACGGCCGGATCCCCCGGGACCGGGAGTTCGAGCGCACGGGGCCTGGGGCCTGCGGGGCGGGGGCGGGGGAGGGTAGCGGGGGGTCCGCTGGGAAAACGGGGCGCGCGCGCCTCCGGGTCCCCAGGGGAGCGGCCCCTGCTGGCAGGGGATCCCGCGCGGCGCCCCGGGAGCGCAAGTGAGAGACGGGAACGCAGGCGAAGTGGAACCCTTTTGTTTTGCCGGCCCCGCATTGTTGGCTCCTCCGGGCAGCCGGGCCACATCTGCCGCCGCCGCCGCCGCCGCCGCCACTGCCGCGCCGGGCTCGGCCCGCCAAAGTCGCAGCGGGGCGGGGGCCCGGGGCGAGCCGGGCGACGGGCGCGGGCGGGGGCCGAGCTGGCCGGGCATTTCCTCTGCCCGGCCGCGCTCCCGCCGGCACCACTTCCTCCTCGCCCGCGGCCGCCGCGAACCCTGCCCGCCCGCCCGCCTCCCCCGCCCGCCTCCCCCGCCCTGGCCGCACTTTTCGGGTGGGGCGAACCCAAAAGAAAAAGTTTCGCAGGAGGGGCTGGCGAGGGCGCGCCCCGGGCGGCGGGGACTCGGCGCGGCGCAGCGACAGCCGGGCGGCCGCGATCGCCTCTTCCTCCTTGTCCTCCGCGGCGCCGGACCGACCCGCGCGGCCGAGGGGAAGCGCCTTTCTTTCTCTGCCTGGCGCTCTTCCCAGCGCCCCGGGGCAAGCTGGACCCGGGCGCGCGAGATCCGGGGCGCGCGGGGGCCCTTCACCAGCCGGAGAGGCCCGCGGCGTGGCCGGTCGCCCGCTGCCCACGCAGCGCCCGGGTGCTGGGAGGCCGCGGGCCCGGGAGCTCGGCGCGGTCACCGCCAGCCGCGTCGAGACACACACGCGCACACGCTCCCTCCGGTGGCTTCGCTTTCCGCCGCCGCCGATGGTCTCGGACACCGTGTGAGTGCGCGCGCGAGTGTATGTAGTGCTCCCAGCCCCCGGAATACTTTTTCCGGAGGCGGCCCAAGCAGCTGTTGGCTCCAAGGGTCCCCGTGCTTAGTATTTAACAAGTGAAAGGAATTTTTCGTAGAAATCCCCGCTTGATCTGCGTCCTTGGCGGTGGAGGCTGGTGGCCGTGGCCTGCGTCGTCACGCCGGGCTCACTTGCTCTCTCCGGGGTAAACAGATCTTTCTGGATTTTTCCCCGTTTTTTTTTTTTTCTTTTTTAAATTTCAAGACTGGAGATCGGGTTAAGTTCTTAGAGAGTCAGACGTGAGTGGCTCGAAGGGTAGACCAGAGAATGCTATCCTATAAATATGCATTGAGAATTTAAAATGCTAAGTGCCTTATTTGCAATTCTGTTGGATATTGTAGAGACTGGTATATTTTTATCTGACATGGATAATTTGGAGGGGACGTTTATTTTGGTTAGTTTACTAAGTGATTCTGCCTCCCGACTTTGGTGAAATAAATCAAACTTTCCTACTCCTTCAAAGAAGACACTCTTCTCTGCTAGGTGCTTGGGTTCAAAGGCAAGTTTAAAATTTACCTCGTGTTCAGTCCTTAGCTGTTCTGCCTCTATGATTCTCAAAGTAGAACTTTAGTTTTCCTGTGCTTAGGAGAATTCCACTCTTTTTCTTTTCTTTTTTTTTTAAACTTTCCCCCTACATTTTGAAGTAATGGGACTTTTAAGGATCTTGTTTTTATAATCATTTGATTTCAAAGAGTACTTCTTAGAGCAATTACAAAGTAATATTCAAAATGCTAATTAAACACTTTCAGTCAGAGCAGCTTTCATATTGAAACAGGATTTCTTTTCTCTTTTTTAAGTACCAGGGACCCTATCCCAGAGTTGAAACACTAAATATCCTTTTGTCTAGCATCAGATCTCTGTGCGGCTCTGACACTCCTGTAAAAACCCTAGTGCCCTTTTTATTGCCCCCAAAAGAAAAGTTAATGAGATGGTAGATTTCAACCAAAAAACAGGCCCTCCTTCTTGCAAAATATGCTTCCAGTTGCCATTGAAGTTAGATGCTAGCTGTGAATGCACTTGCCTTTAATGAAACCAGTTTAATAGTTCACACTTGATCAAGTATAACAGGACCAAACAAAGGAAATACGCCAGCATATTTCTGTAGAGCATTGAGGGGTTTAGCGCAAGTGTTTATGCGGGGTCACCCCCTCCCTGCTCTCTGTCCCTGGTAGAAGGGAGTGAGGGTTGAAGGCAAAGGGAATTTATGACACTGATTGGTTTTCTGTGCCTGAGGGGTAGGGACCCCTGTTTGTCCCTGTAGAAAACAGTTATTAGAGGAAATTTACGAATCTTGGGTTTGGAACTTGTTTTGGACCTGACTAGGTGCCTTTTGGTTTATTTCTTTTTCCTGCTGATAAAGCAAGGGGCGGGGGGAGATAAAGCTAGGTTTGTTTTCCTCCTCTTTTCTGATTGTGCATTAATAACAGCTGGGTGCTCTCTGTAGCTCTGTGGATTTGAGCTCAGAGCCCTGCTATTTAAAATTTCAGTTGTGTTCTTTGAAACTGTCCCTTAACTGGGTGTTCTCCTGGGGGAGGGGCAAGGGGAATTACCATCTCTTATCTGTGATTTAAGCAACAACAGCAACAAGAGCAAAAAAAAAAAAACCAAACAACTCTGTCCTTAAGAGGGTTTCTTTTCTGGTCTGGAATTGCAACTTATGTCTGGCCCTTAGTCTTTGATTAGGTGAAGAAATATTTGCAAAGTGTGTGTCTTTAAAGTTAAAAAAGTTAAAAAGTTTGGCTACTTAAAAACAAATATTACTAGCATTGTAAAAATACACCAGTGACATACTTTGTGAGATGTTTTGGCCTTTTAAGACTCAGGTCACACCTGTTCCTGCAAAGTCGAGTTTGCTTTCCCTGGCATTGTTAATCTGGTCGTGTACACAAGATGAAACGGGAAAACTTGCTATCTGGATAATGATTAACTAGCCACCAGTTACCCTTTCAGGGAATAATCAATACGTTTACTCTTGACTTGTAAAACTCCAGAAGGAAATCCTATTCATAAGTCTGAAAAGTGTTTTAATGAGAGATGAAGTGAAACAAACAGCAACAACAAACAAAACTGCAAAATTAACCTGGAACTTGTTTAGCGCTCTGAGTAGCTAGCGGCCAGGTAAAGGATGAGTGTGTGCACAGTGCCGAGTGGGAAAGAATTTTATTGCTGTTAAAATATTCTGGCAAAGGGAGTTCAGTCAGGTTGGCTCACACCAGTGGAAATCCTTGAGGTTCAAAACCAAAAGGTTGGCCCCGCTGGGGTCTAACACCCAAAGCCATTTGCCAACAGTTCTCTCCATCATGAATCATTTTTGAAGGCAAAGTTATTCCCTTTGCACTTAACACTTTTCCCTAAATGGAAAAAATGTAAAGCGTTTACAGCAACCGTAGAACGGCCACCCCAGTTGTCATTTTTTACTACTGTCATTTCGATATAGAAGGGCTGTCACTATAACGCATGTGAATACAAGCCTGGGTCCCTCTGTGAATAATCTTTCTATCGGCGAAAAGCAGCAGTCCAAGTGTCTTGTGTTCCTGATATTGGCCACAAATATATGTTCATATAGGACATGATTGGGAAAGGAAATTTATCTGTTCGGCAGAGCACAATTCCGGTAGTATTTCCACCGCCTGGCTGATAGTTCAGTTACAGCGGGTGGAACACATTTTCGTAGTAATTAAAAAAACGAGAATGCAGTTTGCTTGACCCTTCGAATAGAGGTACTCATACTTAACACCGCGTATTGAAACGCTGCGCCTTGTTCTCCAAGAAGGTTCCTGGGCGATTCGCTAGCTAAGGAATGCTTGTGTGGACTTCCCCTATGGCAGACTTTTAGCAGGCACATGAAAATGCTGGAATGGATATGCTCTCAGAGGCTATACTGCCTGGGCAGTATCAGTTTTCTCCTTTCCAGCTGGTAAGCATGTCCTAATTTACGCTGCTACAGTTAAAGTTACAGCGTTCTGGGAAAGAAGGAAAAATATAAAACTCCCCACCCCCTCACCCTCACCTAATCTTTTGAAGTTAATTTTTGTTCAAGTGTGTGTTTGATGGAATATGTATCAAAGACTCATGAAAGGGATTTTTTTCTTTTCTTTTAAACATACCTATTTCTGGGTTTGGAAAATTATACTTAATAATTGCTAAAAACTTCAGAACCATTTTTAAGGTGTTCAGCCTTTCTTTTGATCATGATTTAATGGACAGCAGTATCCAAATGCCATCAGTGTGACTCTAATAATCTGAACAAATTAACATCTCAGCTTCATGTGTAGTTTGCTCTTAGCATCTTAGTGTTTCCAGCCGAAATTACAGCTACAGTTGGGCCTTCAGGACTGCACCAGTGAAAAGAAGGGCTTTGCACGTTGTGCTAAAAACCGGGATTCGCAGATGAATACAGAATGTACAATAGTGAGCGGGCCAGGCCATTGTTTGTGTGGAATGTTGACAATGGGAGCCAAGGGGCAGCTTCATTCTCTAACCGCTCGAGAGCACAGAAACTTGAGGAGCTGCAGACGGGGTGGGAACCAGACTCGGCAGTCATCCGTCTTTGCCCAGCCGCTGGCCTGCTCCCTTTCCAGACTTTTTCTTAGAAGGTGGTCTTTTCTGGACCGCCAGGGAACTTTGTGTGCTTTCTCTTCTCAGTGATCTACTTTTTTGGAGGCAAGATTCTGAAGGCAGATAACAGGGTTCTTCAAAGAAAGTGTACACGAAGCAAACTTTTTGTCTCCCTGGAATGCAATTTTCAGAAATCATACTCAACCCTTACCAGAAATCGAGGCATCTGAAGTCACAGGAAGCAGTGGTGTTTATTTTTATTATTTCCCTCACATTAAAGTCATTTTGGGTTTGTTGGTGGTGTTAGCGAAAGTGCAGTGAAAATGAGTATTTGTTGGATTTTTGTATTTTGCTGCACAGCTGCTGCTATTTCTGGAAACGTTCCTCTGAGTTGCATCTTCTTCCTCCATTCACCAAGCTTCCTGCTTGCACATGGGAGCTGAGGTTCCCAAGTGGGGCCAAAACTCTTGCTACAGGGGTGGGCACTCCTGTTAACCTTCTTTTTCACCCCTCCCAGAACTGGGGTCATTGTAGCCCTGGCACCTTGTTGAGGCCTGATTGATGCCCGTTCTGATTGGAGTGAGGTGCTTTGGTTACAACTTTGGGGGCCAGTTGACTTTCTTCCTTGGGTGAATGTTTTAGAAATGATCTGGTTTAACTGTTTCTGTAACGAAATGTAACAGATGGTTGCTTAAGGTTGGCTTAATAGTCACAACAACAGTGATAAGACACTTGGGTTCTTACTAATGGATTCCTGTAAGGGATGCTTTTCCTTTCACGGAGAATTGTGACTTCGCTCCTGGGTAGTAACAGAGCCTTCATTATCCCCGGGACGATCAGATGGTATTTAGGGGATGTTAATCCCGAATAGCTGTTGTTGCTTGAACTTGGTGGGCAGCCTGCCTTTGGGTGTTGTTGACTGAGAGTCCAAACATGTCTTGGGATGGGGGAGGTGGTGCTTTTCAACAGAACCCTGTGATTCTTAAAATCCTTTGGGCTTGTAAGGTAGAAAACCCAACAACAACAAAACTTTACATTGTTACTTTCCCTCCCTCTCAAAAGTGCTCAGAAAGGTGCTTTTTGCATTAAAGTAAATCCTTAGTTATGACTTGAGGCGCTATTAATTGGCTTGTCGATTGTTTCGAAGTCTTGGCCACGTTTCTGTGTCTCATCCCTGCCCAGGTTGTGGCAGAATCTTGGAAGGGCCTTTGAATAGAGTTCGTCACATGGGAAATGTGTAGGTTTCTCTGCAGCGCCCAGGCTGGCCATGGGGTTTTAAACTCACTGCTCTGCTCCAGCCATGCCTGAAATCTGGCCTTCAGCACAGGACGAACAAAAGCTTCATTATGGAGTCATGGAATCCCAGGAAGTTTCTTTGGAAAGAACAGGAGACCGAGATCATAGAGGTCAGCTCCTCCAGCCTGATTCCCCAAGCTTGGCAATGTATAAAGCTTGATGGGTGAAAATGCCTTGCATCCAACCTTGGAAGTGATTGTGTTGTTTGTAGTGGCCCCAGGTGTGTGAGTCTGTGTGGAGGGATGGGGGTAGGTGGCGGGAGGAGCTGCAGGTGAATTTCTTTGGCTGTCGTGGGTAGAGGCCAGGAAACCTTGTGTGCACCTTTCCTGCTGAAGGAACCCTGGGCGAGACTTGATTCTTTGGCTGATGGATGTGTTTAGTGCGGTCGGTCCAGAAGTGCAAACAAAGTCTGCTTGTTCAGGCCCAGGTGGGCTGCACACCCATTTGGAGGTTCCCAAGTGGGGCCAAAACTCTTGCAACAGGGGTGGGCACTCCTGTTAACCTTCTTTTTCACCCCTCCCAGAACTGGGGTCATTGTAGCCCTGGCTCCTTGTTGCACCTTCCGGGTCTGCCCACCTGGAGGGCAGCCAGGGCCAGCAGCGAGCAAGGGGTAGAGGGATGGGAGGATGGGGATGGGGGAGGGGGTGAAGGGAAGGGGGTGGGCTCAGAGCTCTGAAAGCCCCTTCCAGGGATGGTAGAGGGGACTGAAGTGGAGCGGCCTCACCTGGTCACACGGGCATGCTTTGCTGGGAGGGACAGAGAGCTAGTGACACCAGGGAGGCCTTGCTGTGGGAGCTGCCAGGCCAAATGGGCTGTGTGGGCTCCTAGCACTGGCTGAACTTGACTGACCACTGGGCCCCCGCGTGGGGCAGAGGCTTTCCGAACAGCAGAGACCGCCCCCCCCCCAACCCCCCAGGGGCAGCCCACGCTTGGGGGCACCTGCTAAGGAACTGAGGGGTAGGAATGCTGCAGTTTCTTCCTGGTGGTGTGATAAACGTTTTGAAAAGTTTCTCTCCAGCTTCTCTCCAGACAGTGAACTGTGCGGGCTGCAATGCTGGCTGATTCCTCCAGCCGCCCCTTGGGGCCTGGATAAAGCCAGAGGCCCAGTGTGGATGCCACGGTTTCTGCCCGTATCCAGGTACGGGGAGGACACAGTGATGTACCTGATTCCATTTCCTCAGCGCTTTGTGGTTGTGGGCTAGAAGTCAGTCCAGGGGGGCAATCAATAAAGAGTATATTTTGCCGTGCAGATAGCAATATGGACATATAAGTGCCTACAAGTAAAATCTCAGAATGTTTTGATCTTAAGAACATTTCACAGTCATTAATCTTCACGACGCTCCTGCGGGCTAGGTAAATAGAGCAATTCCTATTTTATGCGAGGAGGAAATGTTGAATTGCCTCTGCCAAGTCATAAAAACGCCGATCTCCGCCTCCTGTTTCCGTAGCTGGCTTTTGGGGGCCCCGGGCGCCCGGGAACCCCATCGTCCCGCCCAGACTGACCGCAGGGCGACTTCCGGGCCCCTGCTCGACCTTGTGCTGCGGGGAGGGCAACGCTGGGGCCTGGGTGAAGGCAAACCCGCCCTACCTGGCCGCGCGCTACCTGGAGGGGGGCGTGGTCTGCGGCTGCCCCGCCCCGAACGTGCCCCGCCAGCCGGGGTGCTGGGCCCTGCTGGAAGGACGGGGTCTCCTGGCGTCTGGGGTTCGGCGAAGGTGAGGTCCTCCTGACCCCCGGGAGCCCGCGGACCCGGCGGCTCCTTCCCTCCCCTCCAGACTGGCTTACCTGGAGGCTCCGCCTCCGAAGACCGCCTGCCTGCGGCCTCGCCCCGGCGATCCTTCCCTGCCCCCGGGGGTCCCTCGGCTATCTGGTGTACCTGCCACCCCCACCCCCACCCCATCCACGGCGCGGCCCCCGACTCTGCCGGAAGCGCCCCTCCCCCGGCGCTTCGCCCTTTCACTTGTAGATAGGGAGCCGCTTCCCGCTGCGGGGCCGCCGTCGAGAGGCGTTGGAGATGGCCCTTCCCCCCTGCAGTGCCCACTTCCTCCTCCTCCTCCCTCCCGCAGCCCAGTGCGGGGTCCCTCCCCTTCGCGGCCGCCCACCCGCGGGCTGTCCCGCGCCCTTCCCAGCCCCCGCCCCCACCTCCCCGGCCGGTACCTGGAAGGAGCCGGGAGAGTACGCAGGACACGGAGGTGGGCCCCGACCCTGCGAGCGAGGCTCGGAGCAGAAGCAGGAATCCCGCTAGACCGTGCCCCAGCCAAACCCCCTCGACGATCGCAGGCTCCGGGGACCTTAGAGCTGGAGTCGTGTGTGGTCCCGCCCGCCACTCCCCACGGGACAGGGAGGTTCGTCCATTGCACGACGGTGGCTCAGATGCAACTAGCTGGTAGACGGTCCCATGCCTGGCCGGGGCCTGGCCGGCTCGGCATCCTGTCCCTGGCCGGCTCGGCATCCTGTCCCTGGGGTGGTGTTGAGGCCGCGGTTTCCGCTGCCACCTTCAAATCCGGGGTATTTCGCTTGAACTGCGCAGAGCGCGGCCGTAGCTCCGAGGGCTCCCGGGCCTTTGCAGGCTTCTCCAGGCTGGGAGCCTGATGGGCCATGTGACCAGAGGCTGCGGCCAGTAAGTGAAGAGCCGGGATGACTTTTTCTTTCTGCACCCTTCTCCTTGGAGGAGGAATTTCTCTGTTTGGCGCTCTCTCGCCCCGCAGGCTTAACTTGGTACCCAAGTAGTGCTTGCAGGCTGTTTAAGTCGTTGTTCTGTTTTTGTGATGATAATACTGTGGACTGCCCTTTATTGAGCCTCTATTTAGTATCTTTTTCACTCTCACTAAGACGCTTGGCCAGTGTTTGCATTGAACCTTCACAACAAGGTGGGTGAGGTGTCGGGAACAGGGCGTGCTCCCGCCCTCCAGGTGGCCGAGCTGGGACTTGAAGAAGCTCCTGGAGGTGAGGACCAGCCCCCCTGGTGGAGGGGCTCTTCCCCGCCGCCCTGAGAGCGGAGGGGAGGTGAGCGTTAAGGCTTGCCCCACATCTGGTACTTTCTCCCCAGGGTTCAGATGGCTTCTCCGGAACAATGATCTTTCTCAGGCCCAGAGTTGCCTTCCAGATCACATGGGGCTATGAGAAGTCTGGCTTGTTTTAATTTCCGTCTTTGATTAGTGGTCTTTTGTTGGGATCTCACGATCTAATGCCAACGAAGGGTTTCTAGATGGTTTCCTGGACCAGGCCTGTTTTAAATTCACTCTGAGTTAATGAACAGCATGGCTGCTGAGCAGAAGCCTGAGGCTCAGTAGACAGGTCCCTGTTGGGTGCAGGGGTGGTGGGGAGAGTTCCCCCTCTGGACCACAGACTCACTGTCCTGGCAAAGACCAGATGCCAGAAGGACCCTGAGGGCTGGGCACAGTGCCGTTGGTCCGGCCTCTCCCAGGCAGAAGTGATGGTCACTGTTTGGCCAATCAGGAAGCAGAGTGGGGGGCGGGAGGTTAAGCCACTAGAGGGCCAGAAGCCAGCTCCACCTGGCTCTGGTTTTTCTGTGATTGAGACTTCTTCTGGCTTTTGATTTGGGACTCGGGTGCCTTTGGGGGTGGCTTTGCTGTGCTCCCCACGTCCGACCCCTTCTGTCCTCCTGATCCCCTTTTCCCTTTTCTATATCTGGGGGATGTCGCTGAAGGGCAGCCCTCCCCCAAACACACACTGGCCCTGAGATTATGTGGATAGCTTTCAGTGTTTGGGGTTTTTTGGTGGTAAAATTGGATTTAGTGGCCTGGTACCTTTTCTACCAGTAGGTAAGGCTCAGATTTACAAGTCTGTGGTCTGGGTGAGTGATCTCAGAGTCTCCTTCCCAGCAGGTTCCTCTTGCTTGGGGGAGGGGCTGGAGGTGGTTGGGGTGCTCCCCTCCCTCCCTCTGGCTGTTCCCTCTTTCCTGCTGGATTCGTTATGCACGTCTTCCAGTGGGAGTGAGCCCCTGTGTTCATCGTGGGGGAATCTGGGAGAAGAGACCAGGGAGATGGTGAGGATTTCACCTAATCGAAATAGTCTTGTTTGTACCACTCCTGTAAAAACTGGCCAGAAACTTGATTCTGCTGGGTAAACCTCCTTTGGGTTGCTGCCCTGCATTTGTGTTGGCCTTGGAAAGGAATTTGAATGAACACTCCCGAACAAAAGGAGCAGCTTTCTTTTCACAGAGGCTATCAGAGAATTGAAAGGGAATGGCACAAAGTTGGGTGTGTCCTGAAATCTGGAGACTGGCCCTGCCTTGAGTGATTAACTCACCTGAAAGGCACCCGGAGCAGGTGATGTGGGAGCGCTCTGACTGACCTTGGCTTCCTTTAGGGTAAGGTCCCCATGAGATGGAGATTTTCCTGAAAAACAGGCTTTCCTTTAATTATGAGATTATCTTCCTGCCCTGCAACGCTTCTCTTCCTTTAGTTGAACACGTGTGTGCTTGCAGACACGTGTGTGCTTGGGAAATAGATCCCTGAATTCTTTGCTGATGCCCCAGGGCTCCAGTAGGGTGGGCAGGGGGGTGGTGGTGGTCAGGGATGCTAGAGACTGCATGTTTCAAACTTCGGGTTCTGCCTGTTCCCAGAGAGTTAGGGTTAGGGTTAGCTCGGAGTGGGTTCTTTTTACCAGTTCATCTGGTTAGCCCCAGTGTGGTGGCTCAGCGCCAGCTTGGGTCTTGATTATGCCCCGTGATTCTGTCTAAGCCCCCCATACCCCCTGCAGTTTTCGAACAAGTTCTCCATTCTGCTTTCCCCACGGGAAAGGGAGGGTGCATGGCGGGCTGCAGCCGTGCGGGGATCAGCCTTGGGCCAACTCACCACCTCTTAGGTCTCTGCAGTGCTCAGTGGAGAAGCTGCTTCCTTGGGGTAGTTCAGCCTGGAGGGTGGATGTGGCTGGATCTTAGGGCAACTAAACACAGGAATGTTCTGCTGCTGCTGCTAAGTCGCTTCATTCGTGTCCGACTCTGTGCGACCCCATAGACGGTAGCCTACCCGGCTCTCCCCTCCCTGGGACTCTCCAGGCAAGAACATTGGAGTGGGCTGCTATTTCCTTCTCCAATGCATGAAAGTGAGAAGTGAAAGGGAAGTCGCTCAGTCCTGTCCGACTCTTCACAACCCCATGGACTGCAGCCCACCAGGCTCCTCCGTCCATTCTCCAGGCAAGGGAATTTTCAGGGATTTTCCAGGCAAGAATACTGGAGTGGGGTGCCATCGCCTTCTCCGCAGGAATGTTCTGGTGGCTCTCATAGTTTTGTCAGCTGGGGCCAGTCGAGAGCCAGATTTGCGGATGGCCCCAGAACATCTTTTGGGTCTTCAGGTGTGTATCGTTGTCCTGCCCCGGGTTTAGGGACCCCTGGCTCTGCAGAAAGGCCCCTGAGCTAGGCCCTCCAGCACAGAGCAAGGGAAATCGGATCAGTTTCCACGCGCCCATGTTGGTGAGTACACCAGGTTTCCCAAGACCCAGTTTTTCTCCGCCTTGTGCAGAGTTCTGTTTATTCTCCCCCTTCCTCCAAAATGTTTGCTGCTTTTTGCTCAGGGCTGAGTTTTTGGGTTTTTTTTCCTCTACACCCAAACATCCTTTCTTCTCATTTCTCAACTAAGCCTGGGAATTAGAATGTGGCTTCATCTGACAAAAGCCAGGAGATTTTAGAATTAACATTGGAATTCTATCTGTAATGATGTCTTCCTGGATATTTAAGGAGGGCTTTGAACAGTGGGTGATTTTTTTTTTCCTTCCCTAAAACTGGCCAGACGTACTCCCCCAAGTAGTGGGCAGAGGAAGCAGCTCAAAGTGGTTTGAGTTTTCTTTGTGATAATTGTGAGCTTGCCTTATTTGAGTCTCCCCGTGTCCCAGGGGCAGGAAGGGAGAGGGGTTGTGACTAACAGTTGTCTGGGTTGTGCTCTTGATGTGCGTCTCAGATGGCCCGAGAGCATAGACACCACTCATAGCTCAGCAGAACCACTTGAAATGTACGTTGCAAGTATAACTCTGGTTCTTGGAAAGGTTTCTCTGCAGGGGAGATTAAAGGATTTTTTCCTAATTTATTTCATCCTCTTGAGCAGCAGTGGGTGGGCTGAGGTCTTGGAGGAGGAGTGATAACCGATGGGAGTCGGGTCTGGGTGCCCCTGTTAGCGGAGAGCAGGGCAGGGTCAGGGCAGGGACCACTTTCTGACAATGCTTGTAGCTGAGAGTTTTACAACCTGGTGATTACTTGGCACATCCGGCTCCAGGCTTGGATCCAAAAGCTTTTCTCTGGGCCACCCCGGAAGCCCACTTTAGAGCACTGGTTGGATCTCAGTGTTACCTGGGCACTCTTTCTCTGATGGCATGGGAGAGGTCCCAGCAAAAAGCCTCCTTTCCCAAGATTGGAGCTGGACTGAGGGAGGAAGGGCACTGCTTCAACGTTAACACCCATCACCACCAGCAGGGGAGGAGGCATCAGATGTGACAGACTGTTCTAGAAAGCATCAAAAAAACAAGAAAGGATGACATCCGACCTGTGAGTGCATTCGGAATTTCCTGAGCCCTTGCAAAGGGCTGTGTTGCTGAATCTGAAGCAAGGGTAAGAATAGAGTGGGCTGCGAGGGTCTGATGAGGTCATATTTATAAAGCGCTTCAGTTCAGTTCAGTCGCTCAGTTGTGTCTGACTCTTTGAGAGCCCATGGACTGCAGCATGCCAGGCTTCCCTGTCCATCACCAATTCCCAGAGCTTACCCAAACTCATGTCCATTGAGTCTGTGATGCCATCCAACCATCTCATCCTCTGTCGTCCCCTTCTCCTCCTGCCTTCAGTCTTGTCCAGCTTCAGGGTCTTTCCCAAGGAGTCAGTTCTTCACATCAGGTGGCCAAAGTATTTGCAGTTTCAGCTTCGACGGCCGTCCTTCCAATGAATATTCAGGACTGATTTCCTTTAGGATGGACTGGCTGGATCTCCTTGCAGTCCAAGGGACTCTCAAGAGTCTTCTCCAACACCACAATTCAAAAGCATCAATTCTTCGCTACTCAGCTTTCTTTATAGTCCAACTCTCACATCCCTATGTGACTACTGGAAAAACCATAGCTTTGACTAGAAGGATTTTTGTTAGCAAAGTAATATCTCTGCTTTTTAATATGCTGTCTAGGTTGGTCATAACTTTTCTTCCAAGGAGCAAGTGTCTTTTAATTTCTTGGCTGCAGTTACCATCTGTAGTGATTTTGGAGCCCCCCAAAATAGTCTGTCATTGTTTCCATTGTTTCCCCACCTATTTGCCATGAAGTGATGGAACCGGATGCCATGATCTTAGTTTTCTGAATGTTGAGTTTTAAGCCAACTTTTTCCTTCTCCTCTTTCACTTTCATCAAGAGGCTCTTTAGTGCTGCTTCACTTTCTGCCGTAAGGGTGATGTCACCTGCATATCTGAGGTTATTGATATTTCTCCCAGCAATCTTGATTCCAGCTTGTGCTTCATCCAGCCCAGTGTTTCTCATGATGTACTCTACATAAAAAGTTAAATAAGCAGGGTGACAATAAACAGCTTTGACATACTCCTGTCCTAATTTGGAACCAGTCTTTTGTTCCATGTCCAGTTCTAACTGTAGCTTCTTGACCTGCATACATACAGATTTCTCAGGAGGGAGGTCAGGTGGTCTGGTATTCCCATCTCTTGAAGAGTTTTCCATGGTTTGTTGTGATCCACACAGACAAAGGCTTTGGCATAGTCAATAAAGCAGAAGTAGATGTTTTTCTGGAACTCTCTTGCTTTTTCAATGATCCAGTGGATGCTGGCAATTTGATCTCTGCTTCCACTCCTTTTTCTAAATCCAACTTGAACATCTGGAAGTTCATGGTTCACGTACTATTGAAGCCTGGCTTTTGTAGCGTGTGAGATGAGTGCAGTTGTGCGGTAGTTTGAACATTCTTTGGCATTGCCTTTCTTTGGGATTGAATTGAAAACGGATCTTTTCCAGTCCTGTGGCCACTGCTGAGTTTTCCAAATTTGCTGGCATATTGAGTGCAACACTTTCACAGCATCATCTTTTAGGATTTGAAATACCTCAACTGGAATAAAGCACTTAGATCAGGCCTGATGTTGTTGAGTTGCGAAGTCATGTCTGATTCTTTTGTGATCCCATGGACTATAGCCCACCAGGCTCCTCTGTCCATGGGATTCTTCTGGCAAGAATACTGGAGTGGGTTGCCATTTCCTTCTCCAAGCTACAGGCATGATCAAAAAGTGGTCCCTGCACTGACCCCACCCTGCTCTCCACTAACAACAAGGCACTGGGGATCTTCCAGACCAAAGTCTCTTGCACTGGCAGGTGGATTCTTTAGCACTGAGCCACCAGCGAAATCCAATTTGAATTTTTCAAGAATCACCATCTACTTTACTTCCACACACATTTTGTCCTAATGCGCCCTGTGTGTGTGTTCAATCAATCAGTTGACTCTTTTGCAACCCCATGGACTGTAGCCAGCCAGGCTCCTCTGTCCTTGGAATTTTCCAGGCAAGGATACTGGAGTGGGTAGCTATTTCCTCTTCCAGAGGGATCTTCCCTACCCAGGGATGGAACCTGAATTTCTTACATCTCCTGCATTGCAGGCAGATTCTTTACCACTGTGCCACCTTGTTAAATTTATAAATACAAAATAAACAGAGAAGTAAATTAGTTGCTCTTGCCCTGAGCAGTTGATGCTTTTGAAGTGTGGTGTTGGAGAAGACTCTTGAGAGTCCCTTGGACTGCAAGGAGATCCAACCAGTCCATCCTAAAGGAAATCAGTCCTGATATTCATTGGAAGGACTGATGCTGAAGCTGAAACTCTAATACTTTGGCCACCTGATGCGAAGAACCGACTCATTGGAAAAGACTCTGATGCTGGGAAAGATTGAAGGCAGGAGAAGGGGACAACACAGAATGAGATGGTTGGATGGCATCACCGACTCAATGGACATGAGTTTGAGTAAACTCTGGGAGTTGGTGATGGACAGGGAAGCCTGGTGCGCTGCAGTCCATGGGATCACAAAAGTCACGAATGAGTGACTGAACTGAACTAAGGTGCTGTGTGCCCTGAGGAGCAGATTTCCTTTTGCATTCCTGGAAAGAGGTCAGGGAATCTTGATGGAGGCACTGGAAGGGGAGGGGTTGCCTTCAGGGGACATCCGAGAAGGCTCCCTGGGGCTTGATTGCTTTGGCTCTGTAGGGTAGGAGACAGGCAAGATCTTGCTAGGCAAGAGGGTGGGTGGGTCCTGTCCTAGGGGAATGGGTCCTCTGGGGGAGGGAGACTTGATCCTTTGCACCAAAGAGGTGGATGAGTCTCCCAGAGTTGGGGGACCAGAAGGTGAAGGGGGCGGGGCCCAGGAAGGAGTGTTTGGGGTGAGAGTTCCAGGTCCTGGTGTTCTTAAAAAAAATACTGCCCTACAGTGGGAATTTGCTGTAGGGCTCAGGAAACTCAAACAGGGGCCCTCTATCAACCTAGAGGGGTGGGGTGGGGAGGGAGCTTCAAAAGGGAGGGGATATATGTATACCTATGGCTGATTCATGTTGAGAGTTGACAGAAAACAGCAAAATTCTGTAAAGCAATTATCCTTCAGTAAAAAATAAATTAATAAAAAGATGAAACTATATACCCCCACAAAAAAAAAAACGACCTAAACAGGGCAGGGAGGGCTGGGGGGAGGCTGGCTTGGGTAGGGAGTGATTCCTAAGGCCTAAGCGATGATCCGTTCAGGAGGTTGTTTTTAGATGGTGGAATCCCTCTGAGGGATGCCCAGTAAAATATTTGCTTTCTATTTAAGACCTGCTTTCCGTTCCCGGAGAAAGAAGAACGAGTGAGTGGTTGGGTACTGTGCCTCCTCGGCCCGAGAGCAGGCGGCACCCTGGGCCGTGGGGGTCTGCTGGTGATGGCGCTCGGCTCTTCGGCTCTTCTTCCCAGACGAGGTAAAAGCACGGCGGAGGAGCGCCTGACTCGCCCCGTCCCTGGGGGGTTTGTCTGGGACGAGGCCCCTCCCTGTCCCCTTCTCCGCACACATCTGCCTTCATGTGCCTCCTTCCTCCTGCTGGAGTAGGGGCGTCCGAGCGTCTGGAGCGCAGCAGCAGTGAACTCGCTTCCCAGAGAACCACGTGTTGCGTTTGTCTTTCTGGCACGTGGTGGGCACTCGGTCAGCAGCAGTGCCGGTGACCCGCCTTGGTCCAGCTGGGTGTCCAATGTGCCGTGGGTGTTCCTGTGTCCCCATCTGGGCCAGGAAATCATCTCCTCACAGGGCGGTCGCCCACTCCTAGAAATAGGCTGGCTGCCCCCGGGGCCAGGCGCACATTGGGTATGGACCTGTTACCCCACCCCCAACCGTGCCACTGCTCCCAGCTGCCCCATTGGGTCAAGTGAGCGAGAAACAGTTGGGGGCAGGGAACTGGGGTTAGGGAATGTGTCCTTCCGGAGTCTGTGGAAGAGACCAATCGTCACCTTCAGGGTGGCTGGTCGTTTCATGGACCAGCAGTTTCTTCTGGCTTAATTCATACTGTTAAAAGAAACGTCACTTGTAAAGCGAGATGATCCTTGCAGACGCCCTTGGGAGGCAGCCAGTGGTAGAATGCAAGGGGCCAGAATGCCCTATTGCCACGTTTGCGAATGTGCACAGCAAGGAAGGCTGATGCAGGTGGAAAGGGTTCGAACGTGAGCTGTTTGATACTCTTGTTGTCTGCGTTGGTGATGGAGGAAAAGAGTGGTAATATCTGCAGATTTGGTGGTTCTTAGGTAACCGAGTAAGTGTCCTGCCCCTGCCCAGCCCCTCCTCTGCACACTGTGTCTCGTTTCATTTAGAACAGAGAGTTGGGATTGGGGTCTTCCCCTAGTGGCTCAGACCAAAAGAATTCGCCTGCAGTGCAGGAAACTCGGGTTCGATCCCTGGGTCCAGAACATCCCCTGGAGAAGGGAATGGCTTCCCACTCCAGTATTCTTGCCTGGAGAAGTCCATGGACAGGGGAGCCTGACAGGCTACAGACCATGGGGTCGCAGAGGTTCGGACACAACTGAGCAACTAAGTACGCAAGCACGTGCGCGCGTGCACACACACACACAGGAATAGGGAGGAGTCCTCTGTGTGCTGTTTTATCAGAAGGGAGCAGGTGAGTTGGGCGCACATTCAGTGGCAAGAAGCTGGCTGTGGGCTTGGTGGTTTTCACATGAGTGACTCACAGTCCCCGGGGAGGGCTGCTGGCTGCCCAGGTGCCCTGAGGGGGTGGCCTCTGGAGCAGGTGGAGCCCCAGGGCACCCTTGGCTGGGAGTTAGTCTTCTGGGGCTCCGCCTAAGGAACATCCGACTGAGAACCGCCGGGAGGGGGTTCTCAGCACAGCCATCCGGAGCCTGCCAACTGCATGCAGACCATCTTTCTTTAAAAACAAACCACACCCCCGACACACACCCACACAACTTGAGTCTAGTTTTTGAACATTTGGCATGACCAATGATTGAAGGATTTTATATTTGAATACTCTTCCCCATCTGAATGAATAGATCTCAAAGTGGAAATCTGGATTTCTGCCTGACCCAGTCTCTTCTTGGTTTTTTTTTTGGCTTAAGCGGGGGTTCTACCCCCTCAACCAGCACTCAGTATTCCGAGGGACTTGAGGGAAATTGTATGTGTTGGAGCTGGGTCTTCGTTCCGAAGCACTTGACATTTAACTGTCTCTTCTGACCAGTCAGCAGTGCTCACGGGGAGGAGGCTGGTCTGAGCGTCATAGCCTAGTGGTAAGAGAGAAATTGTTTTTACAAATTACATTTTAGTAAGGTATGAGCCGTGCTGGCATTGGAGCGCACTTTGAAAGTCTGTATATGCAGGCTGAGGACGGGTGCAGTGGAGTTGGTGACAGTTTTTGAAGGCAGAGGTCAGCAGGAGGCACTTGCACCTCACCACGTGGGCGAGTGAAGTCTGCCTCAACTTTTTAATCTCACTTGTGTGTTATTTCATCCATGTTGCCAAGCAGATTTGGGGATGACACTTTTCTGTTTCAGAAATGCAGATAAACACATTTTGTGGCAAATCCTTTTTTACCTTGGCGAATTTATTGATTAGTATATTG
Organism: Budorcas taxicolor; assembly: GCF_023091745.1. Lineage (NCBI taxonomy): Eukaryota > Metazoa > Chordata > Mammalia > Artiodactyla > Bovidae > Budorcas > Budorcas taxicolor. Next base: position 43,962,336 of record NC_068932.1, on the reverse strand, counting down.
ATTAGTATTGAATCAATATAGAATTTATTGATTAGCTTCAGTGAGGCTGATCGCTTATGTTGCTGTATCGAGGACAGCTTTGTAGGAACACCTTATCATACCCTTTGTAGGTCCCTTTTTAGGAACACCTTATCATATACTTGCTTGTTATGTTTTAGTGATGACCTCAGTAGGAGGTGGTGAGACTTTCCCAATACAGGGATGGGCTCACAGTTAATAAACGATGGCGCAGAATCTGAACTGGTTCTTTTTTTCCAACACCAGGCTGCTTAGAGAATGGCTGTGTGTTCAGATAGTTCTAGGGATGGAGTGTGTGTGTGTGTGTACACATTCCAAGGCAGAGAAACGTGCAGGGTGGTACCCCCGTGTTGAGGTCTGGAGGAACCTGGGGCACATGCCCTGTGCCAGCTGCAGAGTGAACTTGAAAGGCCATGTGCAGTGTCCACCGAGGATTTAAGGGGTCTCCACCTGCCTCTTGATGTGAGGTTGGCAACTGTGGTCTTGGGCACAGGAAAGAATTTGCCCTTTCTGGTTTGAGTAACTGGTTTCTGGGGGGTTGTTTTGGGGTATTTTTTGAGTTTCAGGCCAAGCCACTTTCTGTGAGAGAAATAATAGCCATTACTGTCACCCTTACCTGGCAAAGTGACAGAGAGCTAAGTGGGCCACATGTTGAAAGCTTACCAACTGTGCTTAAATATGAGAAGTGGGAGCCTTTCGGGCCCCAGTCGTCTCTTTGGAGGCTGCTTTTGGACCCGGGTTAGCAAGGAGATGACTTTATGATTTATGGTGTTTATGAAGACTAGCATACCTATCTATTTTCATATAGACATCTTAATAGAAATTAAATACAAAATAAAGCAGAATGCATGAACAGAGGTATTCCCATAAGCAATGTTGTAGTGTTAGGCAGTGTAATTATGTTTTGTACACTTCCCAATTAAGCAGTTATGCATTACTGGGAAAACCACCTTTAAGAGACTGAGGAAAGCTTTATAACTTAGTAGATCAAATAAAAATGGATGTATAATATTTTATGCATAGGGTTTAAAATTTTTACAGCGTATGCTAAGGTAGCTCAATTGGGATTGATTTGTGGAAATTGACGCTGTGACATTGAGATGCATTTGCTTCTTCTGAAAATTGCCTGTTGAACAAAGATCTGCTTCTTCAGCAAATAGAGCTCCTACTGTGTGACCGATGCCAGGGCTGCCAGCAAGAGCAAGGAGGATTTACTCTGAAGTTCAGAGAGCTGGGATGGGGGCAGGGTGCATCCCTAGCGCAGGGGTGCAGGGTGGGTCCTCTCCAGGCCTGGGGCTTGTTCTCCTTGCCTGAGGAAGGGCTCTGTTGTGTGGCTCTGGTGGTGCAGATGGTAAAGAGTCTGCCTGCCGTGAGGGAGACCCAGGTTTGATCCCCGGGTCGGGAAGATCCCCTAGAGAAGGAAATGGCAACCCACTGCAGTATTCTTCTCTGGGAAAATCCCATGGACAGAGGAGTCTGGTGGGCTACACAGTCCATGGGGTTGCAGAGAGTCATAGGGGCATGACTGAGTGACTAACACTTTGAGTATGGAACCTCCCATCCTGGCGACCCTGGGGTTCAGCTGCAGGCCTGGGGAAGGTCCCTACCTCGTGTCCTTGCGGTGGGTGGGCGTTCTTCATATCCACCTCTGATGTGTATGAGGACTCAATGTGTTAATGCATGACAAACCCTCAGCGTTGCACCCTGAGTTCTCTCCAGTGTGGGCTTTATTGTTTTTATCATTGTTCTTATTCTCTCTTGGTTGGAGTAAAGAGTATAAAGTGTGGGGCAGTCGGTGGGGCTGGGGAGGCCAAGAGAGAGGGCCAGATGTACCGCTGCCAGACCCGGCATTTTACCTTTTCACTGTTGTGCTGTGCTCAGTCGTATCTGGCTCTTTGTGACCCCGCGGACTGTAGCCCGCCAGGCTCCTCTGTCCATGGGATTCTCCAGGCAAGAACACTGGAGTGAGTTGCCATTTCTTTCTCCAGGGGATCGAACCCAAGTCTCTTACGTCTCCTGCATTGGCAGGCGGATTCTTTACCACTGTGTCACCTGAAAAGCCCTTTACTTTATTTACTTATTTTTATTTTGGCTGCACAGCGTGGCTTGTGGGATCTTAGTTCCCCACCAGGGATTGAATCCATGCCCCGGGAGTTCAGAGTCTTAACCACTTAACCACTGGGAAGTCCCGGGATCAACTTTTTAAGAATGCTATATAGATATACTTTCTGTACAGTAAAATTCACCCTTTCAGCGTGCAATTCTGCATGTTTTGTCCAACGCTGTGCAAAAGCCATGTGGTTGCAGACCAGTTTGGTCACCAAGGGAGGTCCCAGGAGCTCCTTGGGGTTCCGCCCTCCCTCACCCCGCCCACCACCACTGCAGTTTGTCCCTCTTTGACAGTAGTAAGGCCAGCCTGGGAAGTGTGGGGAAGTACCTGGGTGCTCATGTGAGGTGCCAGAGTTTTCTTGGATATCTGTCATGTCTGAGGGTCCCGCCGGCTCAGGGGGACCCTCCAGGCTCAGCAGACAGACTTGCCTGAGTGGATCCCACCGTGTCGCTGCAGGGAGGAACACTCAAGGAAGTGAAGGGCACTGAAGGAAATTGGCCCAGGCTGAGCAGACTCTGTGGTTGGAATCTTTATCTGCTCCATTAATTCCCCCTGCCCCCTAAGGTGCCCCCTCCTCCTCCTCCAAGCAGACAATACCACACCCACACCTCAGGCCTGGGTACACCTCCGGCCATTGTCCCTGGACTTTCCAGGGACACACACACACAACAGCTGCTCGCCTTCCTCCCCGGGTTCTGCCAGCCCCTCTTGGAAGGTGCCTGGGGACAGGTGCCTCCTCTGCCCACCACGGCCGCCAGCTCCAGGTCCAGAGGGCCTGGGAGTGACCGTGGGTCGCTGGCTCCTTTCTGTTCTCTCGGTGTGGAAGTGGCTGAGCAGAGAGCCAGGCAGTGTTTGCTCTCAGGTTCCTGCATGCCCAGGCTGGGCCCTGTGCCTGTAGGGGCGCAGGGCATCCCTCACGGCCTAGCCTGGCTTCCCGCAGGTAGAGGCCAGCCCCCCAGTCTGTGGTCGAGGAGGCTGGTTGGCGGGCAGCCTGCAGGGACCAGCGCCCTTTCCTGTGGGAGGGTCAGCGGTGGGTCACCTGGGTTGGCGTCCCACCCTGGAGCCGGAGTCCTGGGTTCCACTGCCACCTTTGCCAGCTCCTGTGTGTCACAGGGGACCCTGGTTTCTCTCAGGAGGAGGTGTATGATGAAGACCGGCCCCTCTGCGCCCAGAGGATGTGCTTGTGAGTGGTCTCCGTTGCACTTTCGGAAGGAAGCCGCCGCCAGCTCACTCTTCATAGTCTTAAAATACTCTCTGTGTCTGTTCATTTGGGGAACATTTTATGAAATGAGTCTTTGAATTTTTGAAATTGTTAAGTGGGGATCACTGCACTTATTAGCGTTCCGGTTGTTGCCGGAGCTGTCTTTTCAGGGCTTGCGGTTTGTGCCTGGTGCCCCAGCGCTCAGGGCAGGGAGAGGGCTCACTGGGCGGAGTGACTCCCAGTGCGTTTTGCGTGCATTCACTGTTAGCAAACCTTCTGATGCCTATGGGCTCAGATGCCCCCTGACCTTGATTCCTGGCCTGAGATTCCTATCTAAGCATCCTTGGCCTCTTTGGGGTGGTCGTCTGCCAGCTGACACGCGTGCCGTGAGTGCAGCAGAGACGTGACCACATGCTTAGAAGATTTGGGGAGCTTCCAGATGCAAAGAGGTTGGAGCCTGGGGTTCATCGCTGAAAGGTTGGCGTTCCAATGGGACAAGAGCTGTTTGAAGCAGCGTTTTGAACTGCTTGTCCCTGAGTGGCTTCCACACTCTTTGACGGTTCTTCCTTGCGGTGGGGGAGGGGCGGGACACGACACTGCCAGCCCATTGGGAGACCCGAGTCCTCCCAGCCTGGGGACCCGGCTGCTGGGAGATTCTGGGGTCCAGAAGCTGCCATGACCACCCTGAGACTGCGCTGCCCTCCCATCCTTGCCCAGGGGAGAAAAGTTGCCCAAACACTGGAATTTATTAACAGGAAAAGTCAAAGGCTGGATTTTATTTAAACAGCAGGGAAGTGGTTTCTGTCCGGAGGGGCTCTGGAAGCATCTTCGGTGGTCCTGTGTACACATGACCTGCCCACCCAGGCGGTGGCTGTCTGAGTCCTGGGGAGCACAGTAGGACTGCAGTTCTAGGCGGCCCCGGGGCCTGCCTGTGTCCTTCCTGCACCCGGGGTGCCTCCCCTGCGCCCTCCTGGGGCTCCACTCCTGTTCCTGCAGGGTAGCTCCCCAGGTTAACATAGGTAAAAGGCGGGAAGCTGCTTCACTTGCATGGGTTCTGAAATCACAGCGGTCTTGGAGGGAAGGGAGTGGGCAACCGCTGCTGAGTGCCCAGGCCCCACTAGCTTCGGCGGGCAATCGTGCCTAAGGTGTGCCAATTGTCAAGTGACTTATTTCAGAGAGTGCCGGTTAAGAAGGCCTCTGCCTTCACTTGGAAACACAAGAAATACGTTAATTTGGTGAGTCTATAATAATTTTTCTTGATCACCGGGAGTGAGCCAGGAGGGGAGACAATAAGAACAGATGAATTTGGTGCCTTCGTCATAGAAACAGCCGAGGCACCCTTCCATCTGGAGGTTGATCTTCAGCACATGAGGTTCCTTCTACACAGCTCAGTCGCCTGCAGGGACACAGCCCTTTGAGATCTTGGTGGGATTTGTATCAAAAGCCCGTTCCTTTGCATAGCTTCCCAGGTGGCGCTAGTGGTAAAGAACCCGCCTGCCAATGCTGGAGACATAAGAGACGCGGGTTCCACCCCTGGGTCAGGAAGATCCCTTGGAGGAGGGCACGGCAACCCACTCCAGTATTCTTGCCTGGAGAACCCCACGGACAGAGGAGCCTGGCAGGCTACAGTGTGATCGCACAGAGTCGGACACTGCGAGCGACTAACCCTTGCACAGCTAACCAGCTGCGTGTATTGCTGGCTGTGCACAAGTCTGACAAGCTTAGGTTTTGCTAGTCTTGTGTCTCACACCCAAGAATCACACCCAGGACCAAGAATCATGGTCCTGGAGGGAAGTTTCAAGGCTCTGGAAGCTGCCAGGAACACAAGAGGCTTGTCCTTTCCGAAAACGTACGTTTTTGTTTCTATGTGGGTAGTTGGGTAGTGGTGGCTTGCTGATTTAATTTTCTTTCTTAACCTTTTGGCTTGGAGAACTTTTCTTTTTGGTTATGGTAATTATCCTTCCCTGACATGTAAATTGATTACACATTTGATTATCCACGAGCCTCCCTCTGCCTCTTATTTAGGCTTATTTTTAGCACAGTCCTTGAAACCTCAGCGTGAGACTGTCCATCTTTGGCTGTTTTTGAAGGTCGTTTTAATCAGGTGCCTCACAAGTCAACGTGGTGGGAACAAGGCCTGGGCTGCTGGATGAGCTGTGGGTTTGCTCTGGACATCTCCAAGTTCTGAGCTGTCTTTCTTCATCTTGGTCAACATGGGGATGAGTGAACTTGACCAACTGCCACCTGGATGGATCTGGAAGGTCTCCCGACAGTGGGATTACAAGGGCCGGGGGGTGAGCTAAGGTGGAGGAAACCTGAGAGCCTGTCCCCCACCTGGATAGGACCTGTTTCATAAGGTTCAAGCTTTGCTCCAGGTCAAATTGATGTCTGTCCCTGGCTCTGTGTGCAAAAGCCCATTGCCAGCCTGGGTTTTGTAAATCGGTGAGAGCAGTGTGGCAGGGTTTGGGGATTCAGGGGTCTCCCTCATCTTGTCCTGGGGGGCCTTTGCTGCATCTGATTGTTCTCAGAGGCCACCTAAGTAAGTCAACAGTCCCGGTGGACTCCCGGATGTTTTCTGAGCCTCACCTTGATAAAGAATAAAAACGTTTTAGTGCTTGATTTGATTTGTTTGCTGGAAGATTAGTACAAAAGCAGGAAGGAAAAAGAATGTGTGGTGGAGGTGATTGCTGGAGACTGGCAGAGGGTTATTTACGGATTTTTGCTGACAGTCCTTGTTTAAAGGAATTCCCTGCGAGATTTATGAAGCCTTTCCAATTTATTGTCTTTCCAAGTAAGGTAAGCAAATAAATAGGTTATTCTCTTTTATTATGAACCTCGCCAAAGTAAGATTAAAAATAAGAGGAAACAGGGCTCCATTTTTTTTTTCCAGCCCAGTGTGTTTCTGGAATTTGGAAAGCATCTTGGGAAGGCTTTTTGTTTTGTTTTTGGCTCGAGCACATTGTGCATTTAAAAGATAAAGTCTGACCCTTGATATTGTGTGTGCTGTTCCCCATCCTTGAGAGCTGGCTGAGCTCCAGCAGGGTACTGTGGGTGTGGGGTGCTGGCAGTTGAGCCCACCACAGTCAGCAAGGCCTCACAGGCCCCCGAACCAGCCTCCGGCTCTGAGATCAGTCACCACCGTGGCACCAGAGGGGACTCTGGGTCTGCAGACAGTATAGCTCTTTGTAAAAAAGAGCAAAGTCTGTTCTGATCAAACGGAACTTTTCCTCTACTTTTCTTTGTATCTGCTTAATTTCCTCATCCCTTTCCCATTTTAATCTTCTCTGCAGTTGTGGGTGGTTTTGATATTTCGGTGAATTGTAATTTTGGTGACATTGGTGTGTGAGGACCCAGGTGGAAAATTTTTTGCTTCTAGGTAAAGAAGCAGCAGGAACTTGAGACCTTGTAATAAAACAAACATCTCGTTTCCTGGTGGTGATGTCAGGGCTGAAGGTTTGGGTGGGGAAATGTTTGACCCGACCCCTCCCAGCTGTAGCTCCCCCCGCCCTTCCCCTGCCTGGAGCCCATTTGAAGTCAGAGCCCCTTCCAGGCTGTAGGCAGCACCGCCCAGGAGACGCCCTGTTGCCGTTTTGGGAGAATGTGTTTTATGTGTCTGTCCCTGTATGTCTGTGGCCTAGCGATGCTATTTTGGGGGGACTAATAGTCAGCGTGTTGGAGGGTGTCTTGTAACAGACCGAGCGATCCGAGTTCCTCAGCTCCTGGGCAGGTGGTAAGTGTTTGCTGGGTATAGCTCTCCTGGGGGCTGCAGGGGGCGGGTCAGGAGTCAATTGGACTTAAGGCAGGTAGGCTTGGAAAGATGCCCCGGGCACGAATCCTATGAAAATGGGCTCGTCTTCCTTCCTGCCCACTTCCTCCATGGCACCTGCTCTCTGGTGGGCCTTCTGTATTCTCGTGGCTAACGAGCCTTGAGATGGCAGGGCAGTGTCCCTAGCTAGCTTGGTGGCCTGAACCAGCCTGACCCCGTCCGGCCCACAAGGAGCAGGCCACATAGCCAGAGGGCAGTGGACGCGCAGGTGAGCCGGCAAGGGAAGACTTCTCGGTGGCCCTGTGAACTCACCAGGACAGGATGGGGAGGGGGACCAGGCGTGCTGGGTAGTGCTGTGGTGGTTTAGTCGCTAAGTCATGTCCGACTCTTGCAGCCCCAGGGACTGTAGCCTGCCAGGCTCCTCTGTCCATGGGGTTCTCCAGGCAAGAATACCGGAGTGTGTTGTGCTGAAGGGGCAGTAAAGGAAACCCTGGAGGAGTTCCAGGGAATTGTCTTCTTTAGAGGCAGTGGGTTGCTGTGGAAGGCCCTGGGGGAGGGGTTTTGGTGCCCCCAGGTAGGAGGAAGCAAACACATGTGTGATACTTGGACCCGGGAAAGGGTCCCTTTAACTGGACCAAGTGGGTTGGGGGTGCCCAGACCCCTGGGTGCTGGGGGTCTCGTTCACCCACCCGAGGTCTGGGAAGTCCTCTTGAAGGAGCTGGGTTATGGGCTCCTTCCAGCTCTCTCCCTCTCCCTTGGAGGCCATCACGCCCTTTGCCCCCATCCTTTTCATCATTGCCTGGACCTGAGATCACCTGAGGAAGCTTTGGAAACAAGCCCAGCCCCTCCGGAGTTTCTCAGTCCCTGGTTGCCGGGTGGAACCCCACGTGGCAGATTAACAAGCTCCCAGGTGGCTGTGATGGGCCGTCAGGTAGAGAGGCCCTTCCCCGCCCAGCTGAGGCCACATGGCCCTTTCCAAGCCCAGGGGCTGGAAGGCAGGGCCTCAGAGAGTCGGGCAACTCCTAACTTCCCTGCCCCACACGCCGGAGGCAGGGGCAGAGAGGGGCTTCTTGGGAGGCCCAGCCCCTCAGCCACGTGTCCGCGGTGACAGGTACGCTTCTGCTGCCCGGCTAGGGCGGCCTGGTTCCCCATCGCCGAGTGAGGGTCTGTGGGGCTGTTTCCTTTGCCAGGCTTTCCTGGAGCCAAAGTGCCCTCAGTTTGGCAACACAGGTGTCCGGGGGAGAGCGAGCTGCCAGGGTCCCATCTGCCTCAGGGCCCCTCCGGAAGGAAAGCGGGCGTCTCCCACCCCCGAGAAGAAACTCCAGGAATGCTAGAATCTTCTGCCGTGGTCAGTGTGTAGCTGCAAAGGAGAGTGGCTGTTGCCTAGGAAACAAAGCCGGAGGGCCTGACTCAGGCCTGTGGACCTCGGTGGGCTCTGTGCCTGGGTTGGGGGTGTGAACCCCAGGAATGGTACGAGTCTAGGGGAGGGTGGGGCGGGGAGGGTCCTATATGCGTTTTTTTGGTAGGAAAAGAATCCTGCGCTCAGCCGTGTCTCACGGGAATCTAGGGTGTTCAGTATCTCTGCGTGAGATTTCTTGGCCTACGAAGGCTGTTGTGAAGTCACCAGGACAGGAGGGAGAGAGGGGACCAGGGGGGCTGGGTAGTGCTGAAGGGGGAGTGAAGGAAACCCTGGAGGAGTTCCAGGGAATTGTCTTGTTTAGAGGCAGTGGGTTGCTGTGGAAGGTGCTGGGGGAGGAGGGGTTTTGGTGCCCCCAGGTGGGAGGGAGCAAACACACGTGTGATACTTGGACCTGGGAAAGGGTCCCTTTAGCTGGACCAAGTGGGTTGGGGGTGCCCCAGGACCCTTTGTGCGTGATGCCACTCGGCTGCTGCCTCTGAATTATGGAAAGAAAAGGGTCTGAGTGTCGAAAAGTCACACATCAGATCTTGGGGGGCTGAGTGCTGAGTGTTGGGGTGAAGCAATTGCCGGGGGTGGGGTGGTTAATGTGGGATGGGGGAGGAGACTGACCAGACCAGCGGGCAGACCATGCTCTGACGCCCCCTCTGCTCACATGGGTGAAGAGGGCAGCAGAAAGTAGAGGGGCCTGAATGCCGCAGGGGGTCTGTCCTGATGCTTAGTCTCATTTTGCTGAAGTCCTCTGCCCCGTTGCCCTCTGCTGTAGGTGCCAGGTGGCCTTCCATGGGTGCACTCAGGTTCCATCTCTGCTTTTTCTGCTGCGGACTCTGGTGTGAGGCTCAAAGCCTCAGTGCCCCCTCACCCATGAGTTGGGAGCAGGAAGTTACTTGATGGCATGGCTGTTGGACTGGAAAGAGGTGACAGGTTTAGGAGTTGGGCTGTGTAGGGCTGGTTTTGGGGAGCCCCCTTAGTCTTCGCACCCTAGGAGCGAGAGCCCCAGGATGTGGCTTTTGAATGCTCACTTTCCTTCCTTCCGATCACGTGCTTTTAAAATCTCATCTGTAGTCTTTTGTTTCTTTAACGTCATACAGGTGTTGTCTTAAATGCCTTTGTCTTTGAAAGCAAACTTCGTTGCCAGTGGAAAAAAGAAAGCTGGATCAGTCTTGGGGCTGCGGCCAAGAAGTGTGTGTTGGACTCAGGATTCAGTTAAGCAGCCGTGGTTCCCCCAGGTCAGGCTCGGGCAGGATACGGCAGGAAGGAGGTGCTTCCTTGTCCCCATGTAGCTGTGGGGTTCACTTGGGTTTGAAGGTGGGCTTCAGAATTCTTCCCAAAGACAACTGAGTGATTTAATTTTGGTTTATTATAACCGAGGCAGAAATGTCATTTCAAAAGACCAGTCCACTCTTTTCATAGTGACTTACAGTTTACAGCTGTGTTCCAGTATGTTCTAATTACAGCCTCCAAACAACAACCTTGGTTTTCAGATGAAAAAACTCACAGGACTCAGGTGAATGTGATGACTCTCTGCATTCTCTGGGGGTGTCAGTGCGTTTCCTTGTCTCCTGGTCATTGCATGCTTTTTTAAAAGCTAAGTGGATGTAAACTCACTGCCAAGATTTAACTTGGGTACCACTTACAGAGTGATGACAGGATGGAGACACAGACGAGAGGACAGGTGGGCATGTGAGCAGGGCTCTGGAGGAATCCGGACCCACCTTGACCTGTATCCTACCATCCCAGACACTTCCCAAACATCCAGATATTTCCCAGCAGTGCCCTTGACCCTGAGGGCCATAATGAGCTGGCTAGAGGCAGGTGCCTGCTCTGGGCAAGAATTTGACCCAAAATCTATGCACCATCTTCTGTGGGTACTGATCCACCTGCTGTACAGGTATTGGAACAAAACCAGGCACCTGGTAGCAGATTGTGCCTAGCTGTTTGAGCAAGATCCAGGGACCCAGAGTGCCTCTCCTTGCTGCTTCACTCACAGTCTGAAGCTCTGTGTGAGAAGCAAGCCCAGGGACAAGTGTAGATCCAAGGGCCATAAGTGGATTTGAACTAACTCACCCTTTCTGATTTTCCTCTTGTGGTATCTGTCACTTGCGGAGAAGAGTTTGTTCTCTGGGGCTGTCATTCAAAGCATCATTTTGTACCATACCATTAAAATTTTCAGAGTGTTTGCTGATTTGTGTTCATTGAAACTAAATTCATTAGGGTGATGTGAAAATAGCGCTCAACTGTTTACCAAATCGGATTCTTGTTTTTGATATTTCAGTACATCATCTGTTCTCACTTGAATGTCGTGGAAATTAGTTGGTTAAGTGTTATGCAGATGAAAACTCGTGTTTTAGTGGAGTTTTTTTTTTTTTTTCCAATTCGGATGTACTTAAAAGAATATTATACCCAAGGTGCTCTATTTGCCATTTGAAGTGGAATCTGTACGGATGTGAAGATGTTGGGAGCTTGACTTGGCCTTGGAGAGTTTTCAAAACTTGCTGGGATCTTGACCCAGATCCAGGTGCCGAGTCAAACTGATTGGAAACCCCCCTCACCCGACTGTCCCTCACCAGCTGGGTGACCTCTGGCAAGTCACCCAGTCCTGGGCTAGGCTCTGTGAAATTGCAATTCTTATGTTTCTTTTACAAGGTTGGCTTGAAGACTTCAACAAGAGCACTGTTATTTCATTGGTTTTCAACATTTGGGGACTGAGTTCTGTCATAAAAACTGATAATATGGCATAGTTTCATTCATTTATTTTTTCCTCCCGTTCTTAGTAGGCTTATTAAACAATGCCGAGTCTAAGCCTTGATGATATTTTTAGAGTTGATGGCCATGAAACCAATTTTGCACACCTTTTCCAATAAAAGGACAGTTGCTCAACTTTTTACTTGATTGGTGAGAGTCGAGTTGTGACCAGATTTCCACGGGAATGCCACAGCTGTGTGGTAACAAGAGAAGTTAATAGATGTATTGCCAGAATTGCTGGTGTCTCTTTTCAGATTTGGTTCAATGGTCAGGTAGCCTTGCATTATGGTGTTCAGAGAGAGCTGAAGGCCTATATTGCGTCCAAAATAAGCCTCTCTTGAGATCAAGTTGGAACGTGTAAGTGTGGTGGAGACGACCAGATGTCCACCAGAGATCTGTGCTTCGCGTCAGTGGTGGGGACTTCCTGCTACGGTGGCTGCCCCACCGCCACCTGGGCAGCTCCTGGAGACCCCGGGCGGTTGTTGGCAGTGGAGCCCTGGGGGCAGTAGGTGTCACTTCCTGGGAGACGTGGTTAGGAAGCAAGTGTGCTTTACCCAGTCTTTCTTACCTGCATTGTCAACTGGGTGTGGCCAGTCCAGAGGAGAAAGTGAGGATCCTGGACCCTTCAATCACCAGGTGAAGAGTTGCCCACCCATTGGGAACAGTGATCATTTTGTGATACAGAAGTAAGCTTTTATTGTGTTGAGTTGATATTCAGTTTGGGTTCATTTGTTAAAGCATATAGTGTGAACTAATAACGCTGAGTTTGGGTAGTTGATTAACTTGATCATCCACCAGACCAACCCCTGCCTCATACTCTGCTTCAGTGAGCAGGCGGCCACTTCTCCAGGTCCCCAGCCTCAGCATCACACCTTTCACTTCTCCACCTGCCGAGTTCATTTATCACTAAGTCCTGGAGATCCCATCACTCTCCCCTCTCTTGTTGCAGGGGGGCCCTCCCTGAGGGTGAGCATCCCTGCAGGGCTTCCTGCGTCACTCCTGCCAAGTGATAGCCACCTAAACACGGGGTGGGGCCAGGTGGCAGTTGTTGGAGAAGCTTAGAAGCAAGCCTTGGGTCGGAAAAGTGTTGCAGTGACTTGGCATGGTGTGGCTGTCATGAAAGGCACCCCTGATCTTTCTGGGAATGAAACTGGTGGCCCCAAACACCTTCCACAAGTGGACCCCAGCACCACATTCACAGAGCCCTCGTTCCACAGGCCTCACCTAGCTAGGGCCTGAACTCAGTGGGGAAAGCCAGCCTGTCCCGCGAGACCTGGGACTCCTCCCAACAGCCTGTCCTCTGGGCCCAGAGACTCCCCTCTGACCTTGAACTGCCCTGCAGGCCAAGATTGCACCTTCCCTGTCTCCTCTAGAGGAGTCAGACCAGCGTCTCCCTCTGCCTCCTGTTTCATGTCTCCCAAGAAGTCTCTGGTAGAGCCTGTTATTCATCTTGTCCTGGTATCTGTTTTTGGAGGATCTGAACTAACACACATTGAATTTAAGATAAAGTAGGTCAAAGGGTCAGTGCCCAAGAATTCCTTCCAGTTTGGGAAGCAAGTTTGCCTGCCTCCACAGGGCCAGGTCTGTGCTTGCCGATAGCTCGGATCTGCCCAGATCCAAGGTCTAGGATTCCGTCGGGAGTGGGTTTCTGTTCCTCTTGTGTGACAGCAGCGACTTGTTAAGGGTGCATTTGTTGTAGCTTTCCTGCCATCTGGAGGAAGCATCAGTAATGAAACTGTAGTGGGTGCCATGTTGACCTTTTGGAGTGTCCACGCCCTAGCTTTTAATGGGAAAGTTGCATGTATTTTCAGTACTTGGTATTTTAAAACCTCTTTGGTGATAGAGCCTGGTAGGCGCAGTCCATGTGTGACCTGGCACTGGGAAAGCGACTGAGGCTGAGAGGTCTGACCTATAGGACTCAGCATCTAAGGGCAGCCCCATTAAACATCACATGGGTTTAGTGGCTTATTTCCAAATGTGCCTTTGTAATCCATGTGCTCTGTGGGAACTGTTCGTGGTCAAACAGCTGGGAGAGATTGAAGGCGGGAGGAGAAGGGGACAAAAGAGGATGAGATGGTTGGGTGGCATCACCGACTCGATGGACATGAGTTTGAGCAAGCTCCAGGAGCTGGTGATGGACAGGGAAGCCTGGCGTGCTGCAGTCCATGAGGTCGCAAAGAATTGGACACGACTGAGCAACTGAACTGAACTGTGGTCAAAAAAAGGCTGTTCTTGGGGGTTCTGCCTTGAAGCACTGGAACCTACTGGATGCAAATGTGACTGCCCTGTGGGTTTATTCTCATTGGGTTAGGACCTCCTGTTTTATCAGCCTGCATTTGTACAAACAACCCTTAGCCTGTCCTGGGCCTCCTTGAATTCACAGGTCTGTTTCTGGAGAGAATGGGTGTTACTTAGATGCCTGCTGCTCCTACACTCTGGTTTGGGGCGACGATCCGTCTGGGCCTCTGGGGTTTCAGCTCTTGGTGGGAAAATGGCCCTGGCCTTGTGGGTATGTCTGTGGTTGTCATTTTGCAGGTGGGCCAGAGCCAGCAGTTCCCCCCAAGTGGTCACGTGGTGCAGTGAACCCCCCAGACCGCAGGCTCAGCGCCCTCCACCCCTTTGCCCGTCAGTCCATCTTGACCTGGCAGTGTTTCCCAATGGTTCTCAGTCCTTGCTCAGCTCCGCCCCTGCCTGGGTCCCTCAGCACGCATCTCAATTCTGAAGCTGACTTTTTTGCGATTCCTATAGTTTAGTTTTTCCTTTGAGATAGGACTTGGGGGAGGTGTTCAGTGGGGTGGGAATGGGGATAGATCCTAGGTGAGCCAATCCATTTGTTTTGGTGGATTCACATACCTGGGTACCCCCAAGTATATCACAGTATACAGCTTAGCACCAATCCAGAAACTTCTTTCATGGCCCTTGCCAGGTACCCCCCATTCCAGTCTCCCTGATCATCTCCGGCAAATACTCTCCACTCCCACGTGATTAATTTTTCATGTTCTAGCACTTAATATACTACATTTGTGTACACACGTTATACATACATGTATATGTATGCATGCAGTATTACACACATGTATTATACCACATATACCTTTCAGCAAAAGCTTTCTAAATTCACTGTAACATGTTTGGTGAAATCTTGGGGTGTTCTCACCTGGAACAGTTGCCCGTTCCTTTTTACTTGTGTAGTATTGCAACAGCGTCCACTGTATCCACGCACCTGTTGATGGACGCTTTGGCAATCCTAAGTAAAGCTGGAGTGCACCATTCTCGTACATGCCTTTTTATGGACATATGTTTTCATTTCTCTTGGGTAAATTCCTAGAAGTGGAATGTTGGGTCACAGAATAGGTGTATGTTTAGTTTTATAAAGCAGTTATAATAGTTTTACACTGCTGCCAATCACATGTGGAAGATGGAGCTGTTTTTTAAACCACTTAGCAGAACATTGGCTTTCTGCTTGAGGGCAGTATAATGGGGTGGGGGACACCTTCCTCTCCCTTGGTCCCTCCGCCAGCGAGATAGATGCAAAGTTTACCCCACTGCTCTGCTGGGGGTGGGCCATGGAGTGTGCCTGCTTCGGTAAAAGGAACCTTTTTGTTTTATTTCGAGGCCTGCGCCTCTTGGCTTTCCCTGGCGACTCAGGACAATCGTTGATTTTTCCTGGGCCGTGTCTCTCCTTGCTCCCATTCCCACGTCATCTCCCACCCCCTTCCCTGCCTCTCAAATAACTGTGCTCTCCAGTGAAGCATGAGGGTCAGGGCCTTTGGTCCTTGGTGTTCCTTAACATTTGTGCCCACGGTTTTGCATTCACGACTGATCAAAGTTGGTTTTCGGAGCCCGCTCATCATCACATGGGAGTGTGTGCATTTCTAGTTTGCTTCAGTGTGGGGGAACTGGCTGAGCAGGTGTGCTATGCAGCTCTAACCAGCCGCAGACCAGTCACCCTGTGAGCCGGGCCACTTAGGAGCCCAGTGGTCTGGGGTGTGCTGGCCTTGGGGAGGCTACTGCCAGCTTCTCCGAGTCTCTTCAGGGCCAGTGCTTTTGGGGATATGGTTTATAGGGCTGCTAGTAGGTCCTAATGAGTGGATTACATTTTACTTTTTGTATCTTGTCTTTTTGGAGAAAGTATTGGTTGTCCAAAAAGTTCATGCAGGTTTCCCTGTGAGCTAGAAAAACCCAAGCAAACTTTTTGACCAACCCAATGCTTTGAGATTTAAAAAAGGAAAAAGGATACTGTAAGAAGAGATGAGATTGGGAAGGACTAGAGTTGTTTAAAAAATGGACATACAGGAACCACAGATTTCAGGACAGTTGGCTGTAAACAGTTCTCTTTTCCTGAGTTTAGAGAGATGGTGTGTGTCTTTGAGCTCATCCTAAAGAGAAATGCTTCCTTAGAGGGAGTTATGGGAATAGAGGTCCTGTAATCCCAAAGGTTCATATAGTCAAAGCTGTGGTCTTTTCAGTAGTCATATACGGATGTGAGAGTTGGGCCATAAAGAAGGCTGAATGCTGCAGAACCGATGCTTTCACATTGTGGCGCCGGAGAAGACTCTTGAGAGTCCCTTGGACTCCATGGAGATCAAACCAGTCAATCCTAAAGGAAATCAACCCTGAATATTCATTGAAAGGGCTGATACTGAAGCTGGAGCCCCAATACTTTGGCCACTTGATGAGAAGAGCCAACTCATTGAATAAAGACCCTGATGCTGGGAGAGATGGAGGGCAGGAGGCGAAGGGGGTGACAGAGGATGAGATGGCTAGATGGCATCACCGACTTAGTGGACATAAATTTGAGCAAAGTTTGAGAGAGAGTGAAGGACAAGGGGAGCCTCGCACGCTGCAGTCCATGGGGTCTCAAAGAGTCGGACACAGCTTAGCACCTGAACAACAACATCAAATAGGAGCTGAGGGTTCTACCAGCAGCTAAGGTCTGGCAACACAAGCTGCTGCTTGGGCCGGGTCTGCGGGCACACTTAGAAGCAGTGTTGAGGGAGAATTTAGGGGAAGCCGTTCTGGGAGGAGCCCTTCTAACGGTGTCTGATTGAGATGGAATTTTAGACACTTCAGGCTTCCCTGGTGTCTTAGACAGTAAAGAATCTGCCTGCAATGCAGGAGACCTGAGTTCGATCCCTGGGTCGGGAAGATCCTCTAAAGAAGAGACTAGCAACCTGCTCCAGTATTCTTGCCTGCAGAATTCCATGGACAGAGGAGCCTGGTTGGCTGCAGTCCACAGGGTGGCAAAGAGTCGGACGAGACTGAGCGACTAACGCTTATTTTTTTTTTTACTCAGTACTTTTTAACTAGACCAGTTGAGTTGGACTGGGTCATTCTCCCAAAATGACATTTGCCTCAACTGGATTTTTTTCTAGGTGTTTTTAGAGAAGATGATTGGAGTTTTCATTCTTGCCCGGGGATTGATGTGATTCCAACATGGAGGTGGACAAACGTAGGGGCAGGCATGGTCAGTTCCAGGATCAGAGACTTAAGTCAGGGTCTGGACTTGGTTGAGTCTTGGACTCCCAACAGGGTAAAGCAGTGGTGTCCACACTAGTGAACAATCTGAGTTTGGGGGTGGGAGCGACTTGCAGTCAAGTAGCTGGTAGGCCTGGGGGAGGGTGGTGAGGTACATCTGGAGCTCCTTGGAGGGGCCGAGGAAGACAGTGATTTGGGCGCCTCTCAGTGGGAGTTCAGGCAAAGGTGCTGTCTCTCCTTCTTCCATATCTGCTTTCCTAGCACTTGGTGTTCTGTTCTTGCTCGTTCTGGAACTCCTTGAAGACAAGGTTATGTCTGTCTCCAAATCTGCCTCTCGGTGGTGCCTGCCCCTCCGTTGGTGCAGGAGCAGAATGGGTGGAGTGGTGTGGGGTCCAGCTGGGAATGTGGATGGCAGATGAGAAGGGGCTGTTGGCCTTGACCATCAGGAAGGAGTCCACGCCAGATTTTTTGGATGAGTGGGTGTGTGTCTATATATGGCTATAGCTACAGATATGTGTGTATACACGTTGGGTTCATTAAGCTTGATAAGATAGCAAGGCTCGAAAAAAAGAGCACTGAAGCTGGAAGAGTCTACTGGGGCGGGGGTGCTGGACGGATGACTTCTGTGGACCCCAGATGTGGGGAGACGGGAGGGAGCACACGTGGTGTTAACTGGGAAGGGCCCCCCTTTTAGGAGGAGACTGCTGGTGCAGGAAGCACGCAAAAGGTCTCCCACGACATATAGACATTTAGATTCAGCAGTGCTCTCTGGCTTCTCCGTGGGTGCTGGGGTCAGTGTGCAGGGTCTGGCCTCACGAGTGGTCTTTACTGGCCCTTCAGCTCGACGTGGTGGGGGGGCGGGGGCGGGGTGGGTAAGGGTGGGGGTCCGCCATCCAAGGAAGGACATACACCTGAGTTCAAAGAGGAAGAGGAGTTCCAGCCATAACACCTCTGTTTCCATGTGCTCGCTCTCTGTCAAGCCCCGGTGAGTAGAGAATCGGCTCTGAGTCTCAGGAGTTGCCTGTTTTAAATGGAATTAGAACTGGAGTTACCAAAACGTGGTGTCTCTGGAGCGTTCCTCTCCCATCCCCGAGAGAAGTAGGTTTCCCAGGGGTGAAGCGACTTGCCTGAGGTCACAGTGTAGGATGAGACGGCAGGGTGTCCGCAGCTGAGGTTTCCCAGCTCCAGCCCAGATTTGGTTGTGAAGCGTATCCCCCCAACCCTGGTCCTCTCCCAGGCTGCCCACCACATGGTGGGTAATCTGTCTCCAAGGCTCCCTGAGTTGTGCGGGCACGGGTCTGGCCCCTGCTCACCTCCTTCCTCCACGGGCAGCGCCCCTTCCCTAGGAGGAAGGCAGCGGGTGCAGAGCTGGGCTGGGTGGTCTCCCCAGCCTCTGCCTTGATGCTTGGTTGGAGAGGGTCGTGGTGAAGTAGTTGACTTACCCACGTTTCATCAAGCTTGGCTGAGATACAAAGAGATCGGCAGTGGAAAGTGCCCTTTCCCTGGTCTTAGAACAGACTCTGAGAGCTCTCTGTTCCTCCGCTGTCATCTCTGCTGACTCCCAGATTATCCCCATGCTGGTCCCTAGTTCTGAGGTTGAGCAGTTAAACAAAGAGTCTACACCTCCGTTGGACACTTGGTATGTGACGTGCTTAACTGACTTGAAGTCCTTTGGTCTGTTTTCTTTGTGAGCACTTGTAGTTGGCCAGGGGCTGGGAAGACAGGCTTCATTCTGCTTGCCTTCCAGTGAAGATGCTTTTTTTTACCTTTTGTTGTTCAGTTGCTAAGTCGAGTCTGACTCTTGGCAACCCCATGGACTGCAGCACGCCAGGCTTCCCTGTCCTTCACTATCTCCCAGAGTTTGTTCAAACTCATGTCCATTGAGTTGACTGATGCCATCCAACCATCTCATCCTCTGTCATCCCCTTCTCCTCCTGCCTTCATTCTTTCCCAGTATTAGGGTCTTTTCCAATTGAGTTGGCTCTTCTCATCAGGTGGCCAAAGTATTGGAGCTTCATCTTCAGTTTTTTTAAAAAACTACCCTTATTATTAAAACACAGTAGTGTCATGGACCATGTGTGTTGTCTTGAGTTCCCCAAACAGTTGATGTTGACAAAGACTTGCATTCCTTAAGTTGGGAAGAGGAGGGCTACAGTGTAAGGCTTTATCTGTATCTCTAAGCATTTCAGAAGAAAGATATATCTGTTCTCTGTGTTTAAATATAGCATGGTGTTTGCTACTGAGTTGGAGAAGAAGCAATTGAATATGTAGGTCATTGACTTAGAAGAATGAGTTTGGAGTTTTTCTTTGTATCTGATTAACACTGTCTTACAATTGGGCCGTTGATGCTGTGCCATAGTTGGGTTACACAGAGTTCAACGAGATACCTGGGAGGGAAACTGCAGGAATCATAAGAAATACCTTTGCCCCTTAAGGCATTCAGGGGTGTGACTTGGTGTTGGTCCCAGGGGCCAGCTGCTTTGCAGCCAGCGTGGAAGCGTTAAGCCTCTGGAGTTGTATGGGGAGGAAGCATTCTCAGAGCTGCTCTCCGGAGCAGATTCTCAGGAACAAGGGGAGAGGGCCCTACTTAATCAGGGTAAATGCCAGCGGTGTATTTTAATACATGCTTGATCCAGAACGCACTGTTTGGAATTGCATATTTAAAAGGAAACTGCCACCCCCCTTTGAAGGTACGTGACATTTAAAAGATCTGTAGCAGGCGATAGGTTTGACAGCTTCGAATTATATTTGAAAGAGTTTTTCTTTTGAGAAAGAAAATGATTACTTCTATTTTAAATGTCATCACAAAGACATAAACATGTTTAATCAAATTATATATTTAATTTATGTAGAATGTAATTTTTATCCCCGCGGAGGAGTCGTTGGTTATTTCTTTATCAGCTTTGAAGCTGGGCAGTGTTTGAAAGCATTCAGTTTTTTTGAGTAAATGGCTATTGAAGGGTTTATGGAACCTGAAAAAATAGTATCATGATGGAAATATGTTTTATCTGTACACTGTACCGAATGGCACATTTTGGGGAGGGGGGGACTACTTTATGATTGTTTCTGGGAGGCATTGAGGATAAACTCCTGTTGAATGGATTGAAAGAAGTGTGACCCTGAAGACAATAAGGCGAGACAGCAAAGATGCTCCTGTAATTTTCTCCTTCTGGGTTCTTTGAATCAGCAGGGAGGTGCTGGGGAGTATTGGGACTGACTGCCAGCTCTCCTTAAAAGGGAGACAACACACGATCTCGGGGGACAGACTCCGAACGCCACCAAAGACCTTGAGCTTGATACAGTGTGATGAAGTTGGGTCACAAGAGGCTGATGGGGAGTTTGAGGGCAGCCTCAAGGTCCCCAGGCTGCTGGAAAAGCAGGAATGTAAGCTGTGGGTCAGCTCAGATAGGTGGCTCGCTGGTTCTGCCAATCTGCTAGGACTCACCAGCTCCAGAACTTTCTCTGAGTGAGCTGGGTGCTGGAAGGTGGCCAGCCCAGCGTACAACTGCTTGTGTCAGCCAGGGGACGGTCTTGCCCTGTTCGAGCCTGCCGCCTGGTGTTTTGAGGCAGCCAAGTGGGGTCCAGGAGTCCTGAGGTTCCTTGCCCACTCATTCACATGGAGCAGCCCCGGGGGCTGGCTTTCTCCTGTCCTCTCCGGAGCTGTTTTGTGAGATGTGACCTGGGGAGCCCTGGGCAGCTGGCAGCAGCTGGGCAAGAGAACCAGTCAGTTGTGCCTGTTCCCAGGAAAGATCTTACGTAGCAAGCATCTTTGCCAGCTGCAGCGGAGAAGGTCAGGGTTCAGGAGCCATGTACCGTGGCAGCCAAAGGAAGCTGATCCCAGTTCAGAGCGTGAAGCGTGTCAACAGGCTAGGCTCCTTGTGGCTCCTTGTAAACAAACCCCGGGCCACCACAAAAAGGAATTGCCCTGTTGATTGGTCAGAATGCACCAAAGGAACAGACAAAACAGGACAAAGCTACTTGTTATTTTTGTAATCAAGCTTGTCATTGTGACGTAATCAGAGAATCACATGTAAGTTGTTAAGACCCTTTACCTGGTTCTCCCCCAGTTGGTAACACCTTGCAGAACATAGTGACGATAAAGTGACCAGGAAACTGATACTGAAACAATTCACAGATACTATTCGGATTTCCCCAGTGATACATGTATTCGTTTGGGTATATTCACTTCTGCAGCCTTGCCATGTTCCATGTGCCCCACCACAGTGAAGACGCACAACAGTGTCCCAACCCACAAGGGTGCCTCCTGTTCCCCATTTCCAGCCACACCCACTTTAGGTGGCTCAGACAGTTCATGGCCAACATACAAGCTTGTCAGCAGGGCTGGCTGACTTCCAAGACCCTGCTTACTCAGAGAAGGTTCTGGAGCTAGAGTGTCCTGCCTGCTCCCCAGGCCCTAAAGCCTGACAGCCTCTAATCTGTTCTCCATCTCTGTAGTTTTGTCCCTTAAGAATGTTATAGAAATGGAATCAGGTGATACATAATGTGTAGCCTTTTGGGGCAGAGTGTTTTCACTCAGCACAGTTTCCTTTGAAATTCATTCAGGTACTTGTATTGCCAGCTGGTTCCTTTTTGTTGCTGAGGAATATTCCATCCCAAGATTTTTTAACCCAGTCTTAGACTGGAACCCTGGGTAAGAGGAAATCCATCGTGGAAACCTGAGAGTTGCAAAATGAGAGGAGCGAGGCATCTCTGGCCTCTGCTTAGCTTACCCGCATCTTGCAGCGGATGTCCATGGGGGTGATGTTTGAAGAAGCTTGTGTGCTCTGATAGCTTGGCTGGTTTGGGGAACCAGTGGAAGGGCCTGCCTTCAGCCTGTGAGTTTTGTTCATCTGTGCTGTTGTGTTTTTGAACTGTGTACACGGACTGAAACAAAAGTTGGGATAAAAGGTGACTGGATTTTGATATTTTATTATTAGCATTGCTGCTAGAAAAATAACCGATGGGAGTTCTGGTCTGGTGCATGAGAGAAGTTAAAAACTCCGTGAGCATGATTTCTTTAGAGAAAACCCTGAGCACCTCCCTGGCATTGGCATGCCTGCATGAGAGCTGTGAAGTGGCATAGCCCCAGAATCTACTTTCACAGGGAAAGTTTTGAGCTGTTGTTCCCTCAGAAAGTGGATATATTTGCACTGTTAAACATACATGCGTGTGTATTTACACACGTGTCCCGTCAGTGAGGAGAGCATTTATGAAGTTATTACCCCTATGGAAGGTCATCTGTATTTTCAGAATTAATGAGTGCAACAGAGTGATTCGGTATGTGAGGAAGTTCGTTGACAATCCCCAGTGTTACTTAGCCTGATACATAAGAATCAGGAGGGTTGTATCATCAGGCTGTTTGTAGGGGGAGGTTCCTTTTTCCGATAACATGCTCTCTGAGGTCTCATCTGGCTCTGGGGTTTATTCTTTCCTTTTTTGGCTGCACTGCACACCATGTGGGAATGTGGGATCTTAGTTCTCCGGCTAGGGATCGAAGCCGCGTCCTCTGCAGGC
Organism: Budorcas taxicolor; assembly: GCF_023091745.1. Taxonomy (NCBI): domain Eukaryota; kingdom Metazoa; phylum Chordata; class Mammalia; order Artiodactyla; family Bovidae; genus Budorcas; species Budorcas taxicolor. The sequence continues at coordinate 43,940,087 of NC_068932.1, read as the reverse complement.
ATGCATGGGAAGTGCAGAGTCTTAACCGCTGGAACACCAGGGAAGTCCCTGGGATTCATTCTGAGGACTAGAATTTGTTGCCTGTAGAGGAAACTTATTTTGGCCTCGTGAATTTCCTTTCCGTTTGACCTTGGGAGTCTTCACTCGCGTTTGTATTTGCGGAGTTGCACTGCGTCCTGCTCCCTGCGACATGCCCAGCGCTGTAAATGGATTTTAAAAAGTGAGGTCGTCTCTTTGGTTGCAGGTACAGCAGCCGGTCCATTTGATGGCAGTGAAGCGCTTCATTTCACACCAAAATCTCCCCTGAACCTATAGGTTTGGGTTTTAATACATTTGTTTTGAAATAAAACAGAATTTCCTTTAGGCCTTTCTTCTTCCCAGGACTCTGGATTCATGAATTATCCTAGTCCTGTTAGAAAAGCATTTGTTAAACAGTAGAAGTGTTCACAGATACGTGCTAGAGCTGAGTGCTTTATCTGTGGCATCACGTGTTCACCCCACTGTGGCCCCTCATTCTAGGTAAGAACGGTCATGTCCTGGGTTTATTGGTGAAGAAGCGAAACAAGGGGTCAGGCAGCTTTTCTGGGGCCGCTCACAGCCTCCTTCAGTGCTCTTCGCTAGTGGCTGGTCTCCAAGTTCTCCAAGATAAAAATTATGTTGTCCCTGCTCACCTTCCCTGGTGGCAGCCATCAGCGTTTCCCTGGTGGCTCAGATGGTAAAGAATCGCTTGCAGTGCAAGAGACGTGGGTTTGACCCCCTGGGTCGGGAATATCCCCTGGAGGAGGAAATGGCAACCCACTCCAGTTTTCTTACCTGGGAAATCCCATGGACAGAGGAGCCTGGCGGGGTACAGTCCATGAGGCTGCAAAGAGTCGGTCACGACGGAGGGATTAACGCCCTTCACTGCTCACAGGGAGCTGACCAACTAAACCAGTGACAAACCTGTAAAGTGGTTGTGCCCGTACAATATATGATAGAGGTGGAGATGGGGAAACAGTTGGTGAGAGCTGGGGTCTGAGGGGTGTTAACCAGCTGAATTCATTTTTACCCAGCTTCCTCCCAACTGGATATTCTGCCTATAGTCCCATGATCAGTAGCAGCTGGTATCTAAATCTAGTCACTGTTTTTGTGAGTAATTTTTCCAGGGCTTATGAATGCAGCCGCTTGACTCTCAAGTCGTGTGTGTGTGTGTGTGTGTGTGTGTGTGTGTGTGTTTGTATTTTTTGCTTTTAGACACGACTGAGCGACTTCACTTTCACTTTTCACTTTCATGCATTGGAGAAGGAAATGGCAACCCACTCCAGTGTTCTTGCCTGGAGAATCCCAGGGACGGGGGAGCCTGGTGGGCTGCCGTCTATGGGGTCGCACAGAGTCGGACACGACTGAAGCGACTTAGCAGCAGCAGCTCATTCTTCTGCAGTCTAGTCTGTAGCCAAGAACTTGCCTGGAGCCTGCCAAGGCCACCTTATGGCAGTGCCATGCTGTCCTGCAGGCCCTGGGGAGAGTGGGTTCTGAGCTCCCCGTGGGAGTCAAGGGATCCCCGCTGCATTGGTGCCCCTTCCTCTGCCCCTCTGGGCTTCTCCCAGGTCGATTGGCTACTGGAACTCAGATTGATGTGTTGGCATCCGTACGAGGGACACCTTTTTGTTTTGTTTTAAAAATTTAACGTTGTTTTTTTTAACACCCACTTTTTAAGTCTTTTTGAATTTGTTACAATATTGCTGCTATATTTTATGTTTTGGTTTTTTGGCCCCAAAGCATATGGGATCCAACCAGCACCCTCTACGTTGGAAGGTGAAGTCTTAAGCACTGAGCCACCAAGGAAGTCCCATCACCCTGTTTGTAGATTAACTTCATGAGCTTGGAGGGGATGCCTTACTTCCTACTTCCTTTTGGACTCACCTGCACAGTGCAGCAGTTACTTAAGGGCTTAGATCCTAAATAGAGCCAGGAACCGGCGGCAGCAGCTCCGTTTCTGTATTCCCAGCCTCAGCTCCCTCTCCTGAGGCAGAAGCCCACACAGACTCACTGTGCGTTTTCCAGATTGTAAGAGACCTGCCTTTACAGAAAATGGAGAAATCAAGGAAAATATGAAGACTGTTTTTATGATCCAAAAGCCTTCTATTTTAAAAATAACCTTAGCATGGAAAAATAATTTCTCTTAACACTTGGGGTGTATTTTCTGTCTCGTGCATACATGCGTACACTAAGAAGTGAAATTCACTGTTTAAAGAATATTTTTTTAATAAGATTTGGAGTCTGTTTGCTTTTCCATTTGACGTACAAGTGTTTCTCCTAAGTTATGAAGTGTTTTTGAATTTTTAAAACCGAATAATCTGTTGAGATGACATGTATCATAATATATGTAGGTATACCATGATGGCTGTTTGTCATGTCTATAGTGTCGCAGAAATAGTTATCCAACTCTTTTCTGTTTTAGGGATCATCTTAGGTGGTTTGTATTTTTGATGTGGTATGTGGAATCTTGGTTTTCAGACCAGAGGTTGAACCCACGCCGTTTGCATTGGAAGTGCAGAGTCTTAATCACTGGCTGCCAGGGAGATCCCTGAGATGATCTATTTTTATTTTTATCTAAATCTTGGCTCCTCCTCTAGTTATTGTCTAAGGGTAGAATGAGCTGGGGGGTGAACTCTTTAACTTTTCAGAAATGGTGCCCTTTCATACTCCCACTGAAGTGGTGGGACTTGGGGGGTGTTTGTCTCACCAGCTCTTCAAACATTCTATTCTGCCATCCGTGGATTTTACGTTAAAGATCCTCAGCTTAGTGTGTTTTTTGTCTCTGTGTTGAGCATCAGGAGACGTGCTTGCTGTCTGACCCCGTGTGCCTGCTCAGTGGGGTACCCGATGGAAAGGAACTCAGCACACCTCTTCTGCACTCTGCAATCTAACAGGGAGAAAGCTGAGGCCAGGGCATTCTTTCAAGATGCCCCACTGGTTAGTGGTTGCTACTTGCTATGTTCTCTTTGTCGGCTAGCTCATCTCTCTCCCAGTCCTGGCAGGTTCTGGAACCTCTCCTAGAGGTGGAAATATCTGGGCCTGTCGCTTTCTGGTTCACTTGCTGTCTGGATCCACAAAAGGCCACTTACAGTATCTCTGATTTGCCTTATGGACTTACACCCCTGTTGCCTGATGCATTGAGCCAGGCTGATTGTAAGGGGGTCCTTCCCCAGAAAGGACTCTCTACCCCTGGGCATTTCAGAGTTAACAAGGTGGCTTCACGGCTTGTCTGACATTGGGACAGATGCTCAGGGTCACAGCCAGGCTTCTGGGAGCTGGGGGTCAGACTGCTCAGACCAGCACTTCCACGGCCAACTGGGCAGTTTAGGGTGTGGGAACGCTGCTTGAATTCACAGGATGACGTCGTTGTGTGTGTGGGTTGCTGCTCACAGCTCCACTTTTTTTTCTTTCTTTCTTTCAAAACTTGGCTCACATCCGGCCTGAGCACCCGTCGATTTGCTTTCCATGTTCATTTTTCCAGCTGTATCCAACCTTACCGCCCCCCCCCCGTCCCGCCCCCCATCCCGATGCTCTTGTTTATTTCTCCATCTCTGGAGCCACTGAGAGAGAGGCTTCCTCCAGAGGATTGAAGGCCAGCTAATGCTATGAGGCTAGACTCCTCCCGGTCACCTAGCCGGGCTCAAATCTGCTGGCTCTGAAGGGTGGGTGCGAAAGCAAAAAGCTCAAAGACAGCCGAGGAATGGACACATTAATTGACTACATCTGAGACAACACTGAGAAAATATCCTATTTTGTTTTCCTTAAGAAAGTGGCTGGGTTCCAAGACTTCCCTTACAGTTTTCCACTGGCTGTCCTTATATTTGAAGACAGAGTTCTGAAATCTTGGCTGTTGGGCCTCTTCATGTTCTTAAAGCTTAAACCCAGCTGAAGATATTTAATATTACAAAATTTCCATAAGCATTCCCTCTGCAAAGACTGGATGTGAAGTTTGTGCCTGGAGGGCACGTTTCTTCTTGAAGCTGAAACTCTTGGATGCGGGGGTAATCATGAAGTGTTGATTTGACCTTAGGTGTCTTGATAGTAGCGCAATTGTATCGGGACATGGAAAATTAACTTTCAGGGTCCCCACCCCGCCTCAATAAAGGGTAATTGTTTCCAGGCTAATTAATATGGTTTATTCATTATTAGGCAATCGCATATGGAATTGAATCCTGGGAAGGAATGGCATGGCTGTAGAAGGGGAAGGCATCTCAGGTCATACCGTGTTAACTCTGTCTTGTCCAGCCTTTCCGTCTTTGGAGGACGTTGTCCTTCCCTGGTGACAACCAGTCCAGAATTCCACACTGTTTTATGCCTGGTGGGCCAGGTCTTTCTGGGGGCTGTGTTAATATTGAGAGGCTGGGCCCCACCCCAGGTGACTTGGGTCAGCCTGAGGTCCTGGTTGGGGTCAGATCACACTTGTGTGGCCCCCAAATTCTGAGCCCAGGGGCAGAGGTTGGATGGGGGGCGGGGTCTACATCCCAGCAGCCCCTGGCCCCTCCCACTCAACCCACCTCACCCCCTTGCTGCTCAGAGATGCCCATCTGTGCTCCCAGCAGCCCCTGACGTACGCAGCTCTGGTCCCCTGGCCCAGCCGAATTCCGAAACCATCTGTTTCTGTGCTGGATGATCGTGGGTCCCTGGACGTGGGGGAGAGCTGCTGAGGGTGGTCAGGTGTGACTCAGGAGCTGGAGGGGTTGCGTGAGGGCCCGGGCTGTTCAGGGGTCCCCCAAGCTGTGCTCCAGGAGCCCGTGGCCTCACATTGACACCTCTGTCTGGCTGTCCTTCTGTCTGGGTGTGCCTCTCTGGCCAGAGGGCTTCTTTTTGCTGATAGGGGTGGGTCGGTTCTGCAGGGCAGGCATTTGGTTTCTCTTGGGGGCTTCTGGGTTCCATGTCTGCTTGAGGCTTTTCCCCACCCGCCACCCTTGAACTTGAGATAGTCCGAGGCCCTGTGGTGGATACACGGGGAAAGCCCCTGGCACCCACTTCCCGTGCCCTCACATCCTTACTGTGACCCCATCCTGGAGGGTCGCTCCCCTTTTGCACAGATTGACACGGTGCTGTGTGGCTGGTGTGTGGAGCGGGAACGGTGAACAGGTTGACTCAGGGCTGGCCTGGGGTGACCTCCAGATCACCACGGCTCCCCAGGATTGGCTTTTGTCTAGAGCTGGGGCTCAGGTTCCGTGTCTGTGGGTCCCTCTTGCAGCAACCCATGGGCAAGTGGTTCCTTCTGCCTGGGGCGCAGGTGAGCAGCTGGATGCCCCAGGGTGGGGCCCTGCAGCTGTGGGCAGCTGGCCAGCATTTCCGAGAGTGGCCGTGCATCGCTTCAGTCATACTTACTTTAAAAAACTTTTGCTTTTGTTTTGGTATAGCCAGTTAACAATGCCGTGATAGTTTGAGGTGGACAGCAAAGGGACTCAGCTGTACCTACACATGTATCCATTCTCCCCTGAATGCCCCTCCCATGCTGGCTGCCGCGTAACATTGAGCACAGTGCTGTGCTGTACAGGAGGTCTTTGTTGGTTGTCCGTTTTAAATGCGGCAGTGTGTACCTGTCCATCCCGAACTTCCCCAACTCCCCCTTCCCCTCGTCCTTCTCTCCTGACCACCCTGGACTCGTCCTCTTGAGTCTGTGAGTCTGTTTCTGTTCTGTAGATAAGTTCTTGTGTGTTATTTCTCTTTAGATTCTGCATCTAAGGGATGTCGTACGCTGTTTCTCCGTCTCTGTCTGCCTTCACTCGGTATGTTCAGTCGTAAATTTGATAACAACAGGCGCCCCCTTGAGAGGGCCCGCCAGCAGCATCTGAGCCGATAACACTGACGAGCACGTAGCCTGGGGTTCTGGACTGTTCTCCACCTGGTCCCGTGTTCCTTTCCTGAGCACAGCCTGGCCTCAGGACTCTCACCATGGGGAGGGCGGGTCCACCCTGCCGGCAGGGAGCATGTGGGTCCCTTCGTGACCTGGCGAGAGGTACTGGACTCTTCGGCCAAATGGGAACCATCTGTCTCATGAGGCGAGCAGAGACTGGTTTGGTCCTTAGCTGAGGCTGGTGCTGACACACTCATGTCAGAGTCACAGGCCAGTATCTGATGACCACTAGCACTTACTGAGCCCTTGCTGGACCCTGGCCCTGTGCTGAGCCCCCAGGCATGATCTCTTCGAAAGGACCTGATCAGCCATGAACCAGACAGGACAGCTCAGATGGGACAGAGTCCCAGGCATTGGTCACCTCGACCCGAGGAGCCTGGGATTCTCCGTGGTGTCCTGTTAACTCCACACTCTCCCCTCCATTCCTCCCCACTCGCCCCTCTACTTACTGCAGTAAATTCGTGATTGCCTGAGGAAAGAGTTTGTGGACTACTTGCTGGTTCTCTGTTGAAGTACTAAATTTTTAAAATTCATTTTTGGCGGTGCTGGGTCTTTGTGGCCGCTCACAGCCTTTCTCTAGTTGGCAGCAAGCAGGGGCTACTCTCTGGCCGCGGTGCAGGGGCTTCTCATTGCATCCACTGGTTGCAGCGCTGGGGCCCTACTTGCTCCGCGTCATGTGGACCAGGGATCGAACCTCTGTCCCTCACATTGGTAGGCGGATTCTTAACCGCTGGACCAGCAGGAAAGTCCGGAAGTACTAAATGTGAAGCGGCCCCCCTGGATCCGAGATAAGCACAGCGTGAAGGAGGGCGGGTTCCAGTTAAGACCCGTGTTCTCCCTGCACCAGGTTTTCTTGCTTCTGTCCACAGTTACCCCTTGAGGACCTCCTCTTCTGCTCACAGATGTCCAGGCCAGGCCTCGCTTTTGCTCACAGGCCACCTTGTTCCTCCCAGCCAGAGGGAGAGGAACAGAGGCGCTTTCCTTGGAAGCCTACCCCCACCGCCCATGGCAGGATGGAGGACAGGCATTTCAAAGCCTCCGAGACCCAAATGTGAGTCCGACAGAGCAGAGAATCCAGGTGGGGTTCAGGCAGGCCCCGGGTAGTAGCAGAGCTGACTCCTCACAGCTTTAGAGGCATTAGAAATAGTTCATCCATAGTAAGTGCCGATAAGTGGGCACTTTATGATACCTGCCACAGGTAGGGTTGCGGGGGAGTCCCAGGGAGCCCACGCTGGGCTACCCGCGTGCCTGTCTTCTCTGTAGAGTTTGGATGGGGCAGGACCTTCATGCAGGGCACAGAGCGGAGCACAGTAGCAGCGCCTTGAGAGAGCAAAGTTCAAGTGGGAACAGGGCTGGTCCTCCCAGAATGAGCCAGGGCAGAGCCTCTCAGGACCCCTTGCAGACCTTTTTAGAGTGCATATCATTCAGTTTTAACTGTGGACCTAAAAGGTAATTTTCATACGCTCAACTCAGGATAAGAAGAAACTAAAAGTCCAGGTGGTGGGGACCCTGCTAGGCAATGCGTCTCAATTTGTAAGTTTCCTGCATGAAAACCCTAGCCTTGGCTCAGACCCCTGCAGGCCCTGTGTGCTGCCCCTTCGTGCGCATGGCGGGGGGTGTGTGTGTGTGTGCGTGCATGCACGCGCTCACACCTTCCTCATTATCAACTGTGGCGGAACACACTTGCCAAGTGATGTTTAATAGATTCACCCAGGTTATTGTACAAAAATAGATGCCCTTTCCCTTGGCCAGATGAAGCTGAGTCAACTTGGAGCTTCCTGGCATTTACTGGCTGAGGCCGAGTTTTGTACTTGGCGGAACAGCCCGCTTAGGTTCCTGGGGCTGCTGGTGGAGGAGCTGTGGTGATTTTAATCAGTGCAGTCATTTCTGTGTCTTGTTGTATACTCCTGGAAGTTCTTAGAGGAATCCTGCCAGGAAAATTTCCCCTGGCGAATCCACGGGGCACGGCTCCCCGTTGAACTGTCATCAAGTATCTGCGGAAACAAAGTGTTTTTGAATTTTTAGCCTTTCTGTGGCTCCAGCCTTTTTAAGTACTTCTTTTCCACCTTCAAGTAACAATGGGCACTCGCTTTAAAGATTCTGACAGTCTTCCAAGCTTTTTAATGTTCTTAATCCACTAAAGGAGCTGTCACTGTTCACTTGAGCAGACGGCAGGCTCTTCCAAATTTTTGGCTTGAAATTCCGTGGAAGGTCACCTCCTCTGTGAGGCCTTCTACACAGGTGGGGTTGTCTGTTCCCTATTTAATTAATTTTACTGTGAAGCATCTCAAGCAGAGAGTCCGTACCCACCGCTAAGATTGGGTAGATTTAACGTCACCTTTGTCGTCAGGCCTTCGTTGAAAAGAATGTTACTGACACGCATGTGTGTACACACACACTTGTCTGTCGTTGTTTAGTGGCTCAGGCATGTCTGACTCTTCTGCAGCTCCATGAACTGTAGCCTGTCAGGCTCCTCTGTCCATGGGATTTCCCAGGCAAGAATACTGGAGTGGGCTCCCATTTCCTTCTCCAGGAAGTCTTCCTGACCCAGGGATTGGAATGTCCACACCTCCTGCATTGGCAGGCAGATTCTTTACCACTGAGCCACCTGGGAAGCCTTTCAAACATATATATATATATATATATTTAATATGATATGTATTATATATTATAAGTATTTTTTGTTGTTGTTTTAGTTAAATGTTTGATTTCCCACTGTGTTCCATGTTTGATTTCCCACTGTGTTCCAGACCTGGAGGACTTTGGAGATGAATGATGTGTAATCAAGGCATTAAAATACTTTAGAGATTTGATGATGTGCAGAGTATGTCACAGCCTGGCAGTCTGGCGTGAAGGTGCTACAGAAGATGTCCAGGCGATGGGATTTGAAAGGTGGATGAGAGTTGGTTAGGCAGGTTCTCGCTGCTTCCAGAGGATGTTTCCTTGGCTGTAATAGATACTTAGTCAAGGAAAGTGTCATTAGAGGCTTGTGACCATTGAGAGCCCATGACTTATCCGTCCCTTCCTAGCACGTCAGAGATTGGATGTCTCTGCTCTCCCCACCCACTCCCTTGAATTGGAAAGTTTGGGGTGTAAGGCAGTGTGGGGCACGGTTGGCGTGAATTACTTCTTGCCTTTGGGTATAAGCTAACCCTGACCATAGAGACCACCATGTTCCTGTTCTTGACTCGGTGCTAATGGACAAGCAGAAGCTGGCTGGTGTCAGGGTTTGGACCCTTCCTTCCATTAGAAAGAGCACAGGAATATGGCATTCTTTCTTTCTTTCTTTTTCTTTTCATTAAAAAATTATTTATTTATTTGGCTGTGTTGGGCCTCAGCTGCACCATGTAGAATTGTTAGTTGTAGCACATGGGAACTAGTTCCCTGATCAGGGATTGAACCTGGGCCCCCCCCGTATCGGGAACGGGCCCAGTCTTAGCCGTTTGACCACCAGGAAGTCTCAGGAGTATGGTTTCTTTTCAGTGGTTTGAAGAGTAGAGTGCAGCTGGGAAACAGGTTACAGTAATTTCATACATTTTTTAAAAAACATCAATCAACCGTGTGAATCCTGCTTGATTGTAAGGTGAGCCTGGAAATGGTCAGGGTCGGCTGCAGCAGTTCTTTCTCACGGGACTTGAGAAGGACTGCCCGAAAACATGAACACCCCTGGTGCCTGGCACCTCTGATGTTGCAATTTCTGTCCTTCATGGGAACGGCACAGAGAAGACACGCCTGCGCCCAGGTGTTTGCCTTTTCTATCAGTCCTGGGAGTTGTAACTTCTGCATCCACCCCCCTTACTGCTCTGAGTGTACAGGAAGTGGTTCAGATAGTGTGGAAGGTCCCATATATTTCCTCTTCATTCCACGTATAGTAAAATAGATGTGAGTGCTGTTTAATGCATCACCTCGTTTCATATTGCATTTGCCAAGAAAGTGCAGTTTTATTGAACATTAGGATTGAATTCTTAACTGAGTAATCAATTTCGGTAGTAAGTTAAAATGCCTTCTATTAATGACAACTGCAACCGTTAATCAGTTACAGTGGATTAACAGTTGTCAGCACTTATGCTAATAGCACTTATAAACCATGGGATTCTGGTTTGCACTTTATAATTCCATATTTCTCAAACTGCTGGTAAGATGGCTTGCTTGAAGGTATTGATTGTTTTGTCCCTTTGCTTGCTACTTGGAGATGTAAAGAAGTTAAATGACATTTTCACGGCGGTGACACAATATCACCTTCTGGTTTTGCACACTTGGCTTCGCGTCAAAATAGATGGAAAGAGATCATTTGTTCTGGTGCTCTACTGTTTAATTTGATCTGGTGTGTGACTAAAGCAAGACAAATGGTATTTTTAATGAAACCATTTAATAACCTCTGGTAGCTTAGAATCGAAGGCATTGGAAAAATGCAATTAAAGGATGGCTAGATGTAAACAACAAAGAAAGAAATCACTGCCTCAGCTCCACTGACCCATTTCATTTTTGCTTTCAAGGTTTCATCGCCTTAAATGGTTTTGAACCAATGAAGCTGGATTCTCTTAAAAAAGACGGACAGCCCATCGTGTGAACTATAGAGTTTGTGGACAAATTTATGTTGGTGAGTTATTATAAAATGGCTCCAGGTAAAAGTTCAGGTTTTTCAAAAATCCCCTTTGGAATGTGTTTTCAATTTGTTGATGACTATGGATCTCCGACAGCCTCTGGATATTTCATTGGGACGTTTAATAGCGGGATCATATTGATTGTCTTTCAATTAATTGCATCTGGTATTTTCATTTATCAAAAGCAAAATACATGTAATTAACTCTGAAGCAGTACAGTTCAGTGTAAAGTGATGTTGCTGCTGTCGCTGCTGCTATAGAGATAAGTCAACGGAAATTACACTGGGAAACTCGAGTCAGGATGGAGCCGTGTTAGGGCTTCTCGACATATTAATTACAGAGAATAAAAATGAATTAGGGAAATAGTCCCATGCCACGCCGAGTGGCTCGAGCAAAATGGTAGATGGACGTCTTTAGGAAGAAAGCAGCTTGCTGATGCTGGTGCATCTTTCATGAGCTAAGAGTCTGAGAGTTACAGACCTCCAGGATGTCCTTTTTTAATTTTTTGCCACAACCTCACAGGGCTACGGGATCTTAGTTACCTGAAAGAGAAAGTGTTAGTCACTCAGTCGTGTTCGACTTTTTGAGCCCCCATGGACTGTAGCCCGCCAGGCTCTTCTGTCCATGGAATTCTCCAGGCAAGAATACGGCAGTGGGTAGCCATTCCCTTCTGCAAGGCATCTTCCATACTCAGGGATTGAACCTGTGTCTCCTACGTTACAAGCGGATGCTTTACCATTACCTGGCCGGGGATTAAGCCCGTGTCCCCGCAGGGGAATTAACCATTGGACCACCAGGGGAGTCCCTCAAGGATGTCCTGAACATAGAATTATTTCTCTCTGGTGGAATGGATTAGGGATGTGGGTGTGTTTTGAGGAGACCCTTCAGTTGCCGGCCCTCATGTGGAATGTGGTTGAGAAAATACGGATGGATAGACTTCAGTCCCCTTCCTACCACCAGAGCAAGGACTTGGAGTGGGCAGGGTGAGGGGGCTCCTGAGTTAATTTCAACGTGCCTTTAGCCATTTCCCACAAAACCTTTACAGAGTCTCAAAGTGCCAGCTTCTCAGAAATGATTGATTTTCATCCTGCTAGGGAAAAAAAAAATTTGCTCCTTGAGCTGACAGTGTCATTTTAAAGCCCGGGGAAAAAAAAGGTGAGCAAAGTTTCCTGGTGTTCTTTCTGTCTAGGCCCTGGGTTTACTCCCTGCAGTATTGAGTAGGACAGACCATCTCTTAGCTGTGGGTCAGAGGCTGACAAAGAATTTGTGCAGCAGCGTCCATGCCTGGGACTCCTAAGCAGGTCCCTGTACGTGGCCCTAGAGTAAATGTTAGTAATAACACACGAATACATGGTGCCTTTAACATAGTTAGCCTTAGGCGGCCTGGCTTTGGTGGGTGGTCCTGCCTGGGCGTGAGAAACTGACCCTCAGTCTCAAGCCAGCCAAGGGGGTGTGGCCCAGGAGGGGTCTCCCTGTACAGTCTCCCCCCATCCCCCGTGGAGGAGAGTCTCTTGTGGGCCCTGGGGCTGCTCCCCCGGACCTCGGCCTGCAGAACCTGCTCCGCGGCAGGTCCCTCCTAAAGGCCTTTATTTGTGAAATGGGTAGTTGTACTGCAGTGGTCCCCGTGAGCCCCCGCCTTGTCTTGGGTTGGCCAGAACGTTTGTTTAGATTTTTTTTCCGTAACATCTTATGGAAAAATCCAAATGCACTTTTTGACCAACCCAATAGACGTCCAGAAACCTTTGCCAAGAGTCGTCTGAGAAGGCTGCCCGGCCGAAGGTTGCAGAAGAGTGTGCAGGTCACAGAGGGTGACTTAACAGAGAGGGCTCCGTAATCTTTGAGCAAGTCTCTGTTTTGAGGGGATGAGAAGCTAGAAGTAATCGGTGAACCTCCTTTGGGACAGTGGGACATGGGTGTGTCTATTTTAGTCATGGAGGCCTCTCTCAACCATACACGCTCAATTTGGCCTTTGAAAGCCAATATTTCTTTCTTTTCTGTCTGCCACTCATCTTGTAAAAGAAGCCTTTGTTTTAAAGACCTCATGTGCTGTAATCTGCCCCGGGTTCTTGGGCAGGGACGTCATTGCACACACTCTTTGTGGACCTGGAAGAGTTCCAAGACAGGGCTCTGGGGCTGAAGATGTGTTCAATGGCTCACAGTGATGGAGATCCTTTAGGCTCCCAAGCACATCCAGGTCCACGTCCAAGCACTGGCAGTGCCCGACCCAAACATCAAAAAAATGGTTAAGTAACAGCATTTTCATTTGATTCAACCTAATAATTGTACCACTGCAGGATCCTGTTGATCTGTGATCTCTATCTCAGAGAGGGGAACATTCAGTTCAGTTCAGTCACTCAGTCATGTCCGACTCTTTGCGACTCCATGAACCATAGCATGCCAGGCCTCCCTGTCCATCACCAACTCCCAGAGTTCACCCAGACTCATGTCCATCGAGTCAGTGATGCCATCCAGCCATCTCATCCTCTGTCATCCCCTTCTCTTCTGCCCCCAATCCCTCCCAGCATCAGGGTCTTTTCCAATGAGTCAACTCTTCGCATGAGGTGGCCAAAGTATTGGAGTTTCAGCTTCAGCATTGGTCCTTCCAATGAACACCCAGGACTGATCTCCTTTAGGATGGACTGGTTGGATCTCCGTGCAGTCCAAGGGACTCTCAAGAGTCTTCTCCAACACCACAGTTCAAAAGCATCAATTCTTCAGCGCTCAGCTTTCTTCACAGTCCAACTCTCACATCCATACAGGACCTCTCGAAAAACCATAGCCTTGACTAGACGGACCTTTGTTGGCAAAGTAACGTCTCTGCTTTTGAATATGCTATCTATGTTGGGCATAACTTTCCTTCCAAGGAGTAAGCATCTTTTATTTTCATGGCTGCAATCACCATCTGCAGTGATTTTGGAGCCCCCAAAAATAAAGTCTGACACTGTTTCCCCATCTGTTTCCCATGAACTGATGGGACTAGATGCCATGATCTCAGTTTTCTGAGTGTTGAGCTTTAAGCCAACTTTTCACTTTCATCAAGAGGCTTTTCAGTTCCTCTTCACTTTCTGCCATAAGGGTGGTGTCATCTGCATATCTAAGGTTATCGATATACTCCCCGCAATCTTGATTCCAGCTTGTGCTTCTTCCAGCCCAGCGTTTCTCATGATGTACTCTGCATAGAAGTTAAATAAGCAGGGTGACAATAGACAGCCTTGACGTACTCCTTTTCCTATTTGGAACCAGTCTGTTGTTCCATGTCTAGTTCTAACTGTTGCTTCCTGACATGCATATAGGATTCTCAAGAGGCAGGTCAGGTGGTCATTCCCATCTCTTGAAGAATTTTCCACAGTTTATCGTGATCCACATAGTCAAAGGCTTTGGCATAGTCAAGAAAGCAGAGATAGATGTTTTTCTGGAACTCTCTTGCTTTTTCCATGATCCAGTGGATATTGGCAATTTGATCTCTGGTTCCTCTGCCTTTTCTAAAACCAGCTTGAACATTAACATCGGATAAAATGCATCCAATGTCAGAATGCGATGGCAGCACACTTCCTGATAACAGACTTTTCCTGGCACCTGGCATGCTCAGACATTCCGCCTCATATGATGGTTCTCAGGACATACGTGTTTTTAGCGTAATTTGGGGGAACAGGTTTTTGGCAGCGCTCTGAAAAAGCTCAAGAAGCTCAGTGTGACCCTGGAGTTGGCCCTAATTGGAGCACGGCCACCATGCCTGGAGGATGATGCCTCGTGGTGTCCGCGACCTCACCCATGGCAACTGTGGCCCTGTTGGCCTGGCTCCTCCCCAGCACTGGGCACCCTGCCAGTGGATTAACCTTTGCCCCTGCCCACCCCCAGGTATACTCGCAGGGTGGGGTTCGTCCCTGTCCCAGGAACATGTGTTAGTTCCGGGCTCTCCTCTCCTCGGCTCATTCTTGCGCCCAGCACACTGTACCCCACTTTTCGGGTGGCTATCCACTCAGCCCCACCTGTAGCCCCTGTGGGGCAGCATCTTGAATTGCAGCCTGAGAAAGGGACCCCATGTCGATTTCAACCTGACAGCTTACCTGTTGAGGTCTCCTTCTAGACACATCTTTTTTAATGTGGGGAGGGGAGAAGGAAATAGATGAAAAACACAGTTCATAGGAAGTCCGTCTTGGAATGGCAGCCCTGCGTGGTGCTAGAACCATGAGTAGGTCTTTCTTGTCTTCTTGGCATATTTGTGCGTGTCCTCATTTAAGGGCATTAAGATTTCTCTTAATATTTCTAGACTTGATACTCTGGCTTTCGTGGATTTTTCTTTTCCTAACTTCAAACCAGACATTTCCACTTTCTCCCCGGAGAGGCTCCTCTGTCATCCATAATGAACAACTACCTGCTGCGTTAAGACCTGTTGCATTTTGTCCTGCTGTTACTATCCAGCCTGTAGTTGTTGCTTGCTCTGGTGAAAACCCCACATGCCCCCAGTTTGCGGGTTTCTGGGACCAGCATTAGTTCTCCCGTGGTTCAGATGGGTCCATTGTTTCTTCTTGTGCCGTTTTGTCATTAAGCATTAATATTTGTAGCGGTGCCAGGTAACCTTGTAATTTCAACAGAAGTGTCAGGGAAAGAAATAAGTGCTTGTTGTCAAATGTCTACAACTAAGTGGAAACACAAATCACCGCCCTTAGCTTTGATCCTGTAAAGTGATGGTGGGGTAGCGGTGGCTGTGGTTTGGCAGACACAGCGGGGTATCCGGCTGCCTGCACCCAGAGAAGCGTGTGCGCTGCTTTATTTTGACAGATTGTGATAATGCTGAGGAAGCTTGACCGGCCTCACAAAACCCCAGGGAAAGGTGATCTGAGGTTCTGCAGACGCCAGTGATTCAGAGGGGAGGGCCTTGCGAAGTCTGCCTTGGGGACCAGGCAGGTCTGACCTGAGTATGGCTTCAGTGGGCCAGGGGCCTTCAGTCACATCGTCTCCAGTCTTTAGGGTCTCTGTCCCGTTTCTGCCAACACAGCTTCCTTCTCCCCTGACAGAAGGGGAAAGGACTGCCTTACCCCAGAAACAAATGCCTGTACCCTGCAGCCACCCTGACTGCTGCTTCCCCTGGGCACTGGAGGGACCCGGCTCTGGTCACGCTGGTCCTCGATTGTGGCCTCCAGGCTCCCCTGGAGCTCTCGGTCTGCACAAGGGGCGTGTGATCCTCCTCCAACTTTTAGGCTAGAGGCACGGCTGCCAACGTTGGAAACCACAAACCAGTGCAAGATTCGCTGGGCCTTTCATCTCCGGGGGCTCTCTAGATGAGAAGGCCAGGAGGCCACGGTCCGGGCGGCGGGGATGATGCTGATGGAGCTGTAGCTCGCGCTCCGTGGAGAGAGGGGAGGGCCCTGCTGGAGCTCTGGGTTCCTGGCTCTTGTCTGTGTGTCTTCCTGAGCCGCGGCGCCAAGCTCCTGCAGGGGCCCTTCTCTGGAAGATGTTGGCTCAACCCTTATCCTTTCCTCCTAGAATTTCCAGATTCCCACAAGGCTTCTTGGGCAGCCCCAGGGAGATCAGCCAGCCAGGCCCTTTACTGTCCGTGTCCTGTTCACATGGGGTCAAGTCCCCAGGCCTCTCTTTCTAGTAGGTCATTTTTCTGCTCTGTTGGTGCTGTTCCCTGCCTCCCGCCCCTTCAGACTGATGGCTGGTTCTAATCCAAGGCTCTTCCCCAGCCAGGGAGGCACGGAACTCTGGCATCCATGTGTCTGGAATAATAGGCAGTCTGCCTCGTGGACTTCCTGGGGTTCCTGGCCGGGGAGGGACTCTGCTGAGCTGTTCTGCTGGGCAGGGGGCGGGCCTGGCTGGGAGAGACTGTTTCTTGCAGCCCTCTGTCCTGGGAGGGACATGAGTTGGGTCATCACCAAGCATGCCATTCAGTGTTATGCAGGGACAGGCTAGATATTGGCCCTCTCTTCCCAAGATCCTATGACCTTGGCTGAGATTGTTGTTTTATTAGTATATAATAGTAGTATTAATTTATTAAGTGATGCTGAGATCATATGCCAGCACGTGGGGCCCACGAGCAGACCTGGGGCTCAGACTCCGACAGTGTAACCCCAGATTCAGGGTTCCCTAGGTCCCTGCTGAAACACTTGAGTCCTCTGACTTGCTCCCTCCCGGCATACAGGATCCCTCTGTAGCAAGACTCGGTCATTATTGCTCCTGGGGTCTGCGACTCTCTGGGAAGTTCATGTGCTTGTCTGCGTGATGGAGTCTGTCCCTGCCCCAGGCACTTGGTTCCTGGGATGCGGGGGCTGACCGTGAGCTGGCTGCCTGTCCCCGGGGGTGTGACTGTGTGCTGGGAAAACCCCTCTGAGGCCAGCCGTGATGGGGACCTGGACAAGCCCGCACATGGGGATTCCTGCCCCTGGCCTCCCTGATAGACAGGAGCAGGCGCCCCAGGTTCTGGGGCCACCAGAGGCCTGTGTCACGCGTCTGATCCTTATCACTTTCCTGGGACTGGGAGCCAGGTGGGTGTGGGAGGGAAGAGTGGATGGAGGTAGGGACCTGCGACAGGGTTAGGGCCAGGCCCGCTGATGGACATACTTCATGCTGACTGTAAGTTTCAGGTTGAGTGTGTACATGTCAGTGTGTGAGTGGGTGGGGAAATGGACTTTCTTGTATAAAATTGTTTGGGTCTCAGGCAAGCATTTTGGGTTGTGATTAATTGGAGAGGAAGAGGTTATTTCTTTGTATAAATATTTTTGTTGAGCATTTATATGTTACCACTGCTGCTGTAAGTATTTCTAGAATGCATTGTACCAGCTAAACGTCTTTGTAAAATACTGTCTTAGTTTTAGGGCCTTTTGGTGGTCATTCCATCTAGATATTTGTGGAGGAACACACAGTACCTCCCCAGGTTCAAGTGTACACCTGGCCCTGCTTTCAACTTCTCAGGTGTAAACGCTAAGGAAATACTCCATAGCCCAAGAATCAGTCCACGTGATGCGGAATGATCCAGGACACTTCGGAGTTTCTTCATTTACTTTCTGGGTCCTGATTTGCCGTATATTTTCTGAAGTAAGGCTTTAGGAAGTGGCTGGACTTCAGTCGGCCAAGGTGGAAGTGGCTTCCCCCTGCCCTCCCGTCTGTCTTAAACACATGGTGGAACACTTTTGCTATATTGATGGTTGATTCTTTTATATTTTGGCAAACTTGGCAACTCCCACCTGGCCCCATGCTATTAAAAATAAGTCTTACTGGTTTGCAGTTCATTCTTCCACGTAGCAATTAAGATAATTCCCTTTGACTCTGTACCAGTTAAAGATAAATAGGAGGTTTTAAAAGAAAATGCCTTGTAATCCATTGGTTTGTGTGAGCGGGCAGATGGGTAATACTTGAGAATGTCCGCCGTGAATGGACTCCTGTGAAAGGGGGTAAAATGCAACATTTTTCTGTACTTCTCTGAAGCAGCAGCCTGAACAGTGACATTTATACATATTTTATAACGTGGTTTCTTTAAGCAGAGGGCTCAAACAAATCAATTTCTCAGCAGTCTACTGTTTAAAGGCAACAGCAACAACCTGTGGGGTAAGTTACAGAAGCTGTTAAAATTAATTATATTTGTCAAAAAGATAAAACGTTAAGGAAAAAATGTGAATATGCAGGGTTAAGAAACAGACCTTGGGCGAGAAGCAGTTCCGAGCCTCTGATCCGGGTATTTAATTTCCGTCTCTTCATGTGTCTACCGATCGGCTCCCGTGGCTCCCACCCGGGACCCGCTTTCCAGCCTTTCTGCAGGCTGACGGATGGATCAGATGTCCTAGTGAGCTTCCTCAGACCCGCTTAGGGCAGCCTTGATTTGTCGGGCAGCATTGTGCTGTCCTTTAATATAGGACGTTTGCAGCAAATGAGTCTTGGTGCAAAGATATCTGGTTCCTGTGTCTTGTAACTCAACACCTGGTCTGTGGCCACCTCCCCTTTTCCGGTTCAGCTTATACATTGTTGAACTCAAAGGAAACCTTTGTTGGCCAGAGCAGGGTGTAACCTGCAACTCCTTTAAAAATTCAGCTGAAGCAGTACAGGGCAGCGCTTGCGTTCGTGGGGTCCAGAGGGAGGCTGTTGTTGGCTGCGTGGGGCTTTCATTCCGGGTACTGGATCCTCAGGACAGGCCTTGCTATGCAAGTTTCTGGGGTGCCCCTTGGTTCCTCAGGTCATGACCACCTGCGTCCCAGCCCCTCTGCACACTGCAGACAGGTGTCCACAACTCAGAAACGGACATGTGGGAAGAAGCACCATGGGAAAGGTGGGTTCTGCATCCTGCGAGGTATTGACTCAAGTTGCCCTTGGCTCCATCCGCATCTCTTGATCAATATTGATAACCTTTTCTGGACACCCATTGCTGCCCCAGCTCATGTGGGTCCTCACTCTTGTTTCCTGGGTACTGGTGAGTTCCCCAGTCATTGTTAATGCAGAAACCCAGGACTTGAGTCTCTTCTGACTCCATCAGGCAAGAGGAGACAAAGATTTTGTAAAGAAACTCAGATTCAGAAGTGGTGCTCTGTTATCATAGAATCTTCCAGAGTGATTTCTGCAAGCTTTCTGAAGCAGAGGTCACATCTGATGATGCCCTCATGATCTCTCTGATTTTCTATACATGGTCAACATGTTACAGATGCCACAGGATCACCTTCTTTTTTTTTTAAGCTATTTATTTATTTGGGTGCACCAGGTCTTAACTTGTGGCATGCAGGATCAACTTCCCTGACCAGGGCTTGAACTCATGGCCCCTGCAATTGGGAGCATGGAGTCTTAGCCCCTGGACCACCAGGGATGTCCCAGGACTGCTTTTTGAATAAATGAATCCTGGGCTGTGGAGAGACCAGGGAGGTGCAGGGTGGCTGAGCCCATGCTGGAGTCTGTCCGTCCCAGCATCTGTCAGAAAGGAAGGGTTGACTCTGCGTCAGCTGGGAGTGTTTTCTGCTGACAGAAGGCAAACCAGCGTGTGCTACACTACCTGTTTGGAGGAGGTGTGTGTGTGCTCTGAAATGATAAATCCACGTTCCTGAACTTTCCGCAGCAGGAGAGCATGTCTGTGCCTCCCCTGTGTGCAGGTGGGCATGTGTAGGGCAGGGAGTTTGAATTCTGCGTGTCTGGGGGACCCAGCTGTACTCTCCTCTCATCTGGGGGGCTGTGCTTGTGGCGGCTTCGTGGGCAGGAGGGGGTTGTGATTAAGCCGCCTTGATTGCGTCTTAGCTGGGATTACGAGGACCCGGACGTTGCCCCTGTCCCTTGGGGCCGAAGGACAGATGGCGCGCATATCAGATTCCTTCATGGACACAGTGTGGCGGCCTGCCCTGCCCTGCCCGCCTTTGGAGATGTGGAGGCTGGGATTCTGTGTATGCGGATCTTGTTTGTTAAAAACCCGAACTTTGAGAATCCAGTGCTCCTGACTTTTCATAATTCAGTCAGGCTCACCGCCACTTCCAAATTACAGTGGAAGAGGACCTCCAAACTGCGACGCAGGGTTGAACTTCCTCTCGAAAGACTTATTGACTGGTACTCGGATCCCCCACGGCCAGTGGCAGCGCCGTGGAGGCCTATTTCAGGCTGGAGAGACTTCTGCTGGCGTGTCTAAACGAGGCAGAGGGATATGGCCTTAGGCTTGGCCGGAAAGCTGCCCAGCTCTTTAGTCTGGGACTACGCGAGCAGGGAACAGCCCTCACGGCCTTGGCACCTCCTCCTCATGTTTCCATGGGGAAGGTTAAGATTGCAGTGGCCAAGGCCTTGGTGATGGTGGGGGCAGGGTCCTGAAGGTGGAGCCAGGAGATGCTTGCAGGGTACCCTGGACCACCTCCAATTGTGTCACCCTTGGGCAAACTAAACCCCTCTTTACTTAGTGCCACAGGCTCTCTCTGCCGATTGCGGGTGAGTCAGTACTAAACCAGAGTTAAGGGGGTTCAATGAAACGTCATCAAGGAGGGCTTGGCCAGTCCCTGCTGCATCGTGAGGGCTTCATAGGGAACGACTGCCGTCATCATCACCGCTGTCATCATCATTAGCAGTATCCGCAAATGAGATGGTCACTCAGCTTGGAGGGGAGCCCCAGTGACCTGCCCATGGCTGGAGGAGCACAGAGCCCAGGGCACCCCTCAAAGGAAACACCCGTGCTCTGGGTGAACATTGAGATGAACTCTGTAGACTCCCTTGTTCACTGCAGCTCTGTCTGGCTTTCCTCCTGGGATGTTGAAGTGGCATGCACCCCCCCTTTGCCACCAGCCTAGTAATGATGTTTTCTTCGTCAAGGGATGGAGAAGGTGTAGGGTTCCCCGAGGCGTTCCCCACATGTTGCATGTTGAGTTTGAGCTTTTATTTTCATGAGGATGAGCTGGTTGCAGCCATAGCAGAGGTGAGGTGCTGGCGGCCGGGATCTGCCCCCAGGTGTGCCTGGCTACCTGTCTAATGATACGTGTCCTGGGAGCGGTCCCCCACTCTGCTCTCAGAGGCTCGGGTCTCTGCAGTTTGCCTGAACACAGAGTGTGACCAGCAGGGCTGAGGCCGACTCAGCCCCTGGTCTCTCCCCAGCGGTGACCGGGTCAGCCGTGGAGAGGGACCAGCACATGGGGCTTTATCCTGAGAGGCGAGCCGGGAGAGGCTGGTTAGCATGGCCGCTTCACATGAAAGGCTGTTAGATTCAGGTCACCGGGTTTGGACTCCTGCATTTTATGGCAACGTCTAAAAATGCAGATTTGTAACAACCAACGTTAATGAATTCAGACTGTTTGAATTTCACACTGAATAATGGCTGGAATTATCAGAGCCGGGGGCTTATGAGATCCTTGGATCGGTATAATCTTTTCTCAAGATTCAATTGATAGCATGATGTAATATCACATTACTTTTATTAACAGTCCTGGCCATAAAAGAAACATACCTATTAGGACAGGAGAATTTAGTAAAAATAGTAGTAATAATGAGACCATTTGGAATGTGTAATCTATTCGGTAAATTTCAAGATGCCACATCTCATTTAAAATGCAATGTTGTGCCTGTAGATATTGAAGGTAATACCTCTGTACCCTAGGGCTTCCGTTTTTACATTAAAAATACTCTATTTAAATGCAGATTTGATTTGCAATCCAGGAAGAGAAGCATAGGAAGAAGGACAACTCTGCATCTATTGAATCAATTCTGGTTTCACGTAGTTCTCTGCCTTTTCGCCCTTAACCTTCTACCCCAAAGGGTAATCTGTAAACATACAACTTTAGGAAAGCGCATAAAGTTTCAAAGGATAATAATGATGTAACATCTTTGTCTTCCTTAGAATTTTCCTCCAGACACATCCCACCATCCCAAGCTGAAGAAACACAAAAGGCCCCCAGATTTCATCAGAGGGCAGAAGCTTGAACTGATTCACAAGAAATGAACACACATCCAAGAACTCTGGTTAACCTAATTTCTTTCTAGACTGTATTGCTTATCCATGTGTGTGCGTGTGTGTTTTATTCCCCCGAGTTCTGTTCTTCCATGGCTTTTTTTCCCACGTGCATTTAAAGCTCGTTACCTGGAAAACTAATAGAACAGCCATATTGCCGGGTGCAAAGGTCAGGAAGAGACAAGGGCTTCCCTTCCCGAGTACAGAAGCAACGCGTTTGATGTTGAGCTTCAGTTACCAAAGAAATGGATTTATAGCTTTTGACATTCTACTCTTAGAATTAATTAGGTGGCTAATCATTATAAATACCATTTTCTTTTGCTGTTGTCTCCATTTAACAGAGCATCTCCTGCTATACGCACATGTCAGTTTCAAACTGAGAGTTGTGTTTTGGCTTTTACGCTCTGTCAAGGGAAAATGAAAGTAAATTCTTTATAATATGCTAATTGATCTATTTGGGAGTTTTCAGATATAGACAACATCTGTGCTTGCCAGTAACACAGTTAATAGCTTCTGATATTCCATGTAAGAAGAGGTTTCCACTGTATGCGACCTCGCTGAGACATACTGTGTCCTCCCCAGGGCTTGGCCCTATGGAATTTGGGGCCTGAGACCACGGGAGTGGTCCCTAAACTTTGTGGCACCGAAGACCGATTTCACAGAAGACAATTTTTCCATGGACCAGGAAGGTGGGGGGTGGGAGGATGGTAGTGGTTTTGGCACGGTTCCAGCATGTTACATTTATTTTGTACTTTTTTTTTCTCCTAATTATTTATTTTGGGCCATGTTGGGTTTTCGTAGCTTTGCTCAGGATTTCTTTAGTTGCAGTGAGCAGGGGCTACTCCTTGTTATGCTGCTCGGGCTTCTCACCGCGGTGACTTCTCTACTTGCAGAGTGCGGGCTCTCCACGCATGGGCTCAGCCGTTGTGGTGCACCAGCTCGGTTACTCCACAGCATGTGGGATCTTCCAGGACCGGGGTTCGCACCCAAGTTGCCTGCGTTGGCAGGTGGGGATTCTTACCCCCTGCGCCACCAGGGAAGTCCCACATTGTGCACTGTTTATTTCTAATCTAATGCCGCTGCCGAGCCAACAGGAAGTATTGGTCTGTGGCCCGGAGGCTGGGGACCCCCTGATAAGGAGGACGGCCAGCTCTAGTCTTGTGTCCCCACCCCTCACCCCAGCCTAGACCAGACTGGCTGGAGGGATGGGTTCGGAGCAAGTGACCTTAGGCTTGGGCAGCCCTCAGAACCTTTCTGTCCTCCTTGGAGATGCCACCTCCTCTTGGTCACAGAGTGCCCTTGTATTTTCCCTTAGGCAGTGGTTTTGGCAACTCAAGAACATGTTCTTTTCTTCCAAACCCATAGTTAGGAAGCGTCCTGTCTTTTCCTACTAGGTGTGAGGAGCTGCACCCTGTAAATTCTGCCTCCTGGGAAAGGAGAGTTTCTCCAGCAGTTGGTGGCAGATGTTCCAGGTTGGGCAGGGGAGGCGTCCCTCCAGTGTGCCTGGGCACTGGGGCTTGTATTGCAGGCCTGCCCTGGCCACAGAGCACTTGTGTTTGGAGGGCACTTGTGTTTGAAGGCTTGAAGTGGTTCAGCACTGGCTCGCAAAAGGAGGCAGGTTGAGTCCAGGGTTCTGAGAAAGCCTGTCCCTCCTGGGCACTCAACTGCGTCCGATCTCCTCCACGTGGCTGGTCCTGTGAAAGTGGGGAACAGGGAATCTTTATTCTTATTATCTTAGGGGCTTCCCTGAGAGCTCAGTTGGTAAAGAACCTGCCTGCAGTGCGGGAGACCTGGGTTCGATCCCTGGGTTGGGAAGATCCCCTGGAGGAGGGAAAGGCTACCCACTTCAATGTTCTGGCCTGGAGAATTCCACGGACTCTATAGTCCATGGGGTCACAAAGAGTCGGACATGACTGAGCAACTTTCACTTTCCCTATAGTGGATAATGGGGGTGAGTTGCCTGCTCTTGGCTCCTGGCAGGAGCAGAGGTGGGGCTTGAACTTAGGTCTGGGTTGTACCTGCATACACAGCCTGTTATGCCCCATCACCATCTCCCAGAAGCCTTTGGACACTGGGTATAAAGGGCTTGATGTTGATGTTGAGTGTCCCTGGCCAGCTGATCTGATTGTCCTCTCCCTGCAGGCTCCCAAGTTTGTTTGCAGACAACCTCTGATCGGGGGCTTCTTGACCGAAATACTCCCAGACAGCTGCTCTTGTTGTGTTCTGCTTGGGATCCAGAGCTGCAAGGACCCAACCTGGCTGGAGGTGGCCCCAGACCAGGACAAGCCCCTCGGACTTTGCAGTAGTCAAGCCCCCGGGCTGGACCAGTGCAGGGAGGGGAGCGCTAACCCCAGAGGGTCTGTCTCTCCTGTTTTTATCTCTGTTTAACAGAAGCAGCCCCCACGCTGCCACACTGGCAGTGTGAGGACGTAACTGGGGTGGGGGCCAGGCAGGGGAGAAGGATGAACAGCAGGTCTTCTCGCCCGCCCCCTCCCTGGAAGCCTGGCCGTCTCACCCCCAGGTCCTGGTCTTCCTGCGGGCTGCTGACCACAGAGATTCCAGCCAAGTGATGTATTAAGGGCCGGCCATGTGCTGGGCACTGCTCAGCGCAGTGTATCCTCCTGTGAGCCCTGATGCTCAGCCACCTGTGATGGTGTGTAGGTGTTGTCATTCCCAGCACAGGTAGAGAAATGGGCTGTGCCATCTGAGGGTTTCTGTCCAAGACCCTACAGCCCGGTCTGTGGGCTGAACACTTGCTACTTCACACCTGCCCAGGGACCGTTGGCTGAGAGTTGCAGTGTGTAGTAGGGCCTTCACGAGGGTGGTTAGTGACTTTACTGTTGGCCTTTTTTTAAAAAAATAGTCATTTGGCTGCACTGGGTCTTAGTGCAACTCATGGAATCTTTGATCCTTGTTGCAGCTTGCAGGGTGTTTTAGATGTGATGTGCAGCATCTTTAGTTGCGGTATGTGGCATGTAGGGCCCCAAGCAGGGATTGAACCTGGGCTCCCCGCACTGGCAGTGCAGAGTCTTAGCCCCCGGACCACCAGGGAAGTCCCTCTTTTCTCTTGTTTGAACCTAGATCCTTTGGCAAAATCACTGCAGAGGGGTTGTCCTTGAGACTGCTGAGTTACCAGCACCCATGACTTACTCATCTCTGGCTGAACTTGTCCATTCAGGTGCATTTAGATGTACACACACTTGCACACATTCAGATACACGCGCACACTCACATGCACACAGATGTGGACATACTCCTACATGCACACATGGGGGTGTGGCCCTCTTGTGGTGTACCCCATGATGGAGGGGCTTCTCAGGCCCATCCCCGGGTGCTCGCCTTGGCTGACTCTTGGGATCAGCTTGAACGCGTACAGGCTCTCTGCTTCCATGGTGGTGAGCAGAGGTCTTAGACAAAGACATCCATCTACGCTGTTGGCTGAAATGTTTATAGAAATGGAGTTGGGGATAATTAGACGCTGCTGCTGCTTTCTCCATCTTCCCCAGCTTGACACGTAGGGGCAGTTTCATCTGAGACTAGTAAATGTTATAATGGATTTAAAAGAGGAAGCTGCGTGGCCCGGGCTGGCACGTTAGCTTTACCACTGTGGCCACCGGAGCCTCTCATCGTGTATCGATCAGATGATTTTATTATGCCAACATTAATATTGGGCGCACACACGTAATCTAGAGTCAGCAGGTTCATACACTACTATCTCATTAAATTTTCAGGCAAAAGCTGCAAAAATTAATTGGAGGCGTGTAATAGTTTAGAGTGTGAGCCAGCTTATGGTAATATAAATTATATGAAGAGAAGACAGTTTTATATACTGAGAGGGGGAAAACCGGTTTACTTTAATGAGAAGAGAGAGAAATGTAGAGCTATTTTTTCATTACAGATGCACTCGAAAGTGTTTGGACTTAGTTGATGAATAGAGTTAATTCTTTGCTACAGTTCCAATAATTCATGTTGCACAGTTTAATGACTTCTAGATAAAAACAGGATTGAAATGTTAATTCTTCTGAAGAAATTGGGGCACCCTTGTATATCAGGCATTCCCCCCTATTAAACCGCTAGTTAATTTCACTAAACAAGTCTCCTGGAGATATTTCATGCTACATAGACTTTTGTATTTCCTACCTGAGTTAGCTTACTTTCTTTTTTTTAAATCCGTTACGTACTTGATTGTCTTAAATGAGAGAATTTGTTGGGCAGAGTTGTGTCTACATGATTTGACCCAGTGGAGATTTGTGAACATAACGTTCTATATTTCAGTGACTGATAACTTTGCTTTGCTTTGCTTTTGGTTTGACTGTGGTTTTGGCTGGGTAGGTCTATTGTCCCTATTTCTGAGCTGGAAAATGAGAAATCTTGATCAGACCGTATTCGATTCCTGAGGCTTTGTCTCAGATTTTTCATCATCACCGTGTTTTTTTGCGTTTTTTGTTTTCTTTTTCACTTCTCGTAATGCGGGGGCTTTTTATTCCCATGGAGCTGATTCAAAACTGAAGTCAGTGTCTGCTCTTACTCTTTAACCTACTCTCAGAAAAAGACGAGTAGGAAGTATTAACTGTAGTAACAAGACCTTGGGCTTCCCAGGTGGCTCAGTGGTAAAAGAAGCCACCTGCAATGCAGGAGAATCCGCCTGCAATGCAGGAGACGTGGGTTTCATCCCTGAGTTGGGAAGATCCCCTGGAGAAGGGAATGGCAATCCACTCCAGTGTTCTTGCCTGGGAGATCCCATGGACAGAGGCTATGGGGTCTCAAAAAAGAGTTTGATGTGACTTAGCAACTGAACGACGATGACAGACAGACAGTTGAGTAATGGTGGTGCTGTGTAATTAAGGAATATTCAAATCTTCGTGTTTAGTCCCAGATTTTTTTTTTTTTGAGTGTGGTTGTTGTTTTGCTTTGGTTTATGATTTGTTTGTTTTACACTGGGGACAGAAAACAAACTGAGTGTTTAAAAAGGGAGGGAAAAGATGACTCCACTGACTCCACCCTGGTTCTCCGTTTTCCTGGTTTGCCATCCACGGTGGATGCCGTGTTCCAAGAGCTTCCTAGAAAGGACTCGTTAGGGCTGAGGAAGTGAAGACCTGGGGAGACTGATTTTTTGCGGGGAGGGAGGGGCTTGCCACGAAGCACGTGGGATCTGAGTTCCTCGACCAGGGATCAAATCCGCAGCTCCTGCACCCTTGCACCGAGAGTGCAGAGTTTTAACCACAAAAGCATCAAGGAAGTCCCAAGGCCAACTTTCAGGTCCCAGGAGGACACAGGGACGGACCACTGCCTCCCACTCCACCCCCACTCAGTTAGTGACCACTGGGCCCAGATGTGGTTACGTCCCGGGAGTGGTCTTATGGATTCTGTTGATCGGGTTTGAGGTTCTTATCTGTTGAAGTAGGCTTTCTGAACCCTTCCATCCCTCTCTACCTTTGTTGGTTTAGGGACCTTCTAACATTTAGGGGTTTGGTCTTTTTTCCTGAGATCAGTTGGTAGGTGTGTGTCCAGCTTTGGCTTCCGGAGCAGTCAGGGGCTCGGCTGGGAAATGGAACGTGAACTTGGAGCCTGTTGAGAGACTTGCCCTGGGCGTCTGCTTTCATCTCGCAATCAGGAAACGTGCCCTTTGTGCTCCCAGCTTCTGCTTCCACCGCACGCAGCTGTGGGCTGGGTACGGTCATAACGTCTCCCAAGACGTCACATGAGTGACGTCTCTTCTGTCCCACGTCGGTGGAAAGTTAATTTGTGAACCGTCGATCCCGGCCATTTCTTAGCGTTCCAGTTCCTTTGAAGCTTCAGAAGCTTCCATTTAGGGTTCTTTTCAGGGCGTTTCTCAGCTGGGGGGGCTCTTGACATTTGGGACCCCTACCGAGTCCCTATTGGGGAGCTGTCCTGTGAGTCCCGGCCCCACCCACCAGGTGCCAGGCTCACCCTTCCTACCTGCTTTCTGGCAGCTGGTGTCCAGACACATCACCCGAGGTGCCTTCGGTATAGGTGGCCCTACGGAGATCGCTTTTTTCCCAGGCTGATGTCTCCTCCGTGCCTGTTGGGAAATCGCCTTCTAGCCGGTTCTGCGTCTCTGGGAATGCACGGCCTGCACACCTGTGTTGGCTGCTTGCTCGCTGGTCTTGGTGGAGGACGAGGCCTCCTCCCTGCTCTGAGACGCGGTCCTCCTCCTGCTCACCCCGCAGACTCGACACGGGTGGTTCCCGGCGGTACAGTACCTTGTCACGGTGACCCGTCGGAATGGGCCCCCCGGTCCTTGGACACTGGGCCTCGGCATCTCTCAGTCTGAACTGGAGGAGCCTTCTCAGCGCCAGGCATAACTTACTGCCTGCTTTTCCCTGTTTCTTTAACTTTTAATTGAAACCGTTTAGTTACCACCCCTGCTGCTAGGAATCTGGGGACAATTAGGGAAGTCCCATCTGTCCTTTGAACCGCGTTCTATTGCCTTTTCCACGCTATCTCCAGAAGACGGCGGGTTTGAACAGCCCTGTTTCTGCTTCCCCCTGGATGATGATGGTTATCTCAGTTGGATGAGTACGGCAACTCTTTAATTCAGTTATTTTCCCCAGCGTGGGTTTGGAGATGATTTAGTGGAGTCGGATGCCTGGTTTTCCAGTGCAGCGCGGTGACACCACCGAGGCGGTCGGGGGGTGTTTGCAGTTGTCACTGAACAGAGGAGCACCTTCCCTGCCCGCCTCTCCCCCCGCCGCCTGGCACGAGCCCCTGTTTACCATTTCAAAACAAAGATTGGAAACGGCAGATGCCATGGGCTTTGCCAGTCTTTCCCCGAGGCGAGGAATTATCTGTCCAGTAATATTAGGTCAGTGAATTCCTACCCAGCTGTGTGTCTGAAAGGAGGGGATGGGGAGGGGCGGCCTGGGTGCTGGTCGGGAAGGCCGTTTATAAATCTATAAATGGGCGAAACCGGCCCCTCTCCTGCTTTGCTATTTGACTGGGAATTAAACAAAGCGTCATGAGTGGAAGGTGTGTCGGACAATCACTTTAACCAGTTTGTTTTCTAATGTGGAAAATCTGCCTAAAATAGGACCTACTGCCATGATTGTCCACAGACAGGCAGGCTGGGTCAGACGCTTGGACCAGAGCAGCACGTGGGGTGACAGCGTGCCTGTTTTGGCGAGAACTCGGTAACCGAGTTGGTCTTCTGTTTTCCCCGGGGGCCCCAGGGTGCCCATGGACCTGGCTCCAGGTCACAGGACACAGTGAAGCTGTGTTCCTGGAGAAGGTTGCCATGCCCTCCTCCAGGGGATCTTCCCAACCCAGGGGTCGGACCCAGGTCTCCCGCGTTGCTGTGCTGCGCTTAGTCTCTCACTTGTGTCTGACTCTTTGCCACCCCATGGACTGTAGCCCACCAGGCTCCTCTGTCCATGGGGACTCTCCAGGCAGGAATACTGGAGAGGGATGCCATGCCCTCCTCCAGAGGAACCTCCCATCCCAGGGACGGAAGCCAGGTCCCCCGCGTGGCAGGCAGATTCTTTACCATCTGAGCCTCCAGGGAAGTCCATGAATACTGGTGTGGGATAGCCTATCGCTTCTCCAGGGGATCTTCCTGACCCAGGAATGGAACTGAGTCTCCTGCATTGCAAGCGGATTCTTTACCAGCTGAGCTCTCAGGGAAGCCCTTGTTTCTGGAGGGTGTTTTTAACCCAGTACTAGGAGTGTTAAATGCTTACTGAGAAAGCAGGTCAGTGATGATGGCTCTAACTTGCAGGTTTTTCCAGGAAAAGGCAGGAGCCGGGACACCAAGGCAGGACAGAGCCCAGGCAGCTTGGGCCCCGGAATCCCCGGCTGCCAGGTCCATGCAGTGTCACCCAGCTCTGGGCACTGGTCATGCCCCACCCAGCAGCTCCAGCTGGGCCGTGGGCCGCCCTTAAGCTCCAGAAGCGGGGGCTGCCCCGGTGCCTCTGTGGAAGGTGGGCTGTGTCCCTGGAGGGAGGAAGGTTAGTAAGACGCTCTCAGAGATTGTGAGTACAAGGTGATGAGTCAGACTCTTCAGACGTGGAAACCAGTGTCGCCTCTAAAAATGGCCATGTGTGCCCTTTGACCTCCTAATTCTCCCTTTCCCACCCATTGCCAGGAAAGCTTTCATACACTAAGATGGTGTTATTTGATGGCAAAAAGACAGATGCCTCAAGCACCCGACACTGGGAAAAAAGCTCATTCGTTTTAAAATGATGCTTTCACAGTTTGAAATAACATAAGTAGAAGGCTTGTCTTGAAGTGGAAAGATCCAATATTGAATGTACATTTATGAATAAAGCCAGAGAAATACTCGTGGGGAAAATCTGATGATGAATATTTTATAGTGCTTATCTTTAGCTGGTAGAATTTGGGTGTGTTTTTTTTTTTTTTTTACCCCACTCTCTTCTCATTCCAGTCAGTATTCTCCAATGAATATATGTTGTCTTTTGTGGGTTCTTTTTTTTTTTAATAGGGAAAAAATTTGCTGGTCATCTTGATGTTTCCAGAAGGGTCATATGCTTAATGAAGAGGGACGAAATGCACTACAAGATTTATAAAAGCAAAGTCAATCATTCCAACTCCAGATAAAGCGTCAGGGTTTTTTTCTCTGTGCTTTTCCTGAAATTATGTGTAAAGGGTGTATAAACACAAGGGTTTCTGTTGACTTATCCAAAAGAACCCAGCCATCCCCGTATTTCCCTGTGACTGTCTTTGGTCCCGTGAGTGGACGCAGGACTCTCTATGCCAGTGGGTCTGTGTACTTGCTTTGTCTTTAGGTTTTTGCAACACCACCCACCCCTGCTGTCGTTGTCTTTCTTGACCGAGCTGTGTGTGCTGGTATCCAGCTGCCCTTTGGTCACCGTGTGGCTTTGGGAAATAGTTCGTGATCTCTTGTGCCTCAGTTTCCTCCTTAAAAACAGGGGCAGTTGTGCCTGTCCAGTAGAACTCAAAGTACTCCACGAGTCGGTGTTTGCCCGCCGGGTGAACCGCCCTGGCTCCTAGAGCTCGGTCACAGTGCCTCTCGCATCTTCCCAGTGTTGGTTTGTTTTGATTTTTATTGGTGTGTAGTTGATTTACAGTGTTGTTTCCCAGTGTTTTTAACAACCTGCATTAGTTCACATTCTCCCCATATTTGTAACCACACACGTAACACTTTAAAAGCACAGAACTCAGTTCATAATACGCATCCTTTGCACTTAACGGCCCTGATACAGCAGCCAAACTCTACGCCTCTCCTCAGAGCTTTTCACAGATTCTGCATTTAAAGGAAAATCCCTTTTGGGTTACTCTTGTCCCTTCCCTTCCCTGCCACAAGCAGACGTTATCTGTCTGGAGCAAGCATGTTTGGGTCATGGTCTTCGAGGACTGTGGCATTGGAGCTGCCTCCTGGAACCAGGAGAAATTCAGGGGTGGACCCGGCCGGAAAAGTGTTTCCAGGGACAAAAATGAGTGCTGACTTATGGGGGTGACGGGGCGGGGGTTTGTGCAAACAGAACCAGCAGAGACCAAGGTGGGAATCCTACCAATTGAGCCCATCCAGAATGGGACGGGTTCTGAGACCTGTGTGCTGCGTGATGGGCTTTCGGTGGACAAAATTAAAGCTGTCATTCAGTAACCCCAGGTTGACTCGTCCACCTGGAGTCAGGCTTTCCCTGCTCAGGCTGTTTCTTCTCTAGTTCACCTCTGTGCTCAGCTTTTTGAAGAAGAACTTCACTGATTCCATCAGGTAATTTTGTTGCCCCAATTTAAATTGCTTTTTGCATCAACCTGCTCCTATGTCAGAAGTCTCTGTAGTTGTGTTTGCTTTGTCACAAGAGTGTTGAAAAGGAAAACAATTTTTGTTCTCTCGTCTAAAGGCTGTTGCCAAGAGCAAATATCTGAAAGTTAAAAAGAGAATGTTTTGCATCATATTATCAGGCTCAGGAATATCCTGTGCAGGGCTCGGCTTCTTTGGGGGACATACATGAGAAATATGCTTTGTGAGAACACTTACTCATATTCTGTTGCATGTTTTGGGGAAGAAATTAGAATCCGGCATTTGGGTCTCCGATACTAATTTTACATCTCAGAAACCAAATTGATGAGTCCTGGCTAGAGGGAAAGGCACATCTGATAGGCTACAAAATTTAAATGGTTCTGTTTGATATTATATCTTGTCCTGATTGATTTGCTCAGTAGAATTCATCATTGAATCATGAGGGCTGGGCAGAGCTGAGACTTGATATTTATCTCCCTTCCAGTTGGATCTCCTTATTTGGGGTGTTTCTTTAAGGTAGATTTGCACAATGGTGAGAAGCAGAATTACGGGCAATGTGATGTTATGTGCTCCTTCTTTTCATGTGTATTTTAATTTTGGTGGGGGAGCATACCACACAGCTTGCCTGGTGGCTCAGACAGTAAAGCGTCTGCCTACAATGCAGGAGACCGAGGTTCGATCCCTGGGTCAGGAAGATCCTCTGGAGAAGGAAATTGAAACCCACTCCAGTACTCTTGCCTGGAAAATCCCATGGACAGAGCATGGTAGGCTACAGTCTATGGGGTCACAGAAAGTCTGGACATGACTGAGTGACTTCACTTTCACTTTATACCACGCAGCTTATGTGAACTTAATATCCCATAGCAGGGATTGACCTGTGTCCCCTGCAATGGAAGCAGCCCCTGGTATGTATTTTAAGGAAAATCAACACTCTTACACACCTTAGGCAGAACCGTTGTTTTCCAACAATTGGGAACAGTAAGTAATTCCCAGGAAAGAGACATCCTCACATGCCTTTGAGTCATACCGCACAGTCCAGAAGATAATGGCGCCAGAGGAAATGGAGGGGTCATCAAGGGCGTAGGCTCTTCCGCTGTGTCCACTGATGAGGGGTGCTGCCACTCCAACCCTGCTTGGGCTCTGTGGCTGTGATTGAGTGACAGACGCTATCGAATGAATGTCTTGAATGAAGGCGTGCTCAGTTGTGACTCTTTGCAACCCCATGGGCTGTGAGCATGCCAGGCTCCTCTGTCCATGGGATTCTCCAGGCAGGAATACTGGAGTGGGCTGCCATTCCCTTCTCCAGGGGATCTCCCTGACCGCAGGGATCGAACCCGGGTCTCCTGCATTGGCAGGTGGATTCTTTACTGCTGAGCCACCTGGGAAGCCTGTCAAACACTCTCCAAGTAGAACCTTAAAGGGCATGAAAGGTTACTAGAGGGCAGCGTGGATGCTTGCAGCGTTGGTGGAGAGGGAATGGTTTATAACTCTTCCCTTTGGGTGGTCGCTGGCAACCAACCCTGGTATTTCTGTGTTGTCCCCTCCCCTGGCCCAGTTGCTTCCCTGTAAGAAGGAAACCCGTGCCCCTTGCCAGCTGCCTGCTCCGTTGACCTTGGTTTCTTCGTTACTCACTGCCTGCTTCCCCAGTCTGGGAGCAGCCTGAAGGATCCTGTGGTACGTATTTGACCCCTGGGAGGTGCCCCGTGACGTTTGTCTGTCCCAGGAATGCGTGTGACCTTTAGACCCAGCAGGCAGAAGGAGGGGGGAGCAGAAGGAGAGTGTGGGGTGTGCCTCAGCGGCCCGCAGCCTGGGGTGCCGGGGTCAGATTCCAGGGCTGGGTGTGGCCGCACCTCCACCCCTGCGGAGCTCACAGAAGCAAGTTGAGCCTAGGGACTGGGCTCTGGAGCAGGAGTGTTACCTTGTGAAGGGAGGAGGCTACCAGCCCCAGAGGGCAGAGCTGGGCGGGGAGGCGGGAAGTCGAGTTCTCTTACACCCAAGGAATGTTTCTTTTTTGGCCTCGCCCTTCGGATCGTTCCCTGGTGGCTCGGATGTTAAGGAATCTGCCTGGAACGTGGGAGACCTCAGTTCAATCCCTGGGTCGGGAAGATCCCCTGGAGAAGGAAATGGCAACCCACTCCAGTGTTCTTGCCTGGAGAATCCCAGGGACAGAGGAGCCTGGCGGGCTACAGCCTATGGGGTTGCAAAGAGTTGGACACGACTGAGTTACTTGACTTCGCTTTCGGATCCTTAATTCCCCAACCAGGGATTGAACCCAGGGCCCTTGGCAGAGTTCTAACCACTGGGCCACCAGGGAAGTCCCTAAACTTAAGGAATTCTTAAGATTAACACATTGTCCAGTCATGAGTCAGAACCCCATGTCTGGTGGACTGCCTGACAGGCCACCTGTTCAAGGCTGCAGGGTCACTGCATGTCAGGAGCGTCTGCCTCCCAAAGATATCCTAGAGCCAACACATGGGAGAAGCCCACACCCTTCTAGATGGTGGGGGGAGGGGGGAGGTTCTTGCTTGTCGGCCAACAGAAAAACTCCAAGAGAAAATCGATGCAAAGAGAGATGCAAGGTGTGGGGTGATGGGTCAGTAGCTTTGCAGAGCTGGGAGGCTGGACTCCTTTAGCAGACAGACCTCACCTTCTGGGGGCCAGCAGGATGTGCTCTGGTGTGAATGAATGGATGGTCCATCCCAAGGGCTTGATTTTGTTTGACCAACTGACCCTCACAGATGCTTCTGTCCATAGCAAGAAAGGGGCCCAAGCCCCTCTTTTCAGGATGGAGGTGGAGGCTGGTCAGCCTGTGCTCCCTACAGACTCAACCACACATCCGTTCAAAAATCATGTGTGTCAATTCACACTTAAAACATCGTGTGCATGTATGCGCCAAAGGCTGTCCTAGGATTTGTGTGTACCACGGACAAGCTGTCGCGGAGCTTGTGTTCTCGAGAATGATAAGCCCCTGCTGATGGTCTTCCTGAGAGGTGTGTAAGTGCCAGACTGAGAATACAGTCTGACTTGGACAGAGTCGCCACTTTGGCAGGAGTGTTGAGAGCAGGCCTCCCAGGACAGAGCTGAGGTTGGGGTGGTGGAGGTCTGGGCGAAGGACTCTGCACAGGGCACCCAGGACAACAGCCAGTGTGGCTGGGGCTGCACAAGAGGGCACGCAGTGGGAGGCTGGCTTCAGAGTCCTGCTCTTGACCGTCAGGCAGTGGGAGCTGTGGCTTCAAGGACAGTGTGATATAGTCAGATTTAAGTTTTGAAAAAAGCGCTACCCCCTTAAGCCAAAAAAACTGAGACCCCTCGGTGGAAAATGGTTTTGAAAGAGGCCAGAATAGATAGAGACCATTTAAGTGGGCCTGTAAGATCGTGGTCCATCTATTCAGATTACTCATACTTTAGCCGAGAATGTCTGAGTTAACTTGGAGGTGGTGAGTTTGAAATCAGTCGGAGTAGATTTCCCTAAAGTTTCCTGCTGGATGGTAGCATGGCCCAGAATAACTTTTGAGGGTTTTTTGGTTTTGTTTTTGTTTTTCGCCCTAATCTCAAATGTAAAGCTCACAGCTCTGACTGGAGTCTGAGATGGAGTTGTTTCTGGTCCATGGGATTCTTGGGCTTCCCTGGTGGCTCAGATGGTAAAGAATCCGCCTGCAGTGCAAGAGACCCAAGATGGATCTGTGGGTCGGGAAGATCCCCTGAAGAAGGGAATGGCAACCCACTCCAGTGCTCTTGCCTGGAGAATTCCATGGACAAAGGAGCCTGGGGGGGCTTCAATCCATGCGGTTGCAGAGTCAGACACAGTGGAACCACACACACACACACACGGGTCTTTAACAGCAGAATCCCCCACTTGAACACTTCTGAACCTGCCAGTGCAGACTGGGTAGCGACCCTCTCATATGTCCTCAGAGCTTGCTTTCATTGTCATTAAAAAGCATCAGACGGGCGTGTCAGAAAGAGCCGAAATCCTGCTGTAAGGACTTGATCTTCACCATCTTTTCTCAGCTGCTTAGACTGCTGTCAGGGCCTGCCTGTAGGAATCTTAGACAGGGGGGTTTTCTCTGATATAATTATTCTGCTAGTAAAAATCTTGGCGCCTTTTCTCCACTGGATTCCCTCTTAGCCACTAAAATAAAACTTTATCCTGGAGCTGGGCAGCCGTTTACACCCTGCCTCCTGTTTCCTCTGGACGTCTTGGTGTCCCAACTCAGGTGATGGTTGGGCGCAGTGGGTGGAGGGTGACTTCTGTCCTGGTGGCCAGGAGCCCTGGGTTGCCAGGGCAGCTCCAAGTCCGGTCGCCTTGGGTTTTGCCCCCAGAGCTGTTGCTAAGGAGAGGGCTTTGTTTGCGTGGAGCCTAGGGAGATGTTCAAGGGCAAGTGCACTTTAGTGAAGATTTGCAGATTGGGTGTCGGGGGCAGTGCTTTTTGGGCTCATGTATCAAGCACCCAGTGTCAGGTGGACAAGCTGGCGTGTTTGGGGGCAGCAGTGGGGCAGTGTTTCGGGATCACAAGGAGCCTGGGTGGAAAGGAGGCCCTGATGGTCAGCAAGGCCAGGCTGAAGGTAACAGGGAGCGGGCCTTGCTTCCTGGGTTGGGCGTTCGCGACCTGCCCTGTGATCAGAAGGACCACCTTCTCTGCCAAGGAACCCAGGATAGAAGGAAAGAGGCTTGTGGGCACTTCTGAGAATCCCAGTGGCCTGAGAAATCCTGCCAGATTGGGGCCACCAGCAAGGGCTGCCAAGACAAGAGGCTGGGGTGGGTTCCCCTCCCGGTGGTGCCCTCCCTACCTGGAGGGGCAGGGAGGGGCAGGGTGTGGGGTAGGGCAGGGTGTGTGGCAAGTAGGGCTGCAGGAACGCACCTGCAGGCCAGGCTCTTATTCCTCAGCTGCCTTTCCCTGCCCAGCTGCCCTGGGCTCCTACTAGAAGGACCCTGGGCTGGCCTCCCCTGCCGTGGCCCCCTGTGCTGTGGACCAGGGCAGAGTCACAGGCCACCTGGATCCCTCTGCGAAGGGGCATCCTGGCTCCTCGCTCAGTACCAGTTTGGACTGTGAACTTGGAGGGTGTGGTCCTCCTCTCCCGGCCACGGCCATCTTCCTTACCTTCTGCACCTGAAGAAGCTGAGTCTCCCATCAGTTCATCCCTCGAGGACGGGGGCTCATATGAGGTCATGCCACAGGCGTCTGGTGCTTCGTGGATAGGTCTCTGTGATGGGAGAGGTCGTGCCTGGGATAGGTCTCTGTCCTGTCACATGTATCTAGAGATTCTTTTTGAGCCAGAGTCAGATCAAGAGCTCTTCCCACGTGACCTGGCTGTGTTCACTCCCGTTTGGGGAACTCTGTTGGGACTGTGTGCTAGCCAGCCCTGGCGGTCTCACACCCAGCCACGTCTTTGGGGTCTGACTTTGATGGCTCTGGCTGTAGCTGACCCCTGTCGCTGTCCTCCTGGGTCACATCCTCAGAGGGTGGTGGGGACGGCCACCTGGGGAGATGGTCTCTGCCCCTGGGTCCCAGGCAGGCCCTGCTCCCTGTGGTTCAGAGGCAGGAACACATCAGTTCTGGGCTCCTGGAAGCCCTCTCCTAGAGAAAGCGCTTCCAGAACTGAATTTTCCAGCAGCAAGAATGGGGAGACTGGAAGGCAGTGCCGAAGCCGGCTGGCCAGACCAGCGCGAGCATGGCCATGTGCCCCAGCAGCGGCGATCGAGCA
The DNA here is from genome assembly GCF_023091745.1 of Budorcas taxicolor. Taxonomy (NCBI): domain Eukaryota; kingdom Metazoa; phylum Chordata; class Mammalia; order Artiodactyla; family Bovidae; genus Budorcas; species Budorcas taxicolor. Next base: position 43,902,756 of record NC_068932.1, on the reverse strand, counting down.
GGGCAGAGGGGGAGTTAGCTGAAAGCGCTACCTGAGGCAAGAGGGATGTGCAGTTTTTGATTGATGGATGATTGATTGATTGATTTGAAGGATTGATTGAATGATGGAAAAAGTCAAGAGGACTTACAGAAAAACAATTTTTTGTGGAAACTCCTGACCGTCTTCTGCTTGCTCCAGAGAAACTGAGCGGTCAGGCTGTTTCCATGGGGAGCAAGTCTGTTTTAACTGTGAGGAACACGGGGTTTTGAAGAGGCGGCCTTGCCCCAGGACCTGTGAACGGCTACCACGGTCAGCCCACCCGGCTCTGGCGGGGACCCCGGGCGGGCCTGGCCCCTGGGCCACCGGAAAGGACGAGTGAAGACCCCACATCCTGCCATGGGCCTCAGCCTCGCCACTGGGCTGCTGCCTAAGTCATCCGTGTCCGGTGGAGTTTGAGAACAGGGAGAGTTGTGTGAACTCTTGATCCTTCTCACGCCAGGGCCCTCGAGCTGAAGCCAGAGACCGGAAGTGGTTGTGGGTCCAGAGACCGCCTGAGGGGCCGTGCAGGCCTGCGGTTGAGGTGTTTCCGGCTCCTCACTCGCTGGCCCATTTCTCGGAGCCGCCCCAGCGCAGGTAGAAGGCAGACAGGGAAGGGTCAGAAAGCCCGCTCTCTGCTTGGTCTCTCCCGCCTTTCTAGAGCTCTGCGGTTTGTTTGAGGCCAGGGAACCTCAGACTGCGATGGCAGAGTGGGGAGGCCTCACCGGCCCTTGTCTCAGCGCCCCTCTGAACCCAGCGTGGGGCAGGGGGAGAAAGGGACCCTAGGGTCCCCCTTGGTCCCTCTGTCTGTCACCTAGAGCTCCTGACCTGGGAATCGTACTTTGTTGTTGTGTTTTTGATCATTTTACCTTCAGGAGTACCAGAATCGCATTGCAATGATTTGGGTTCTGTGTTGGAGTGTCAATCAACTTTTTTCCCTTTTTCCCCATAATTCCTGTATTTTTGGTGAGCTGGGTCTGCCTTGCTGTGCGGGCTTTTCTCTAGTTCCTGGGGGCTGGGGCTCACTCTCTCGCTGTGGTGCTCGGGCTTCGCACCTGCAGGGGCTTCCGACGTGATTCATCCTCCAGGGTGTGCGGGCCTGAAGGCTCAGTAAATGCAGCTTCAGGTTCTAGAGCCCAGGCTCAGTAGCTGCGGCATAGGGCCTTACTCGCGTGGTGGCATGTGGGATCTTCCCGGCCTTTGTCTCCTGCCCTGGCAGGCAGATTGTTTGCCACTGAGCCATCAGGAAAACGCTGAAATATCAGATAATCCTTAAACTTCATCACCACTGCTGTGGATATTTATGCCCTTTTCTTTCTTTTTTTTCTTTAGTTTTATAGTCGATATAATTTCAGGCTTACGGAAGAGTTGCAAGAATGAGGCAAAGAATGTATAGACACCTAGACACCCCCAAGTGATATTTTACCATATTTGCTCAGTTCTCCTTTCATACACACAAACACAGAAGCATTATTTTTGTTGAATTCTCTGAGGTTCTAAATACCTAACTCAGATGTGTTTAGGAAAAAAAAAAGTTTTTCCTAAGTCCCAGCACATTCTTTTACAACACCAAGTATCAAAATCAGTAAATTAACACTGATGATATATATTATCTAGTCTTCAGACTATGTATGTAGATTTGGCCAGTTGTCACAACAGTTTATGGCTGAAGAAAGTTTAGTTGCCGTGTCTCCTTGAAAGAAAGTGAGAGAAAGTGAAACTCTCCTTGGTCATCCTTAATCCCAGAGCAATGCCTAATCTGCCTTTGGTCCATAACATTGATTTTTTTTCCTCAAACAAGAACAGACCAGTCATGGTGTATGTCCTCCATCCGGTCTGTCTCAGGTTTTCTCCTTATTAAAGTCAGCTTACATACTTTGGGCAGGACTGCTGGAGAGGTGATGTGTTTCTCCGTGCATCCTTGCAGGAGGCAGGTGACGTCACTTTATCTCATCCCTGGTGAGCTTAACTTCAAACACTGCATTTCAGTGCTGTCTGTTTTCCCCGCTGTAAAGCTATGCTTTCTCCCTTTGTGATTAGTAAGCATGTTGTGGGAGATATTTTGAGACTGTGGAGATATGCTGTTTGGCCTTCACACTTTCTCGGTCACTGATCTCAATGTCCATTGATGATTCTCACCCAAATCAATTATTATGATGGTTGCCAAGTTATAATTTTCCACCTCCAACCTTTCTTCGACATACAGTTATTTATGTTCTACCTTTTTTTTTTAAAGAAGCTTCCCCCTTTTCCTTACATTTAATAAGATAACATGCTTTATTTGTATATATATAAAGCCTCAGGTTCTTATTTCACCTAATGGGTTCTGATCGTCATTCATTGTGATGTTCAAATCACTTCAGATTTGGCCAGTGGGTGTCCAGCTGGCTCCAGTATTGTCTCGTATTTTTGAAATGTCTCTTTATTTCTTGGAGCATTTCCATTCTTTCTGACTCAACCTCCTTTTCTACCCCATGTCATCCTACACGTGAGTTTGTGTATCTTTCTCCTACATACCGTGTGTGGGTATGAACTGGGTGGGGTTAGGGAGGCAGTATTGAGTATTTCTAGTTTGTGAGTAGGACACATGTGTGATTGCACACTCGGAACAAAGAAGTGTGCTTCTGTGCCCGTGAGTTCAGAAGCTACTGCCTCGGGCTTCCCTGGGGCCGGCAGAGTCTCTCTGTCGACCTCTGGGGTCCAGCTTGAGACCCAAGTCTGGCCCTCCCAGATGGACCATGGCTACGGTTCCCTCTGTTCGGTAAATAATTTACGACTTCAGCTGCCATAGGCATGGATTTCTTTTTTTGGACCACTTGTTTATTTCTTCCGTGCATCTGGAGACCTTTGTGGTGTTGGGGCTTGGAGTTCATTTGAGAAAGGATCCTTAGGAGATCGTGTTTCTGATGATATTATGGCACAGATGGCAGCCCCATGGTGTTAGGGGTATTCTCCAGTCAGCAGTGGTCATTCCCTGTCCTTCCAGAATGGTCAGGGGGCAGTGAGTGACCAGAGGCGAGGAGGAGGCTGTGCCCTGACAAGCCAGCCTGTCGCTTGCCCACACCTGCCCAGACCCAGGTGTGCTGCTGGCCACTGGTCCTTGGTAAGAAAAGGAGGCAGGTGCCAGAGGTAGGCGACTTGATTGAGGGTGTAGACTTGTGTTTGTTTACCCCCGAAGCGAAGGAGCCTTGAGGGGTGTATTTCTCTTTAGAAGTTTTGACTGCTGTTCCCTTAAGTAGAGTTATATGGAAGCTTGATTTATCTGCTCCAAAAAATATGGGCCCCTCAGAGAAGTTAAGCAGAGGATAAAATGCCTTCATGGTAGTTAAATTTACACTCGGTTAAAATGATTTGTGCGCTTTGCAGTAAGCCGTGATATTAAATGCATAAATATACAGCACAGTTAACTCGGAAGAACATTTTATTTGACGGGATCACTCAGATGCTCAGGTACACCATTGAAACCTTTTAGCACAGTTACTGGGATTTTAAACTTCTGCCTAAAACACTCAAAATCAAAGGGAAAGAATGTAAGTCAGTACTTCTCCGCAGAGCGCTTAATACTGGAAGTGGGCTTTGTCACGGGAGAAAGGCTGTGGTTTCTAAAATGAGTCTCCCTGGCTTCATCAGAGAAAATGCCCTGTAAATAAACTCACTGTTGAAATAGTCACCCCTCCTTATTCTGGAACTGATTCTATTCAGATGAACGCCCGTTATAGGTACTTCGGTCTTCTTCTGTCAGTGAGAACGTTGCCCTCTGGGAACAGGCGCCTTGGTTCACACTGGGACGCTGCTGGAGAATTAATAATTAATGCATGCTAGTGTGTGGCCCACCCTTCTGTTTGGAGCCAGGGCTTGCTTTAATTTTCTGTGTATAATAGGCTGTTTCAAAACGGTCTTTCCTCATTGTTTCTTCATATCTTATTGAAACCAGTCCACTGTTATGGGAGGAGAGCGTGGAGGGTGTGGCGTCCACGAGACTGAAGGGTGGGCCCCCCTCCCCAAGTTTGGATCCATTAAGGCTCCCTGAGGGGTGCCTGGCACTGTGGGGGACGCTGGCTGATGTCAGAGTCAGCAGACACCGTGGAAGGCGCTGCTCCTCCAGTCTTCCCCCTGCAAGGGACCGGGGGCCTCGACAAGCCAGGAGCCCCGCTCACAGCTTCTGGACTCTGGGTGGAGGGTGGGGAAAATTGACCCACCTAGGGATGGAGGTTGGGATGTTCTTCCCCCAGTTTTCTGGTTGGCCTGGAAGAAATTGCCTGGCCATGATCCACAGTAGGAAGACAGAATTCAAGAAAGAACATTATAGGGACTTCCCCAGTGGGCTGGTGGTAGTTTAGTTGCTAAGTCGTATCCGACTCTGTGCAACCCGTGGAGTAGCCCACCAGGCTCTTCTGTCCGTGGGATTTCCCAGGTAAGAATACTGAAGTGGGCTGCTATTTCCTTCTCCAGGGGATCTCTCCAACCCAGGGATTGAACCCTGGTCTCCTGCATTGCAGGCAGATTCTTTACCAACTTTCCGGTGGTAATGTAGTGTTAGTCACTCAGTCATGTCTGACTCTGTGTGACCCCATGGACTGTAGCCCGCCAGGATCCTCTGTTCATGGATTCTCCAGGCAAGAATCCTGGAGTGGATTGCCATTACCTTCTCCAGGGGATCTTCCTGACCCGGGGATCAAACCTGGGTCTCCTGCATTGCAGGCAGATTTTTTTTACCGTCTGAGCTATAGGGAAGCATAGTGGTAAGACTCCACATTTCTACTGCAGGGGTTGTGAATTGAATCCCTAGTTAGGGAACTGAGATTCCATAAGCCTCGGGATGAGGCAAAAAAAAAAAGGAAATGTTATCACTGGTATGGGTCAAAGTGAATTGTGGAGCCTGCTCCCTGGTATATTTTTAAAAAATGCTCCTGGGTCCACCTGCATGAACTGGCTGCAGCTCCAGAGTTGCCTCCAATAAAGTGGACTTGCCCCACCTGCCTCCTGCCCAGGCTTCACCTTTACAGTCCAGCCTGCCTGTACCCCCATGTCTCCTTAACACTTTCCCCATAGACTTGGAATTGATCTGGTAGAGCTTATGAAGACCTGTCCAAGGCATTTTGGATTAAAACAGCTGTAGAAATTGAAGACTCGTGGATTGGCTATTTTGTTACTGTTGTTCAATCACTAAGTCATGTCTGACTCTTGCGAACCCGTGGACTGCAGCACTCCAAACTCCTCTGTCCTCCCCTACTCCCCAGAGTTTGCTCAAACTGATGTCCATCGAGTTGGTGATGCCATCCCACCATCTCATCGTCTGCCTCTAGAATGTCTAATTCTTAGTATCGGAGTGTCCTTGTGGACCACAACAGGTTCAGCTGCAAATCATTTATATATTTGATAACAAGACCTTACTTCCAGTTTGCTAGGAACAAAAAGTACTCCCCTCTTGTGATACAGAGCGCTGTCCTGACCCCAGGAAATGAGCCCTAGGTGTTGCCTTGACTGTTGATTTCAGCGCACAGGAGTGGCCTCCCACGAGAAGGGGCTCTGTTTTGGTTCTTACAGGCAATGTGATGATGAGGTCAGAGTAGGTTTCCTTCACTGCCTCCCCCAACATTACATCCAGGGATGTCTGGATTCAGACTTGGCCCTTGAAGCAGTAACCCAAGATAACCAAACGTTGAAGTTACAGAATTCACAGGAGAGGCTCCAGGTGGTGGCCCCGTTTAGACAGGATGTTGCAGAGGTGACCTGCGGCTGATGCAGTGTTCAAAGTGATGCTGAGCCTGTGGAATGCAGTTGCCTTGGACACAGCTATTTCAGGAGTGATTTCTGCAGCTCACCTGGGTTCCCTTTTTTCCAGGGAGGCTCCTGCTTGCCCGCCCCAGAGAGCCCTTTTCATAAGAAATCCCAAGCACAGAACTTTTCCACCATGTGCCATTGGGCCACAGCTTTATTCTTTGATCCCTTCAGAAAATTAGAAATACCTGGCAGGGCTTCTCTGGTGGCTCGGTGGTAAAGAATCCACCTGCCAGTGCAGGAGATACGGGTTCCATCCGTGATCTGGGAAGATCCCATGTGCCACAGAGCAACTAAGATTGTATGCTGCAGAGAGCCCAGTTAAGTTCAGTCGCACAGTCGTGTCCGACTCTTTGTGACCCCCACGAACTGCAGCACACCAGGCATCAACTCATGTCCATCGAGTCAGTGATGCCATCCAACCATCTCATCCTCTGGCTGCAGCTACTGGAGCCCGGGTGCCCCAGAGCCTGTGCTCCGCAACAGGAGAAGCCCCCACACTGCAATAGAGAAACTTCCACACAGCAGTGAAGACCCAAGCACAACCAAGAATAAAGGAGAAAAAGAAAAACAGTAGCTGTCAACGTTGGCTGCCAGTCCTTGTGAAGGAGGCAAGTCGCTCTGTTCTCTGCAGTCAGGGAGCTTGGAGTCCGCGGCAGGCTGATCCATCCTTCCTGGGCCCCAGTGCTGCCCTGTCATTCTGATCACACCCATCAAGGAAGCATTTCCTCCCCCACGAGTGTCCCTGTCACCCACAGCTGCCTTCATGTCCCTGCAGACGCCAGAATCTAAGAACTCCGCCTCTTCTCCGCTCATGCTGTGTCCTCCCTCTCGTTCCACGTGTCTTGAAAGTGTGGCTTTTCTCTATGTATGTAAACCTACATTCACAGCTTCACACAATCGATAGCTTGTTGTCCCCTTACAATAGCTACATTTTGGTGGTAGCAGCGCCTGACACCCATTTGATTTTTAGTTAACTTGTAAAACCTTTGGGAGCGAGTGCCTCTGAAAACCTAAAAGCTTTCATGGAGGGCAAAAGCCATAATTTTGTTGTTTGCAAAATGGAGGCATGATGCAGCTGGCCTCCGAGCTGACCTGTTGGTTCACTCCAGGAAGTAAAAGTTTGGATGACATCACTGCAGGGTTATTTCTTGTTATTGTAATTAATGGAGCAGCAGGAAGTAGCGAGACAGATGATTCTTGGCAGAAGTGATCCTTTAAAGGGGGAAGGATGAGAAGAGGGTCTGGGAAGGAAGAAACCTTTCTGGATGTTCAAACTCTCATGGGAAGAAATCTGGAAATGAGCAGACAGTCCTGAGAAATGAGCCACCTCTGGCCAGCAGAGATGTCAGATTCTTAACCCCTGCTACAACTCAATTTCTGTTCCTTCTGTCATTTCAGAGCCGTGCTGACCTGGCTGGCATTTCGTTTTGTGAGGCTTGTTTGTGCTTAAATGTGCCTTTTACGTGCAGTCATTGGCGGGAGGGCTCGTAAAAATGAGCTGGTGCTTCACAGCAAGGTTCTTGCCTCTCAGATCCCTGTGTTTTCCTTGGTGAGGACTGGAGAGAGCTGAAGGATGGACTTGGGCAGCATCGTGATGACAATCATGGGCAGGGCGGAAGTTTCCAGACCTGGAAGAGAGGTTAACTCTTCCTCCTTAAGCTGCCTATGGTGTGTGAGCTGAGCAGGGCGGGATGGCTCTGGTGAGGGAGCTGTGGAGTTGGGGCTGGACCCCATGAGTCCTACCTGTACCACCCTCCGGGCAACAACACGGGACTCCGGTCCCCTGAGTGGAAGCCACATGGCTGAGTCCTCGACATCCTGGCTCAGGATCACCCTTGGGACTGGGGCAGTGGGACGCCGCCCAGAAGTGGGTGCTCCCTCTGGTGTTGGGACACAGCATCTGGGTTGTGGGAATTTGGAGCTTGAGAAGGAAGGCAGCTGTTCATTGCGGGGAGGAAAGGAAAGCTTAGGGTAAGTGAAGGGACTCAGCTGCTTATTCATCTTTAAATTTTTCATGAAGACAGACTGTGCAAAGAGTGGACAAACTGAAGTGTACAGCTTGATCAGGTTACACAGCAAACACACTGTTTAACCCCCACCTAGGGCTAGTCCCTCAGAAGTCTCTTTTGAAGACCACCCCCCACACCCCACCCCAAGCCCCGTCTCTCTCTCCCCAAAGTTACTCTTCCAACTTACGTTAGCTTTGTTTTGTACTTACAGTGTTTGTGCATTGCGTCTGTGAGATTGGTCTGCGTTTCGTACAGGCAGGAGTTTGTTTTGCCCACTGTTCTGTAATGCTCTACTGTATGAACAGACGTCAGTGACTGTATACGTCTTGCTGCTGCTGCTGGGCCTTTGGGGCTTTATATAGCCTTGGGCTGTCCTGGGTGTGGGAGGCCTCCCTGGTTCAGGCAGCTCACCTTTGCCTCTGTGAACTTATAGCCCATGAGGAGGAATTGCCCCTGGGTGATGGGGATTTAACCGGTTAATATACAGAAAGGGCCAGGGCAACGGGGAGGCACAGGTGTGCTTCAAGGCACAGAAAAAACCACGGGAGAACTAACGTGAACGAGTGCTGTGTGTTTCAGAACGCACCCCTGGGCCACCCTGACGCCAGAGCCCAAAAGGCAGTGCTCGCCATGACCTCCCGACAAGACCCCATGTCACCCCTGTGGCCAGCCAGCTGTATGGATGCCCTCCTCGCCCTGGGCTGTTCCACTGTCTTCCTCCCTGTAGCCACTGTTTTCCTAATGAAAACACTGCTTCTGTATGAGCGGTGTGTTTGCTGGCAGTTACTTTGGCTCATGACTGTTACAGCCTAAGAACGCTTCCCCTCTCTATTATTTATCCTGAGCAGGATCTGAGTCACACAGAATATTGTCCCGTGAAATTGTGTGCGGGTGCTTTAAGCTTGTTCTTTTAGTGATTCTGGCTGTATTCCTCTCATTCAGAATTGCAAAGTGATCCATAGGCTTCAAGTCACAACGTGCAAGGTTTGGATGGAACTTTTGGAGGCCTCCGGGTCACCCTCTTTGTTTTTCAGATGAGAACACTGAGGCCCGAAATGTGACTTATTTCCAGGGAGAGAAAAGGATCTGAACTCTTAGGTGGCTTTAGATTGCTTGCTTGCTGAACCTTTTCATTAAGATTCTCAGGGAGGTATTGGGAGGGGAATTTTGGGGAGAACAGTTACCTTCCAAGTTTCCTTTTAGAGGAGTGAGGAGTGGAAAGGGGCAAATCCACTGTGAATTGGGGGCTTATTCTCCCAAATGGACAGCCTGTCCTCAAGACCACACCTGAAAATCCGGCCCCAGCTCCTCCCCACAGTCACCATGGTAGCGAGTGATACAGGGTGACCCCCTCCCCCGCCCCCCATGACGCTTAGGTGATGCTACATGTCCCCGGGAATCAGCAGTCCAAGACTTTGTTCTCCTCAGCTGGGGCCAAGGTGGTCATTTATACATTGGCCCCTAAGTCCCATGAACAGTGTTGAGGTTGTTTAAAGATTTCTTTATTTTTGTTTTTTTGGCTGTCGTGGGTCTTTATTGTTGCACAGCAGGCTTTCTCTAGTTGTGGCGAGCAGGGGCTAGTCTCCAGTTGCAGTAAGAGGGCTTATCTTGCTGTGGAGCACGGGCTCTAGGTCCCCAGGCTTCAGTAGTTAAAGCAATGTGGGCTCTGTAGTTGTGGCCCGCTGGCTTAGCTGCTCTGTGCCATGTGGAATCTTCCCAGATCGGGGATCTAACTGGCGTCCCTTGCATTGCAAGGTGGACTCTTAACCACTGGAGCACCAGGGAAATTCCTGAAGCTGTTTTAAAAGGAAATTTTTTTTTGGTTGTTTGTTTTTTGTTTTTTTATTTTTTTAATTTTAAAATCTTTAATTCTTACATGTGTTCCCAAACATGAACCCCCCTCCCACCTCCCTCCCCATAACATCTCTGAAAGAAAGATCTGTCATTTTGCCAAAAAGTTCTGCAGAGTAGAAGGTATCTCTTAGACCCTCGGCATTGAAAATATATGTGTGGCTTTTTATGGAATGCCTCCTGAGACAAATGGTCACACTGGGTCAGAATTTTCTGTAGTCTAAAAATAGCGATAATGAGGAGGTGATCTTCCCGTTTCCAGCTGGGTGCCCTCATGCTGCAGCGTTATCAGCACGCCCACCCCGAGGGCCTGGTGGTCGTGGGAGCCCTGCAGAGCTAGAGGGTCTCAGAACGGGGGTGAGGAGGCTGGTGGCCCCACTTAGCCTTGCAGGGACCTTGCTGGCCCCGCAGAGAGGCCACGGGTGAACTTGCACACTGCGTGTCGCCCTCTGACCACAGCCACGTGCCCTGGTGAGAAAGTCTGGGCCCACTTCCATCACAAAGCCTGGCAGTGTTGTCCCCGCTGGTACTAATTCGATGCCCGGAGACCTTTCTGGTGGTTCTGTGGGGATAGGGGGTGCTACAGACACTTAAGAGTCAGGAATGCGGCTAAACATACAATAATGTGCAGGCCAGCCCCCGACAGGGAAGGATTCACCAGCTGAATGTGAACAGGGTTGGGGAAGCCTGAAGATGCCCGGGTGACACTCAGCATCCTATGTTGTCAGACACGTTTCAGGATCAGGGTCCAGGAGACTCGGGCTGGAGACTAGACTTGGGCAAGTCCCTGAGAACTCTCAGGAACTGATTCTATGTGTGGCCTGTGGTCGAGAACAGACTGTCCTGTGGCCTGGGTGAGAGGGCGTTTCCCAGCCTCCCAGCCCAGCACCTGGCCCTGGCTGGGGGGAGTGTTCTTTCTCGGGTCACTTGTATCCACTCCAGCAAGCGTGTTGCAGATTGCAAGTCATACTGAACCTGTATTCTAAAAAAACATCTTTCTTTTATCTTTCTTTAGGAGGAAAAAAAAAAACCTTTGGTAGCCATAATACTAGGTAACCCCTGTAGGAATCAAAGACTCCCAGATAGCACCAGTGGTATGAACCCGCCTGCCAGTGCAGGAGACCTAAGAGACGTGGCTTCCCTTCCGTGTTCTGGAAGGGCTCCTGAAGGAAGACATGGCAACCCGCTCCAGTATTACTCTTGCCTGGAGAATCCCGTGGACAGAGGAGCCTGGCGGGCCACAGTCCATGGGGTTACAAAGAGTTGGCCATGACTGAAGCAACTCAGACATGAGACCTAGGTTTGATCCTTGGGTTGGGAAGACCCCCGGAGAAGGAAATGGCAACCTACTATTCTTGCCTAGATAATCCCATGGACAGAGCAGCCTGGCGGGCCACAGTCCATGGAGTTGCAAAGAGTTGGACACTAAGCAATCACGCACACATGCACAAAGCAACTTAGCACGCACAAACAAATGTAGGAATCAAGACATTTGGCTTGCCACATGAAAATTGTTGCCTGTGTGAAAACTGGTTTCCAATCCCATCAATACGTTCACTTTACGGTAAAGTGCCAATGTGAAAGCGATGCGGAAGGCATTGGAGAAATGTGATGCTTTGGGGCTTCTAAGGGGATATCATCAACTTGAGATTAAGGAAAAAACAATTATCAAAACTTAACTGCAGTGGCCCCCAGAAGTGCAACCATGGGATGGAGTCTTCAGGGTAATTTCTCAGGTGGGGTTTGACTGAAGACCCAGCCAGCTCATTTGGAGCCAGCGGAGCTATATTCCTTTTCTGACGCAGTGTTCTCGGGCTCCAGAGGTGGAACTCGGCGGCTCGCTGTTCTGTCCTGACTCTATTTATTGCATCCAACAGTTTAAGTAATGGCTTCGGTAATGATTGCCAAAACTGCAGGCAGCGATTCTGTTCATGACTGGGGGCCTTGCTGATAAAATATTTGGTCCTGAAGCACCTATCAAGGGGAATACACCACATCTCTGAGAGCAGCTTTTTAATGATTTGAGCGTTGAGGCCCTTCAAGGCCAGGTGGGGAGACCTGTCACCCCAAGTCACCCCAAGACTCCCTTTGAGAGTCCCAGACGGTCACCCGGCCCCTGGTGGTGGACAGTGTTGGGGGGCTCCCCACTTCCCATGGGGAGCGGAGGCTGGTGTGTGACGGGCCCAGGAATTGGCATCTGTTACTTCCTGAACTTTTCTCCTCTGGGCCCGGGTTCTGTCCTGGTGTCCAGCATCTGGCTATAAAAGCCGGTGCCCAGGCCCTGAGGCGGCATGCATCGTGGGCACGGCCCGGCCACCCTCGCAGCTTGGAGGGGAGGCGCCGGTCCTGACCGCCCGTCTTCCTTCTCCCAAGTGCTCCAGCTTCTACATCTGTGCGCAGCCGACTGTTTTGGCTCCTTCTCCCCATAGATGTTGCCAGATTGCGTTTCCTGCTCTCATGCTGAAGTCGCAGCGCCGGGTGGACATCTTTGCAAAGGTGTGGTATCTGTTGTGGGGAGCCGTGGACAGCGCAGTGTCCATTTCTGGGGAGTCGCTTTCTGCTGATCGTTTTCTTGTTGAAGGGAAAATGTTGCCCTGCTCGCTCTGGCTTCAGAGATTTATTGTCTGATCTGTTAAGGGTTTTTATTTTGCTGTTCCCGTCAGCCTGGCCTCTCTGAAGGGCTCTTAAAAACCTGGCTTGACGGGCCCCTTCTCTGGCTCCTTGGCCGGTTGTCATCACCATTAGCTCTGTTTCAGTTTGAGTCTTGTAAGTTTTTACTGCCATCTTTCTGGTCTGACTTCACTTTTGAGGGGTGGGTGGGTTCCCCTGCCTTGTTCCAGAAATTGAAACGCGAGTCTTCAGCATGTTGGATTAATTTCCTGCCCCACACCGGCTCACGCTTACTACATAAACGACCCATTTGTTAGCAGGCTTCTCCACTTCCTCCGTCGGTGGCGTTCTGCGTGTATTTCCTCATTTTTCCCCAAATCCCTGGTTGGCCCCTCTAGTCCGATGCCAAGGACTGTTAGCCTTCAACAAGCTCTGAGGTTTGTGGATACCCCTCCCCCATCACCTGGTTTCTGCCAGCCTGCCTGCTGCTACCCTGACCGTGCCTACCCCTCCTCCCCACCCCCAACTCCGTCCATAGACTCTTCTGGACGCTAATGGAATAGTGCTTGAACACACAGAGCATGTGTGCTCGGGAGGGTAGAAAGCAGGTAATCCCTGCCAGTGTGGGATTATTCTTTACAGGAATACAGTGTCAGGGTGAAGAATGGGTAACTTTTTTTTCTTTGATTTAATATTTTTCGATCAATTTTACATATATATGTATTTTTACGTTTCACAGAAAAATTGAGAAGATAATACAAAGATTGCCATATGCCCTGTACCCAGTTTTCCCTATCATTAACACCTGAAGTTAGTATGAGTTTTACAATTAATGAACCAATACTTATAGATTTCTCCATAGTTAATTTAGAAACGGTAACTTTTAATCTTTCCACAGCACTCAATTTGTTAAGAGGTGTTAGTGTTCTGTTTTTATCTTTTTGAAATGATGCAGTAAAGGAAATAATTACACATCTTCGGTTTCTGATCAATTTTGGGGTGAGTGTCAGAGGGGCAGGCAAACAAAATATTCTGTGTAGAACCTCCATTAAAAAGGAGGTTTAGTCAGCAGAAGTCTCCATTTCCTGATTAAATAGCAAAACAAACAGAAGTGACCGTGTCGTAGCTTAGGAATTTAATACTGGAAAATAGAATTGCCTACATGGAAACTTTGAGCAAGTGCGTGCTGGCTGAGCCTCATTGTTGTCGATGTTCTGTAGATTAGACTTACCCTGATTCTGGAATTTAAAACCTTCCAGAACTGGGATGCCGTTGCTCTGCGGGACCGGCGTTGCCAGCCGAAGGGCCCCCACCGTTGGAGCTCCTGGAGGAGGCCTTCCCTCGGTGACAAGGAAGGGGACCAGGGAGCCTCAGCCGTGGGACGGCTGAGTGGAAGCAGCCGCCCTGGCAGCTGTTTGCTGGGAGGGGTGGTAGGTACCCGCATTGCCCAGGCTCTTCGTGGGCATCGCTCCATTTCATCCTTTGGGGGCTTATCTTGCTGATCAGGAGCTGAAGGAACAGAGATGAAGTGCGTGGTCCAAGGTCAAGGCTTGGGAGTCCAGAGGGAACCCAAGCCTCACGCGGAAAGAGATGGGCCTGGAGTGTTTGCTGAGGGGGAGCTGGGGTCACAGGGACGGGCAGGCCCTGGGCCTCCCCTGGGGGCCAAGAGAGCCCGGCCTCCAGGTTGCGAAGGACTTGGTGACGCGATGAATGCCTCCCCAAAACCCTGAGCATCCCAGACTCCCTTGGGGCCGAGAGGGATGGCTCAGGAAGCCCTCTGTGTTGGGGGTGGGCGTCAAGGGACTTCTCCGGCCGGTCTGAGGAACCAGGGCAGCTGTCTGGGCCAGGGCCTGGAAGCCCCCCTCCTCGGTCCAGGAGGCTGGGCATTCTCAGCAGCCCCATGAGATGAGCCTGTGACTCTGATCTTCTTTCCACTGTGCCTCATACACCATCGGGGCTTCTAGACTCTCTTTCAGGAGGAAAGTTCTCTTTTCCTTTGATCACTAAACCTTTAGTTATTTAAAATGTTGTTGTGGTTCATTCCTTCAGTCCTGTCTGCCTCTTTTGAGACCCTTTGGATCATAGCCCAGCAGGCAAGAATACTGGAGTGGTTGCCACTTCCTTCTCCAGGGAATTTTCCCGACCCAGGGGTCAAACCCGAGTCTCCTGCACTGGCAGGCAAATTCTTTTCCATCTGAGCCACTTGGGAAGCCCATTTAAAGTATACATAATATTTTCTTTGCTCCCTAAAGCACCTTATTGCTTTGAGAGAAACAGGACGGTGGGATTGTACGTGCAGGTTAACCGTTTCCTTTGATTTCTGTTGTTCTCTCTGTACATTATTTTTAGTTTGGTGGTAAAAAGTGCAGACGTAAGTAAGTTCGGATGCCTGAACTGGGAGAGTCGTTCTGTGGTGCTTGCCCTCTGCCCAGCAGGGGCTCAGGGGACGTTGGTGGACAGGACTTGTCCACACACCAGGAAGGTCCCTGGGGCAGGACTCTTGCCCCGCCCCGAGCATTTGGAGTCTCATCGTTGGGGTTGCTGCCCCGTGGAGGGCAGTTGTTACCCCCACTTTGGTTCCTGTGGCCTCGTTGGACACACTGGCCAAGGTGAGACGCACCCGGATGTTGTGGGTGACTGGCGTCGCCCGATGTTGCTGAGATGTGGGTTCTGAGCGAGTGGGCGCTGCGAGGCCTGACCAGGCCCCGTCAGGTACTGAGGGGCCTGCAGCTCGCAGGCTCCTGGGGGCTGACCCCGCGCTTGCTGGCTTCCCGCAGAGGGCCCAGGTGGCCTGGGCAGGCTAGGTGCGCCCCACGTTTTAGGACGCACGCACCACATTTTGCTGCCTGAAACATAGTTACCAAGATGGTGAGAGGCAGTTGTTGATACGGTGAGAAATGGCACGTACAGGACTGACTTTTCCTTTTTAAATGCTCGTTGTTTTCTGGAACACTTTTAGAAAAGTTGGGGATTGGCATAGAGTTCCCACTTAACCCGCCCCATTTCTCTGCTCCTAATGCGCCTTACGTCACTGTCGTACATTTATTCCAGCGCACAAGCCGGTGTCGACAAGCTGCTCTCTGAGCTCCATCTCATATGCAGGCTACCTGCTGTCCTTCTGTCGGGGCCCCTATCCGTGACGCCACGTGACATTTATTCCTTGTGGCCCCTTCACAGCTCCTCTCGGCTGTGGCCGTGTCTCAGGCTCGGCTTGCTTTTGCTGACCAGGGCAGTTTTGAAGTGTCCGGTCGTGTGTTTTCTGTGGGCTTGTCCTTCTGTTGTGGCTTGTCTGCTGGTTTTCTCATGAGTAGACGGGATTATGGGTTGTGTGGGAGCCATTTCTTGTGGGCTTTTTCAAACGAAAGATGCTTTAAAGGTGAAACTTGGCCAGCAAGTGACAAGCCACCCCATGGAGTCGCTGTCCTTGGGTGCGCAGTCCTGTCCCTCAGACCCGGTGTTGACTGGGTCTGACCTCATGCTGCCCTAGGTCTGAGGACTTTCAGGAGTCTCGGGCCCTTGCTGGGGTTCCGTTCATCACAGACTTTTCCATGGAGCTAGAAAGACCATCCAGGGAGTCAGAGGCAGTCACTGCTCCCTGACCATGGACGTTCCCAGGCACAGAGTCTCTTTTGGAAGATTCTGGAATCCCCTCGGGTCACCCTGAGGCATAAGTGAAGTACTGAGGGCTGCCACATCCTGGACTCAACCCTTCCTCATTCTGTTGTTGCAGTCCCAGAGAGGTGGCTCCTTTGATGGATGAGGAATCGAGGTGTGGAGGGCTGCAGAGTCTCAGAGCTCGCCCATAAGGGATGAGAGTCAGCCCTCTGTCCTCAGGAATCAGCCTTCTCCACCGTTCAGACCTCCTGCAGTGGGACCGCCCCAGTCGTCCACTTCTGTCACCAGCCCTCACGCACAGCAGCATCACCACACTGTGCGTGTTTGTTTAATTTATTTACTTGACTGTGCTACGGCTTAGTTGTGGCATGTGGGATCTAGTTCCATGAACAGGCATCAAACCCGAGCCTTCTGCATTGGGAGCATGGAGTCTTAGCCACTGGACCACCAGGGACGCTCCTCACCCCACTTTTTCGGCATTTTCGTGTATCTGCCTCTCCCTTGGACTTCTCCCCAAGGACAGGGAGCCCTGCTTCCTCACCTGGTGTGTCTGGTACCACCCAGCCCCATGGGTGCACCTAAAAATTGAGGAGGCAGATCAGTCTGGACTAGAGGTTTTGCAGACCATTGCACTAGTCCTCTCTGCTGGGAGAGGGTCTCGGCCATGGCCTAGCAGAGGGGCAGCTAGCTGTGTCCAGCTGCTGCATTTAATGCAAGCACAGTACGGGCTCAAGGTTCTGACATCCCTCTGCCAACATCAGCCTGGGTGTTGAGCTCAGAGTCATCTGTCTGAGAGCTGTCCATGAGCCTCACCTGGCAAGCCAGGCAGGACCACAGAGGAAGTGACACATCCCCTACCCCCCCGCCCCACACATATCACTCCCTTTCTTCAGTGGAGGCTAAACAGATGTTACCTTGAGTCTTAAGCTTCAGGAGGATTTTTCTGCTGGGGCAGCCCACTGAGCCAGTGCGCACCGCTTCTAACTTGACGCGCCCACCCACCCTTTCTCTGGACCCCCCACTTAGTTCACAGCTCAGAGACCCACGGATTCAAAATCCGGGAGCTGGGTGCCCAGGGGCACACATGTGGCATCCTTTTACTGGCTCCAAGTTTCACTTGAGCGGCTCCCCTGGCCCGAGCCTCCCAGGGGCTTCCACTAGCCAGTGATGACACCAGCAGCCCCAGGGCAGTGGCTGCTGCTTGTATTTTTGCTGAAGTCATTTACAGCCAGGTGAGCTGATTTACATGATGACTCTCCCTTGATTATGCCCACAGAGAAAGGTGGAAACCAGACTGCCTCACAGTGAGCCAGCCATCCCAGGGGGCAGGCCCTGCGGGGTCATGAGCTCAGCAGAGCCCCAGGGTTGCAGGATTTCCATCTGGGCTCTCAGGATGTCTTGGCCTTCCTGGAAGGATCAGACGCCAGGGTCAGAGAACATTCCAGATAATATAGCTCGTGGCAGGGAGAGGGGCTGTTCATGGGCATTTTGTTTGTGTTCTCCCGAGACCTGATTTCCCCTCCCAGCCGCCGAACCTGGGAGATCCCTGGTGTTCTCTGAAGCTGCCTCCTGATTGATCCGCAGTTTCTGTAGCGAGTGGCGTCTGGCCCGTGACACGGGATGACTCGGTGTGTTTCCGGTGGTGAACACTGCATCACCACTCACAGAGCTCGCGTCCTCCGAGCGTCTCGCATTGCACATGAAGCGGCTGTGGTTACCTGTGGGGGTGTTTGAAGATCATCATGAGAGAGTGTTCTCCGCTCAGTAGTAAAACCAGTGAGGAAGGGAAGGTTGTGAAACTAAAACCCGAAATATGCAAAACTTGGCCAAGAAAGAAGAAAAGAACAAAACCAGCTTTGAGCCAAGTGACCAAACCAGAAAGTTTTCATTCTTTCTTCTTCCTGTGACCTTGACCACAAACCCAGGCTGTATCTCCGCGTGCACCACCCTCCCCCCGCCACCACCCCCCCAATGCTTCTTCAGTCCCTGGGCAGGGAGGGGCCGAGGGTGACAAAGGGACAGATTGGAGTGCAGCCAGAAATGGGGAAAATCAACAGCCTGGACACCAGTAACTTCTCTGATTTTTTTTTTTTTTTTTAAGAAACCAGCCTCTGCTTTGTATTTCACGGTTTCCGTAAGAATAAGATTGTAGAATGGATTCAGAGCCTCTGTTCTGAATATACAAATAGAAAATAAAGCCCGTTTATACAGCGGGTTGTGACACTGCTGTTTCTTGTTTGTTTGTTGTTTGGGTTTTTTTGACCATGCCTTGCAGCATGTGGGATCCTAGTTACCCAACCGGGGATGAAAGCTGCATGCCCTGCATTAGAAGGCAGTCTTAACCACTGTTCTGCCAGGGGAAGTCCCAATACTGGTGTGTTTTTAATGTAATTAAAATTATTGAGTTTAATTTGGGGTGCTTCCCTTTTGAGAGCGAGGGCTATAAAGAAGTATCAGTGAGTGTTACAGAATTCTCCTTAAGAACCCGCTACCCCAAGTTTGCCCCCCCCCCCAAAAAGAAAAGGAAAGTTTTTTTTCCTCCAAAAGCCTCATTATCAGGAGTTGGGAAGAACTAAACTTAAAGCTTGAGTGAAACTTGCATGTTCCACTGATTGTGGATAAACAGGAAAGTAATCTACCCTGATTCAAATTAGAAAAAGATCAACCCATTTCAGTCCAACAAATGTGGAATTAGGTGAGGAAGGCAGCAGTCGTAACCCATGAAGCGCTGGGAAGTCACTGGCACAGAGCGTCTTGAGGAGCCTGGCATTGTGTGCTTGGTCATGTCCGACTCTTTGTGACCCCCCTGGACTGTAGCCCACCAGGCTCCTCTGTCGATGGGATTTCCCAGGCAAGAATACTGGAGTGGGCTGCCATGCCCTTCTCCAGGGGATCTTCCCGACCCAGGGATCAAACTCGGGTCTCCTGCGTTGCAGGCAGATTCTTTCCCACCAGTGCCACCTGGGAAGCCCCAGTGTTGGTCTTCACCTAATTGTCTGGTGCAGCGGATATGCCATTTATAGATGTATTGTCCTGGCTAAAAATGAAAAAGCAATCGGCAATGATTTATTTCCATGAATTTTTAATTCCGGAGTTCCTTCAAGTAGGCAAAATTGAACTATTAGGATGGGTTCTAAAAGTCAGAGGGCCCGCGGTTCCAGGGTGTCAGAGGGCAGCACCCCTGGGAGGGGGTGGGGAGTGATTCTGGTGCAAGTGAGCCTCATGAGTCCCCACCCCAGGCCTGTGCTAGGAAAATCTTGTCCTTCCAGATACCCTCTGGCTTTGAGAATCTGTGTGACACAGCTGCAGGGGGTGAGGGGACCTGGGTCTGCTTAATGCCTTTGTTTACTTTCAAAGTTTGCCCTGCAAGAATTGAATTTGCAAAACTTTCATTCCCAGTAAAGCTGTCACTGATACAAAACACAGCAATAACTTAGGTGATGCAGTTAAACCACTATTGAGTTTGTGCCATCCAGGAGTTGATAAATCGTAGAGCTTCATTTGGTAGGAATCAGCAATTTTATGTGGCAATTAATTTTTTACTACTGCCGGGAAGCCAAGGGCCTAGATCTTTTACCCCAGTTTTTGTGTGTATTGAGAAGAACTTAGCGGGGTCGCCTCCGTGAGGAAGGATTCCATTTGAGGACTGCCCAGGGCGTGGCTGTGCTGGAGCCCTTGCTGCCTCTTCTGGGTTCCTTGTGTGGCCGGAGTCAGGCCTGTGAGCAAATGGGCACTCCTCCTCGCGGTGTGACGGGCCTACACAAGGCTTACTGAGGAGGAGATCATACGAATTTCCTAGATAGGATGTTTCGGCCCACTAGAGCCATCTCCCACCCTCGTTCCATGTCAAAAATGTGCTTGGAGTAACACATGATCAGCTTTCCAGACCTCTTCCCACGGAGGAGGATGGTGGGTCATCTGCTCACTGTTCCGTTTTGGGTCAACCCATGTTGTCTGTTGAGCGCGGTCTATGGTGGTGAAAGTCCAGGTTGCAGCTGATGGGATGTGTGGTGCTCAGCATTGCAGTGGGTGGTGTCCTCTCCAGGGTGCTGGCCTGCTCCCTGGAGCCCATCTGGCTGCCCACCTGCCGCCCTTGGGGCCACCAGGAACATCACTCAGAACAAGCTCCCCCATGTGCTAAGAATTTGCTTCACCCTCCAGTCCCCACAGCTGCTCTGCAAAGTGGATGACGCTGCCCCCATCTTACAGATGGCAGTGAAGGTGTTAGTTGCTCAGTCTTGCCCGACTCTTTGCGACTCCACAGACCTGCAGTCTTCCAGGCTCCTCTGTTCTGTGGAGTGGGTAGCTATTCCCTTCTCCAGGGGATCTTCCCGACCCAGGGATCGAACCCACGTCTCGCGTGCTGCAGGCGGATTCTTTACTGTCAGAGCCACCAGGGAAAGCCCTTGCATGTTACAGACAGAGGATCTCACATACACGAAAGCAGAGGAAACTTGTACCAGACATCCACATCATCCATGAAGGGCCAGTCCCATTTCCTGTGCAGGCCACGTTAAAGCAGAGCCTTGCCATTATTTCCTGGCATCAATAAACGGGTTCAGTTTACATTCCTAAATGCTAAGGACCCCTTCATTTAAAAATGTAGTGACAAAAGCATTAGGGCACCTAAAGAAAATTGAAGTTTGCGACCTTGATGTATCACTCCTGGGCGCCCCCACTTCCAGTTCAGGGCCACCTTCTCTCTGATTATCCATAGCTGGGGCGTGTAGACGGTGGGCCTCAGCGGCACACCCCTCCCCCTCCCACCACCACCCCATCTGGCCTTTTGAAAATACTAACAGACGCCCATGAGCTTTGTCTCTGCCACAGAGGCCAGTGTGGGGACTACAGTGCTATAACATTAGGGAGTGGGGACCCTGATGCTAATAACCTACTTCCCGAGACTGAAAAGGGAGGAGGCGATGCTGCAAACATGGAGAATGGTGCTCGGACTGTGGACGCTGCTCGGACTGTGGACGCTGGTCCCGCTGCAGCTCTGCTCCCAGCGGAGCTGCACACGTGGCCGTGGCCCCAGGGGCTGGACCGGCTGCGGCGTGCATCGGGCCCCAGAGTGCCAGCCTCAGTGCCTTTGGCCCTGGTTGGGGAGTGTCCGATCCCACTGCTCTGTTTCTCTGGACCATTTTCTCCTCTCCCACGCCCTGATCACCACGGGGCTGAGTCCCAGGCTGCCCTGATAAAGGACTGGGATCTGTGTTCTCCAGCAGAGAGCAAGAGAGTTGGTTTTTGGTTTCACACGTTGGCTGTGCCTCGAAGCAGGTTGCTAGCAGGAAAGGGAACATTTCCTGAGCTCCTGGTGTGGGGGGCGTTGCATACCAGAAGCAGACACCACCCCCAGGGAACATGTGGGTGTCCCACACCCCCGTGTCCAGAGCGAGAGCCTTTTTCCCTGATCCGAGTGTCTGCTTAGACGGTTCCACCAGAGGGGGCCGTTCCACTGGAAGTCCCGGCAGGAAATATTTTTACCCAGCTTGGCTGTCCTAGGAGACAAAAATAAGATGTTTGCTTTAGCAATTTACTTAGTCCTGAAAACATTCCTAAACAATGCCAAGGCCTCAGTTGAAAATAGTATGCTCAGCTTATTGGGATGGTCCCAGGAAGGATGTTTTGAGTGAAAATAAAGTGGATCATACCAGGGCTGTTTCCCTCCGCAGGAATCCCGTGAGAATTCAGAATTACGAGGGTCTCGGGCAACCTGGGGCCAGTAGGGGCTGGTGGGGGGCTGTCCTGGGGCACACCTCTGGGGCAGGCTGGAAGGTTCTAGAGCAGGGGAAAAGTATCTGCAGGTCTGAGACCGAATGTCCCTCCCCCGCCTTCACTTTTTAGTGCTCCTGCCCCATTGCTCAAGGGGGTCTCCTGACTGGACTGTGCCCCCTACATTGGGGGCGGGGGGCGTCTGGCTGACATCCACCGACAGCCCGTCCTTAACTGTGAGAAACGCTTTTATCCA
This sequence comes from Budorcas taxicolor, assembly GCF_023091745.1. Lineage (NCBI taxonomy): Eukaryota > Metazoa > Chordata > Mammalia > Artiodactyla > Bovidae > Budorcas > Budorcas taxicolor. Next base: position 43,880,904 of record NC_068932.1, on the reverse strand, counting down.
TCTGAAATCTCTCCTGGCTTCCTTGCCCTCCTTGGTCACGGCTCTGCCTACACGGGACATGCATGATCTTCTGCATGACTGCCCAGCACATAATTGCAGGCAGAGATCATGGTTCCAGAACTTTCTCTTTTCCTTAAGCATGACCACTTCTTCCCAAGGTGGAGTTTCAAGCAGGTTACTTGCTCAGAACCAGTATTGCAGGTGGGCTATGACACACACGTGACACACACAGGGGTTGTAGAATATCACAGGCAGCAGAGGTGAGTAAGAAAATTGCATGTCCATTTAAAGGCCACTTGTGTGCCTGTCTTCCTTTTTTCTTTCTTTTTAAAAAAAGTGCTTGAACTCAGATAATTTCGAGTGCTCTGTTTGGTGACCTTTGTCTCGGGGAAGGCAGCAGACCGCGTGCCTTGCGCCGGTTCCTCTTGTAACCATGTGCGGCCGGAGTAGCCAGAGCGGCTCTATCGTGCACTCGTTTTCCTTTGTGGATCCCCTTGGCAGTGTTTCGGTGGAGAATAAAAATAGCTCACGAGGCCCTGGAATAAAGGCTGCGTGGAATGCTTGTGCGCGTCAGCTGCGTGCTGTCACATATGTTCAAATTCTCCACACTGTTCACTCCTCTAGAGAGTGGCTTGGAGCCGTGGTTCGCAGCGGCCGCCCTCCGGCAACTGTCTGGTTCTGGGGGAGAGACCTCCCTGCCTGTGGCCCCGGGGGAGGAAGGTCCTGAGGGTTTCCGTCCAGGACGGGGACTGTGTTCAGCAGGGTGCTGGCTGAGCTGCTTAGGACCTGAACCCCATCTCATCCTAAGTGTCTCCTCCCAGAGAGCAGCTCAGTCAGACCCCAGGCAGGCTCATCCTTTCCCGATGATCCCAGAGCCTGGTAGATTCTCTAAGCCCTGGAAGCATGTCTCGAGTCGGTAGGCAGGACATCCTGAGAGGAGGGCCCCTCCCTTGCAAGGTTCCCTCCAGCTTCAGTGCCCTGGGGGATGGTCGGCTGGCACAGCATACTGACCTCAAGCTGTAGCCCTTCTTAGGGTCCAGGAATCTGTGAATCAGGCAAGTCTTGGCCCCAAACGAAATTTTATCTGTATCACGTTACTGTTCGAGGTTACGTATTCTGTTTTCCCCCATTTTCCGCTACAGTTGGCCACATATTAGAGTTGTTATTGTTGTTCAGTCGCTAAGCCATGTCCAACTCTCAGGACCCCACGGACTGCAGCACACCCAGCTCCCCTGCCCTTCACTGTCTCCCGGAGCTTGCTCCAACTCAGCTCCACTGAGTCAGTGATGCCACCTAACCACCTCATCCTCTGCCTTCCCTTTCTCCTTTTGCCTTCAATCTTTCCCAGCATCAAGGTCTTTTCCAATGAGCTGGCTCTTCACATCAGGTAACCAAAGTATTGGAGTGTTAGCATCAGTCCTTCCAGTGGATATTCTGGGCTGATTTCCTTTTAGGATTGACTGGTTTGATCTTGCTGTCCAAAGGACTCTCAAGAGTCCTCCAGCACCACAGTTTGAAAGTATCAGTTCTTTGGAGCTCAGCTTTCTTTATGGTCCAGCTCTTACATACATACATGCCTTCTGGAAAAACTATAACTTTCTTCATATGGACCATTGTCAGCAGAGTGATGTCTCTGCTTTTTCATACGCTGTCTAGGTTTGTCATAGTTTTCCTTCCAAGGAACAAGCTTAGGGACTGAATTTTAAGTTCTCATTTCTTACATGAGATTGCATGACTATTAACTCTTCACAGAGCTGCAGGTGATTTTCTTCTCCATAAACCAACAAAACCCACCGGAATTCTGAAACAGCTAGCATTTTCTACTTAAGTCTGGACTTTAGAAAAATTCTCCTTTAGGTTACCAACTGTGTAGAAAAGTTACGTAATGCAACATAGCAGACCGTTTTTTTATAATTAGAACACAGAAACCGCTTCTGCCTTTGCTGTTGGTAAAGAGACATTTTGCAGGTCTAGAGAATCAGCGTGCCCTGGGAAGTGGAGCTTGGTGGTGGTGAGGTGTCTCAGAATCTGGCTGGCTCTGTTCTGTGATCTTTCAGCGCACATTGTCTGGTTTCACGTTTTAACAAATGTTTGGTGGTGATACGTGGTCACCCCGAGCCGTGTTGCCACCATCCTCCTGGTGCTTGGTGGCTAGTAAAGAAAAGGCAGAAATTTGTGGGGATGGAGTGGAGTTGGCAGTGGCAGGGTTAGCTTTACCTGTCAACTGAAGAACTTTCAGTCCCTTTCTTTGAAACCTTTTTTGTGCCTATCCTCTTGAAAGTGGATGTCTTTGGGAAGATTGGAAAGTAAATTCCTGACTCCTCTCCTGCCTGGTAGGAGGGAGAAGGAGGCTCGGACTTCCAGACGTGGATGGAGCTGGGTACAGTCTCTGCAGGCTGCACAGGGGGTTGAGTTCAGGTAAAACTTGCAGGCTGTCTGCTCGAGAGTCCGGGCTTCTGTGTAACCCAGCTCTGCTAACTGTCTACAAAGGATAAACAGAACACTAATTCCAGAAGGCCTCCTCGTTTTATGTGACTCCAGTGAGATGCTTGAAAGGGCCCCAGTTCATGAAAAGCCCCAGGCCTGGTTCCTGCAGTGGCAGGGCTCCTCCCAAGACCCTCCTCTGAGCTTGTGGAAAGGAAGCAGGCCCCCCAGCTCTGTGTCCTGAGTCAGAGGGACAAACGCCAGGCCAGCCTGTCACCCGAGGGAACAGGGCAGGGTCCCTAGGAGGCTTACGGGGTACACTCAAACTGGACGGATCAGGCCAAGAGGCTTTGGAGGCTGGGTTTTGTCAGCAGATGATTTTGGCCCCAGTTTAAGCCATGTTATGTACCAAGATTTCCTGTTTTTCCAAAACCCCTTTGTTTTGGTTTTCGCAGTGATGGATTATTGAAATATTTGCTATTCGACTGACCCCTGTTGTTTTCCAACCAAAAAGTAAAACTGGGGATTTTGTTAAGAACCTCATTCCCTTTAAAGATGACTGCTCCTTCAGGAATATTTTGGCCTCTCTGGCGGATCAGCCAGCGGGTGAACAAAGACCTAATTGCCAGTCAGGGTCCTGGACGGATTTCTCAGCTCAGGGGCTGGCCTCTTGTGTAGCGGGGGGCGGGGTTGGTCCAAGGACAATTGAAAGGGGCTTTTTGTTCCTCTGGGCTAAGTTAAGCCATGTGTCTCTCTTTCTAGGAGTGTAGGTCTGGCCAATCAGAGCTGCATTAGTCCCACTCACTTCCTGCCGACCTTTCGACACCGACAGATGTTTTTTCTTACAAGTGTCATTAGGCCTCTCTACTTGCTGACCTCATCAAATTGTATTGGGGCCGTTTTCATAAGTTGTGTTGCTAAAAATTCATTTAACCCTTGCTGAGTTCCCCTCTGAGAATAAAAGCACTACCTCCTGTTTGAGCAGGTCTCTCTTCTGTCCCCAGACCTAGTCGGGAGGGAGCTGAGCCCACCCTGGGTCCCATAGAGCTGGGCAGACCCACCGTGGAGAGCTACGGCTTCCACCTTGAGGTGTAATGTAGGGCCTTTTCCTGGTGTCCAGTGGTTAAGTTAAGGCTTTGCCTTCCAATGCAGGAGGTGTGGTAGGTTCCATCCCTCATCAGGGGGCTAAGACCCACGTGCCTCATGGGGACAAAACATAAAACAGATGAACCTGTTTTTGCAGGGCAGCAGCGGAGACACAGATATAGCGACAGACCTGGGGACCCAGCGCGGGAAGGAGATGGTGGGGTGAATAGAGAGTAGCATGGACACACATCTGATGCCGTACGTAGCATTAGATAGGCAGTGGGAATCTGATGTATGATGCTCTGATAGCCTAGGAGGTGGGATGGGGTGGCAAGTGGAAGGGAGGTTTAAGAAGAGACATTCGAATGTATATCTGTGGCTGATTCATGTTGATGTATGCCAAACTATTTATTTTAAAAAGTATTGTAACATTCAGTGAAGACTTTATAAATGGTTCACACTAAAAAAAAAAAAAAAAAAAAAAAAAAAACCACCTTGAAAAAGAGAGGTGTAATGAAGACTGATAACCCAAGATTGCAGTGAAGGACCCAACCACCTCACTATGAGGGAACCTTCTAGGATCTGGCAACTTTGCACTTGGGTCTGGGTGTGATCACAGCTCATCAAGCCCTGGGGGCCCAGGATGACCGGGAGGCAGGGCCCCAGTAGGTGCACCTGACCTGTGGGACTCAGACAAGCCCTTCCCTGTGGTGGGGTTGGGAGGGATCAAGCTGGGGTCCCAGGCCCGTGGAAGTTTCTGAAACTGACGCCCCTCCTGCAGAACAGCCCACCACCATCTGACCAGAGGCCACATCTGTTCTGGAAGCTGGAAGGTGATGCTGCTGTTTCGGCCTTCACACGATAGACCAGCAGATCCTGAGAAGAGGGTGTTTCGAGCCGGCGTGGGGCCCTGGGTTGTGACTTTATCTGGGGGGATTTAGGCTTCCTCTGGGCTCGCTCTTCTGGAAGTGCCTGGGATCGGGGTTGTGCCTCTGCCCTGTGACAGCTGGGGTGCTGGGACTTGCCCAAAGCCGCCCCCAGGGCCCATGTGGTAACCTAAGTGGGCGACAGGGTGGGGCGTGCCGTGTGCCACCAGACACCGTCGCTGTTGAATTCAGGGCCGCAGAATGTATTTTCAGGCTATCTGTGTGCTGGAGTTAACCCTCTGCAAGCGCTTGGAGCCGAGCCTGCAGCACATTAAATCCTCCCTGAGTGGTCGCTGTGGTTAAACTAACAGCTGTTGGTGCAAACTGTACTGTGGGAGGCCTCCCTATAGCACGGTCCCACTCCCCCGAGGAGCCCTTCTGGGGGCTGGGTCCCTTCTGTCTGGACTTGGTCTAATGTGTTCACAGACCAGTTTTTCTCTTTTGCTGATCTTGCTCTTGGCTTCCTTCTATGGCTGCTCCCTCCCTCAGGGTCTGGGAGCTAGCTCTCCCACGGCAGGGAGTCATGTTAGATAGACTGGGGCAGTGGCTAACTGAAGCTGGGGTGACCGGGGAGTTACAGGGGGTGAACACAAATACGAGCTGGGGGTTCAGTCTCTCTCTGAGGGCCAAAGAATGTTCTAGAAATGCCATGGTTCCAAGAAATCACCAAGGACCACGTGAGCATATGTGGACGACTGTGTGTTACGCTCCGTACCCCCCTTTTATGCCCCTCAGGTTCCAGGCAGGCTTGCTGGTATCTTAAGCTCCCCTCTGCCCTTTCTCATGTGGGAATCTCTGAAACGCCCTGCTGATTGACTTTCATGTCACCTGCCTCCTTTTTGCTCTCTGCTTAAATAGCAGTTGCAGTTCAAGGACTTCTTCTAAGAATAAGAAAGCACAAGGGCCTGTTTATCCAGTGCATTCCCATGCAGAGAGGTGGCCTCCAAGGCTGAATTCTTAATGTGGGGCCCCGTCCTGGGGAGATCTTTTTAATGTCCCAGATTTATGGGTGTGTGTGCGTCAGAGTGGAGACCCCAGGGCGCCCGAGTTAACTCTGTGCACATTGAGCGCAGCCCTGGAATTTATGGGCGCATCTGGGTGAAAACACCGCAAGCCACCCCATTCTCCAGGCCTGTGGGCATCGCTGGTGTGCATAGAATGGAGCTCACCTAGGGTTTACATAGCCGGATATATCACAGACACCCCTCATGTCAGCGTGGGCAGCCGGGGATTTACAGCAGCCAGCCGGCCTCTTGTTAGCATTCTCTGTCCTGTAGGTAATAGAAACTTGGCGCCGTTGCGGTACAGATGTATTACCTCTTTTGTCTTTCTGTTGAACGACCGTACTGGTGAGTTTGACAGACGTGGTTCAGTCGCTCAGTCGTGTCCGACTCTTTGCGACCCCATGGACTGCAGCACGCCAGGCCTCCCTGTCCATCACCAACTCCCGGTGCTTGCTCAAACTCCTGTCCGTTGAGTCGGTGACACCATCCAACCAGAGAGTGTTGTAGTAGTTGTCTGTGGCTCTGCGACAGACCGCCCCAAAACTTACTGACTTGGCGTCTTCTCAGGTCAGGAATCCAGCGCAGCTCAGCTGGGTGCCCTGACCGCGGTCTCTCATGATAATTGCCAGCAGCGTGTCCGCCCGATTGCCACCTCATCTGAAGGCTCGACTCGGGGAGGCCTTTGGGGTGCTTGTTAGTGGGTTTTGGTTCCTCACTGGCCACCTTGGGTCTTTGGGCAGCTCCGTAAAGCAGCTCACAACTTGGCAGCCGGATTCCCGGGAGGGAGAGAAAGGCCCTGGGGCTGGTGGGGAGGGAGAGAGAAGACGCCCAAGATGGCAGGGACTCAACAGTGCATCCCACCCACCTGCCCGGTTGCTGTGATCAAGTCTGTTCTTTAGCAGCAGAGATTAGACAGGAGGTGGGGTCACTGGGGGCTGTGTGTGTTCGTTGTTCTGGTCTCCATAGCAAAGATGGAGTCTGTCCCGAGCAGAGAAGAGGGAAGGTCATCAGCCTCTTAAGAAGGGTCTGAAAATCCTCCACGGCCCCCTGACAGCTCACGCCCCTTCCTCACTGTTCCCTGGGCACCTCTGTGCCAGCAGCAGGGGGCTGTGCAGAGCGGCCACATCCCTGGGGTTCTGGGTCCAGGCAGCCCTGCGGGAGCGGGGTCAATCGTGCCGGCCTGTCCCCGCCGCCTTCTTGGGAGTCCTGGGCAGCGGCTAGTCCTGTGCTGGCTCTCTGGCTCATTGTGTTGCTGGGCATGAAGGGCGGCCCCCGCCAGCCCTGCCGATTGTGTGCTGGTGTGTGTGTGTGTTCAGAGTCAGGGATGACTTCCGTTCAGTTGCCCAGGAAGTTTGGAAGCGTGGAGATGTACAAGCTGCCCTCGTGGCATGTTAACGGAGGCAGTTTGAGCCTCAGTGTTCACCCTGAGCCCGGGATCCCTGGCTCCAAAGCAGAAACAACGTCTCATTACTGTGTACAGAATGCAGATCCCTCACGGAACCTGACCCCAGACTGTTACCACCCAGACCCTGGTGTTCAAGGCACAGCCCAGTCATCTGCTTGGTAGCACCTCAAGGGGCCATGCAGACCCTGGGCAGATAACCTGCCGTCTTGGAAATAAGGTCTGCCTGTGCCTGACCGAGAAGGGACGGGGCGGTGGTGTGGGACACCCTCCCCCCACCCCTGGCACCCAGGTGGGCACATCTACCTGCAGCTAATGCAGAGGACGCAGAGCCAGGGTGTTCAGAAGAGACTGGATTTGGATGGCAGAACGCAGTTGAAAGCAAAGTAAGGTTGGCACCATTTGTCTGTCTCCCTTGGAAACACCGGTGTGTCTTCCAGGAGGCTGGTCTCAAGGGCTGTGGGAGTTTGTGCTGGGCCCACAGCCCCTCGGTCCCGCAGCCAGAACCCACTGCCCGGCAGAACAGCCCCTGGGGCACAGCCACAGGCATGTCAATATCGGTTGTACGTTCAAACTCTTGGCTGGACGTGGTTCACCGTAGCACTCTGCAGTAAGGCCAGGACCTGTAGAGGCCGCCGCTTCGCTACAGCTGCGCTTCCCACCAAGTTGGTCCTGCGCTTCCTCAGCATCACTGATGCAAGGGCCCAGAGAGGTTTCAGGGGGCACTCACCGCAATATCATCCCGAGGCGTGGTTTGCTAGGGCTGCTATGACAAAGCACTACCGCCGGGCCACTTAGGCAACAGAAACATATCGTCACATTGTTCTGGAGGCAGAGACCTGAGAGCAAGGTGTCAGGCTTGGCTTCTTCTGAAGACTGTGGTGTTGTTGATCAGTCACTAAATTGTGTCCGACTCTTTGTGACCCCATCGACTGCAGCACGCCAGGCTCCTGTGTCCTTCACCATCTCCCTGAGCTTGCTCCAGCTCGTGTCCATTGAGTCAGTGATACCACCCAACCATCTCATCCTCTGTTGTCCCCTTCTCCTCCTGCCTTCAATCTTTCCCAGCATCAGGGTCTTTTCCAATCGAGTCGGCTCTTCGCATCAGGTGGCCAAAGTATTGGAGCTTCAGTTTCAGCTTCAGCCCTTGGCAGTGAATATTCAGAGTACCCCATATGGGCTGGGAAGCAGGCTCTATTGCAGGTTTCTTTTCTTGGTTTGTAAAAGGCCGTCTTCATCCTGTGCCTCGTGTGGTCCTCTGTCCGTATCTCTGTGTCCGAATTTCCCCTTTTAGAAGGATCCCCGTTCACCTTCAATTGTTGCTGTTGAGTTACTAAGTCACGTCTGACTCTTGGTGACCCCCTGGACTGCAGCTCGCCAGGCTTCCCCGTCCTTCCCCATCTCCCGAAGTTTGCTCAGACTCTTGTCCATTGAGTCGGTGTTGCTGTCCCTCACCTTGGATTAGGTGATGCCATCCTCAGGGCCTTAGTTTAACTTGATTAGCTCTGTAAAGACTATCTCCAAATAAAAAGCCACTGAGGTATTGTATTGAGGCTTAGGACTTCAACATAAATGGTGATAAGCGCATAATTCAGTCCACGACAGGGTGGTGTGGCTGTGGGCAGTTAGCAGAAACTATGGGGGTCCATATACTCAGCCCACAGCTGAGCAGTCTGGGCTTATCAGGCAGGAGGCCCAGTGCTACCAGGAGGGGGTACTCAGGAGCCTGCCTTCCCCCAGAAGATCATCTTCTCATCCCCATGGGTTGTCTGGTCCGGGGACATGAACATGGCATCCAGATGTCCAGCCCCTTGGAGCCTCCTTCTCCTGTCCTTGTGGTGGTGGGGACCCCAACGTGTAGAGCATCCACGTACATTAGCCCAGCAGACTTTTAAATGGCCATCACCTTGTCAAGACTTCTTTGGTAGGATTTGATGTGAAATGAGGATCCTTGGGTGTTAAGCACACTGTCAGCCATAATTGTATAAACAGGCGTCTCTTCTCACACACGCCCATCCTTCCCCACCAGCCCCGTGTTCACCCTGTCTGTGAAGAACCAAACTGATGATGACAAGGATTCACACCTAGAAAATTCTTGGGGAGGGTGGAACCTTGTGGCCAGCTCCTCTCCCCAGTCCCAGCAACCGCTCAACACCAGGTGACATTTTGGCCACAGCCCAGAAGATGTGGAGCTTCACACCGTGCAGAAATGGAATTGTTCACCCTCACAGCTGTGGAAGCCAGCCAGGAGTCCGGAGCGGGGGAGAAAAATTCAAGAAGACTGGTTAAGAATACCCTGAAATGAACAGCAAAACAAAAGCAGCCAGTTGGCAACTCCCTTCTTTTTTCTTAATTTGATCGGCAAATTTGGATTCATGTGACACACGAGTGTCACTCGCTTCCCCCCATCCCCAACCTCTCGCTGCCTCTCCCCACTCTCGTCATGGACACGAACAAAGCTGGCCTACCCCCCACCCTTCCCACCCCCAGGGGCCGTTACTCTCCCCGACCTCCACCTTAAAACCGCATGAAGCAAAATGAATAGCCCCAAGCTGTTCTATTTCATGTTGTTAAATAGTTACATAGAAGATGAAGATTTTCCTTTCCGTGTCTCAGGTTGAAAAGATAAGGTCTGGGAAGAACCTCTTTTCTAACAAAGACTCTCTGGGATTCATCGTGTCTGATTCCCTGCTAACATTTCTAGAAAACGCTTGGTTCAGAACAGAGTGTCGCGCAGGCTTCCCTGCACCTCCCCAGCTGCAGCCCGCTGCCTTTCCTTGTAGAGCAACATGACGATGGGGTTTGGATATTTGTAAAGATCCAGACGCAGAGTATCTGTCATGATACAGAGTTCTTACTCTGATCTCAAGGCCTGAGTTGGCCTTCCTGCGTGTCTGCCTTTGTGCAAGCAGCGCATCCTTTGCAATAAAGGATGGGCCGGCCCCAGGCCCGTGGAGCGCTCCTGCCCTGGCTGTACCCTTGAGTGATGACCTGGGACGGGGTGAGCTGAGCTGCGTGGGAGTCAAGCCTGGGTCCCCAGAAGCGCTCCTCCCCACCTGCGCGCCTCAGTCTGGGCCATGGGTGTGTGGAGCAGGGCTGTTCAGAAGCCTTGCTTGGCTTTGGTTCTTGACTGGTGACCCTGTGATCCATTGGCACCGAACTTGGGAAGGTGGGTCCCTACTCCTTCACTTTTGGAGTGAGCTCTGCTGTTTGTTTTTGAGATAATCTTTCCAGACACTTGGTTTTTGAACATGGACAAAGAACGCCAGCCAGCCATCCTTCACATGGATGATAACCTCATCTCTACTGGACCGGCTTGAAGCCCGCCCACTCCTGTTAGCCTGACCTGGGCCTCACCTGCTGGCCTCTCTCAGCCTCTCCTCTGGCATGAGGTAGCCCACGTGCCTCACTTTTGTCCACCCTGAAGTGGGCTGTACAGAGTACTCTGCTCCATGAGGTCAGAGCAAATCCCACTTAATGTGGTTTTGGAACAAGCTAGGGACTGGGTTGTGGTGTTAGAGGCAGGGCGAGAAGAAGGGCAGAGATGCTCATGCAGGGGGCTTCCTGGAGCAGACAGAATCCCCCAGGATCTGTGTGCATGTAGTCCTTCCAAAGGTATCACTTGCCAAGTCAGGCCAAGATTAAGCCGTGTTGTCCAGTGGCATCTGTTGCTATGGCAACATTGGCTTCGAAGCGGTGGTGAGAAAGGATGCTGGTCCTACAGAGGTGTGGGGAGTGGGTGGGGTGTGTGTCCCCCTGCTTCAGCACTGATGGACGACCCCAGCCCCTCCTTTGCTTCTCCAGCAGGAACCATTTGGGTCCCCTGCAACTACAGAGAAGGGAGCTGATTCACGGCATCAGTGTGTCAGCTTTTTCAGAATGTGGTGATCAGCCTGGCAGGTAGAAGCCAGCATCCATAAAGGTTGCCGCCTTCGGGGTGGATTCAGGGGCCCAGAGCGAAGGCCCCCACCTCCCAGCTGGTGCCTCTAGCCAAAGTCAGTTCCTGAATAAGGTTGGAAAAATCCCCCCTTTTTCACCTCCTTTCCAAATTACTGTCTGCTAAAAAAGTCACATGGCCTGAAGTCATCCCTATTTCACAACAAAGGGATCTGGGAGTTGAGGACAGTGGAGCAGCCTCAAGCTAAGCGGTGTGCGGGGTGCCCCAGGAGCTGTGGTTTGTAATGGAAACCCCAGTGCCCTTTGCCCAGGCCCACCTCGATCCTCCCCTCTCCTTGTAAATTGTGTCTCTGATTTGTCTTCATCTTTCACCGCGTGGCTCCTTCCTCGTTGACGTATCGATGTCTTTACAGGAGAAGCACAGATAGAGTGGAAAGTCATGCTTCAGGGTGGTCCATGGCCTTCTTTGGATCAAGACCCCCAAGCCCAGGGCCTTGAGCCCCACCCACCCACCGCCCCCCACAACTCTGTGACCCACCTCTCCAGCTCCCGCAGCTCTAAAAGGGAGACCTTGGCTACCCGCCCAGGAGAGAGCGAGCTGGGGCCGAGGGGATTGATCTTTGTGCCCTGTTCCTGTCCCCTGGCTGGCCGTGTCTCCTAAAGGCTAAACACCTGTTGCTCTAAGGGAGGTTGGAGGTCTCTTCTGTCCCTTCTGCATCCTGAGATTGAGGGGACGTGCAGCCCATCATCCTGAAGCCATCTCAGACCTTCCCTTTTGGAGGTATCTGGTCTCACTTCTCCAGATTCTCACAGAGTCCAAGTTAGGATTGAAAGGAGCCAAGATGAGTCCCAGCAAAGCAGCTCCGGCCTCTGCTGCCTCGGAAAGGCCCTGCAGGGTGTGCAGTGCCCTCTGCTGGCCGACGGGCCCCACTGCTGGGCGCCTGGCCTCCTCTGGGTGGGTCTGCTCAAGGACTGACCAGAAAAGAAGGTCGGACCTCCTGGTGTTCCATCGGCTTTGAGACCGCAGACCTCCTCCCCGTGTACGTTGTTTCCAGACTCCATAGTGTCACGAGCACGTGGGCTGGGGCCTCACAAGGGCAGCAAAGCAGTTGTGTCCCTGATGGAAGCTGGATGCAGTGAAGCCAGTCTAGGTTCTAGGGCCTCCCAGTGGCAAAAAGTCAAGAAGCAGATGTCTGCAAAATCTCCCATCAAGCTTTTTAAGCATTTAAGATCTCATTGTTGCTATTTGACAACCAACAAATTGCTGTAAATGCAAGTGCAACTCGTGTATGTTAAAACCAGATACTCGAGTTGCCTTTCAAAGGCTAAATCTTATTTACTCCCCACCTGACACCCCAGCTCCCTTCCATAGTCTGTCTTTAAAGTCTAGCACGAGTTTGTCATATGACCTCCCGTTGGCTGTCTCCAGGTGGCTCCTGTTCCGGTGGCCCCCCCGGGTCCAAGCCCCCGTGGACGTCAGTTATCCATGGTTTCACTCCACACTGGACCACAGCAAGCGCACATGAGCACCCAGTCCTTTCATAGCCTACAGGCATCACCTTCAGGCAATCTTCGGGGCACAGAGGGGCCACCCCAAAAGCCGCACCATGGCCAAGGCTCCAATGCAGGCATTTCGTGCGACCTTTCCAAACTTTCCGACGTTGCGGCTTCTTCCTCTGTTCACTTTTAGTCGCTCAGATATAAACTTGTTTCAGTAATTTCTTGCCTATAATATGTGAAAAAGGATCAGTCCTCCAGTCAGGATGGGGCTTCCTCTGTCCACAGAGAAATTGTGGGTGCTCATCCCTTCACCCTGCTCAACCAGACTCTTCAGTGACCAATCAGAATTGCCCAAGGAGGAAGGGGTTAGAAAGTTGGGACGGGAATATTCTTCACTTGCGGTCTCAACACAATGGAAATAAAAGGTGTCATTTGACACTCCCTAATCTGGGTGAAAGTTTGCTTATTTGCCTTTACCCTTTTAGTTTCATTTTGTTTTTTAAAGAATTCTCTAGTATTAGAATGAATAATATTTATTTTGAGCATATTTGTCCATTCAGGTGCTTTAAAAATGTGTGAAAATTCTTAACACAGAAGTCTTGTTTTCGTCACCAACACTTAATTTTCATCGTGACACAAATACAACAACCAATTAGGAAAATCATGAATTGTTTTTGCTCCAGTCCTCTGTTCTTGATGAAAGCTTTTTAGCAAGTGAAAATATTTAGAATTCTTGAGTTTTATGTTGAACGCCAGGAGATAATCTTTTCTAAATCTAAACCAGGCAAAAGGATGCGCTCAGAAGTTATTTGCTGGCCAAGGAGGTCGTCTCAGCGGAAGCGTGGTTTTCACGTTGGCAGCCTCAAACCTCACAGGACGCACTGGCATTCCACCTGCTGAAAGAGTCGCTTTCTGTGTTTCTCTGCTGTCACACGCTTGACAGAGATCAGAGACTTTGTTTTTCTCCTTCAAAGCCCCAGAAAATGGTTTGGTGGAGTTTAGATGGGGGTTGGGGGGTATCATAAACCCACAGTTCCTTAACCTCACATCCAAATTGTAAAAAGCTCTGAAAATTTAAATTCTTTGTAACCCATGACTTAAGTTCTTTGTAACTCATTCAGTGGCAGATTTTGACCTGGCCTGAATTGTTGAGGGGATATCCTTGTATATTAATCCAGTTGGGTAAGCGTGTTCCTCTGTCCTAGCGGAGAAATGTTACTGCCTGTTTTGGGGGTCCATGATAACACGGCGGAAGCACCAGATTGCCCATTTAAAATCCCATCTGAATTCTGAAACCTGCCTGGCCTCTGGTGTTGGAGAGGGTGGTGGCCCTGTGCTCACAGCTTTGGAGTCATCTGCACTTCTCTCTGGGACATTGGTGTTGTGTCAGCCCCAGCGGCTCAAGGGTGGGGCCCGTGGATCAGATGGAGGGCATGTGACCAGGGTGTGACCTTGTCACCCTGGGGTTGGGCTGCCCTGCATTCCCTGGGGAATGACAAACCACCTTGGGCTTCCCTGGTGGCTCAGACCTTAAAGCAACCATCTGCAATGAGGGACACACAGGTTCAATCCCTGGGTAGGGAAGATCCCCCGGAGAAGAGCATGGCAACCCACTCCAGCATTCTTGCCTGGAGAATCCCATGGATAGAGGAGCCTGGGGGGGTAGCCATAGTCCAAGGAGTTGCAGAGAGTCAGACACGAATGAGCGGCTGACACTAACTTGCGCGGTGTGGGAGACTCCAGGAACCAGATGAGGCCTCGGTGTGTATTGAAGGGTCTCGCTTGGTTACCCCTGGGGGGTGGGGGTGGGGTTGGAGAGTCAGTGTCCCTGCACACCGTACAGTGCACACGTTCCCCTCTCTCCTCAAAACCCAAATACGCCCCAAAGCTACTGAGTACTAGTCAGGGAGCAGTAGTAGTTTCTGGATGTGGATAAGATTAACTTCAATAAACTCATTTCCTGCAACTGATCTTCCCCCGAAGTTTCCTTTTCCTTCTTAAAGTGCAGTGTTTTGGGTGTTTTTTTTTTAATCCTTTTTTTATTAAATTTTTACTGGAGTATAATTACTTTACCATGTTGTGTTCCAGATGCACACCGAAGTGAATCAGTAGTTATCTGCATACATATATCCGCTCTTTTCTAGATTCTAGCCTTAGATTATTTTGTTGAATAAAGTGCAGTTTTAATCATTTTTGTTATTAATTGGGGTGTTGTGTCAACCATTTGCCCAAAGGCTATGCCAGTGTTTTCCCCACTGATTCCTCATTCCTGTTAGTTCAGTTCGGTTGCTCAGTTGTGTCCGACTCTGAGAACTCACGGACTGCAGCACGCCAGGCCTCCCTGTCCATCAACTCCCGGAGCTTGCTCAAACTCATATCCACCCAGTCGGTGATGCCATCCAGCCATCTGTTGTCCCCTTCTCCTCCTGCCTTCAGTCTTTCCCGGCATCAGGGGCTTTTCCAGTGAGTCAGCTCTTGCTCCTGTAGGAAGTTTCTTTTGTTCTATCTGGATTTTAACTGGTCCTTCAGGCATAGTTGGCAAAACAAAACCCACATCCACCTGTGCATTCCAAGTTGCTTCAGTCGTGTCCAGCTCTTTGTGATTCTGTGGACTTTAGCCCACTAGGCTCCTCTGTCCATGGGATTCTCCGGGCAAGAATACTGGAGTGGGTTGCCATGCCCTCCTCCAGGGAATCTTCCCAACCCAGGGATCGAACCTGAGTCTCTTACTCCTCCTGAATTGGCAGGCAGATTCTCTACCACTAGCACCACCTGGAAAGCCCCAAGGATTCTACCCAGCTTATCACCTGCTGTTGATGTTTGTTTGGCTTCTAACGATTCTGGAAGAGGTTTTTTCCAAGGTAACCTGAAGCCCTTGGCTTTATTTGGTACAACATGAAGCAGCAGAGGGATTTTTGGTCATTGGTGTTGGCTTTACCTGGATGGTGCCGACTTGCTGGTCATGCACAAGTTAGTGAGATGACCCTATCCTTGTCGGCCACGGTAAAGGAGACCCAAGGAGTGGTGCCATTGCTTTAGGGATTCCAGGCTCAGAAAGGCAAGAGACCTCAGGAACCAGTGCTGCTGGGGCTGCAGGCATCTTTTCTACTTGGTCTGTCTTCATTAATATAATGTTTACATAGATTTTCTTAACAGAATTGAAGGCTACCATTACCATTACGGAGAAGGCAATGTCACCCCACTCCAGTACTCTTGCCTGGAAAATCCCATGGACAGAGGAGCCTGGTAGGCTGCAGTCCATGGGGTCCCGAAGAGTCGGACACGACTGAGCGACTTCACTTTCACTTTTCACTTTCATGCATTGGAGAAGGAAATGGCAAACCACTCCAGTGTTCTTGCCTGGAGAATCCCAGGGACGGGGGAGCCTGGTGGGCTGCCGTCTATGGGCCTGCACAGAGTCGGACACGACTGAAGTGACTTAGCAGTAGCAGCATCACCGTTAACTGGTTTTAGAGGAATTTTCATTTTGAGAGACATCATTGAAGACATTGTTTATTTTCTGTAAGTTCCTTCAGCTGCCTGATCTTTAAGAAGGCTTGAAACTGGAAGAAAAAACTGAGGGGGTCTTAGAAACTTATTTGAGATGTTGAGAATGCCAATTAGTGATGGCTAGGCTTGGTCATTATAGTGGTTCGGTCCTGACCAGCAGGGCTGCTTGTGGTTTAGTTAATCTGCCCAGATTTTAGTCCTGGAGTGGTGAGTGGGGAACCTTTTCTTTTCCTCAGTCTCAATTTTGGGTGTTTTGCCTTTGTAAAGTGATGCCTTCCTTTCTTTTCTCCCTTTTGTTAACTCTCAGGTTTGTCTTTGAAGCCTGTGTAGACCTGGGCCTGTAGCTTCCTTCTAGTATCTCCAAGAATCTCCAAGTAGCTTTCTTTTCTTATTTAATCAATGTATTTATCTATATTTTGGGGTGTGTGTGCACTGTGCAGACTCTGGAATCATAGTTCCCTGGCCAGGGATCGAGCCCCAGCCCTCGGTGGTAACAGTACAGAGTCCTAACCCGTGGATCTCCAGGGAATTCCCCCAGGTAGCTTTCTCATGCAAGCATCTTTCTAAAGTAAGTTGAATTCCCAAACCCTTCAGCGCCTGATCATACCCCTCTTCTCAGGCTAAGAGACTTTAGGCAGATCTCTTCCCTTTGCGGGGGAAGGAGGCAGGGTTTTTTCCTGTAAGGCTTGTGAGCAGTGTGCCCCTCCTACTTGTGAAAGGACCTGAGTTTCCTCTTGCCCTTTCTTAAGTCTCACTGTGATTTATCTCCAGCCTCGGCAAGAGGCGGATGATCCAGTGTGACGGTGGCCCACGTCCAAGTAGGCCTGTCTCTCGCAGAGGAAGTTGTGAGCTGTTCTTAGAGGCCTGCCGTTGGGCTCCAATTGTTTTCCTGTGTGTTCTCGTCTGATCCTCACAGCTTCTTTGCAACACCATCCCTGTCGTGCAAGCATGGAGCTGGCTCGTTCACGGTCATTTTGCAAGTGGGTTCTAGAACTCTCTTCCCACCCATACCACTATGGTTCGAAGGTTTATCATTTCAAAGTGGGACAACGTAATACATCCTCCTTCTGGTTTTTCTTCCCTATGTGGACCTTTATCTATTTGTAGTGAAATATTGACCAGATGGTGTCAGTTGGTGAGAGTACTAATAACCCCGGTGGCCCAGAGTTTGTGATGTATGCATGGAGCCTAGACTGGCGTATGGTAAAGGCAGAGGTTGGCTTGCATCGCTTGGGGCCCCTGTCGAGGGAGCCCAGGACCGGTGTGCATGGCGGGGTGCTGGCATTCTTGCAGGGGACATCAGCTGGGGACCACTGCCTACAGCCCAGTTCTGAGCAGGGCCTGTACCTGTCATTAGGAAGAGGGTTGTGCTCACTAAGTCCTCGTAAATATCTCGCTGCTTCGGAGGGTGAAGGTGGAAAATGTCATATTGCATACATCCTTGCTTCAAAAGAAATACTGGGCGGAGGGATGTCCTGGGGGGCAAGGGTAGGGGCTACCTGAAGCAGTGGTCACTGCCATGGTGTCCAGCCTCTGCCTGGTGGCCTCACGACTGGACTCTGCATCAGCAGGGCCAGCCTGAGTCATGAGAGGTACTGGACCTGGAGGGAACCCCGTGGAAGGGCTGGTCCCCACTCCCCACCCCACCCCCGACCCCCACCCCAAGCAAGACACAGAAGTCAGTTGCCCACCCCCCTTTTTTTAAAATAATACTAGGACACACACATTTTGCGTAAGCTGATGCCTGATCTTTCCTTTGATTGCATAATCGAGATTCTACTTATCAATTTTTCAGGAAGCCGTCTAATTATACAAATTAAAATTCAAAGGAAAGCAAAAAGAATGATTATGCCTCACTCAGGGAATTGGAGGAGGAGGAGGAGGGTGTGAAACCCGTCCTGCCCCAGATGATAATGCTGTCATTTCTCATCTCCACGGCACTTCACAAATATTAACTAATTAATTCTCCCACCCCCGGATGCTGCGGCTAACGTGGGGTCTATCTCCGGAGCCGAGGAAGGAAGGGCCATCTCTTGATCAGACCCCGGGACCCAAGCAGATGAAAGTTGCCAGCTGGCCTCTGAGGGGCTGTCTCGGGCACAAACCCTTGGTTCAGAGTTGCTGCCCTCCGTCTGTCTGTCTGTCTGTCTGTCTCAAATTGGCCAGTAAGGAACCACCTTCCCCACTTTGCATAATCACCTTTCACAAAGCCCAGCAAAACTGAAGCCACTCTTTTGACTTCATGGTATGTGGGACCTTAATTCCCTGACCAGGAATTGAACCCTTCCCCCCTGCATTGGAGGTATGGAGTATTAACCAGTGGACCACCAGGGGAGTCTCGAGGATTTTAGAAATCTGTCCACTCCATCTCTGTTGACCCAGGTCTTCCCAGCAACGCCCTGGCTCACTTCAGGGCCACCTTCATCTCCTCGTTTGTCCAACAGGGTCATTCCAGGTTGGGAAAGGATTTAGTATCTCTTGGATGTTGCCTTAATTATTTATGGGATTAGAAGTTGTGCTTTTTTTTTTTCCCCCCTTGTTCTTATTTTAAAAATCACATAATTATTGCCATAAATCTTTAGGGTGCGTTTTCAGCCTCATTGCTGAGAAATTAGCCATTAACTTCCAGGAAGTCAGCTACCTTTTCATAATCAGACCTGCATTTTCTGACCTTTGATAAAGTAACTCCCAGCATTCTGCATAATTGATGACCTCCCATAAAAATTCTCATTATTAACCCTGGAGCCTCGTGTTTGTCTCCTGCCCCCTCCTCATTTGTTGGATAACTGGGGGTGGGGTGGGGTGTGT
The DNA here is from genome assembly GCF_023091745.1 of Budorcas taxicolor. Lineage (NCBI taxonomy): Eukaryota > Metazoa > Chordata > Mammalia > Artiodactyla > Bovidae > Budorcas > Budorcas taxicolor. The sequence continues at coordinate 43,862,347 of NC_068932.1, read as the reverse complement.
GTGTGTGTGTTGCAGTTGGTGGTGGTGGTGGGGTATGTGTGTGTGTGTTGCAGTTGGTGGTGGTGGTAGGATAACCACGGCAGTGAATCAGAAGCTCTAGGGCTTTGGAGGTTGCAGATGATGACTTATGGCCTAAACTGGCATGTTGGCTAAGCAGGGGATGAAGGTCAGGGCCTCCCCAAACAGGCAGCCCTGACTTTTCTCCACAAACTGGGCAGTGGAGTACCTCGGGAGTGGCCCAGACACCCCAGCCCAATCGGAGACCCCTCCTCCTGTGCCTCACAGGCTTGAAACCACTGGAGTGGGACAAGCACAGGCTCTGGGCCCCAGCGGTGGCCCCCCTGGGAGCCAGCAAGGCTTTGGAAGGTGGAATTGGGCAAGCCTTGGTTAGGTGGGGCATGCATTCCTGCCCCCTCCTTGGGCACTGGGGGAAGGGTTTGAAAGGTGCTGAGTAGCGGCCAAAGGGCAGTTTTGGAAACCGCCTGGGGGGTGGCGGTGGGAGAGCAGCCGCAGCTGGGTGCCTGCGTCCCTCCGGACGCTGGGGTGGGCTCCCAGGCAGTCCGGGCTGGTCCCTGCCTTTGTCCCGTTGCAGCTTCCAGAGGTTACAGGGCGGTGCCACTGGCTGTCGCTTGGTTTGTGGCACTGGAGGCCGAGGTATCCCGGCCCAGGCTGGTTGGTGACTGGCGTTGGCCGTCAGCAGCAAGAGCTGCAGATGTGCTGCTGGCCGCTTTCAGGAACCGATGACCTTTTGTCTTGTTCACCCGTTTCCCTCGGAGGCAGGAGACTGTCCCAGGGACAGGGAGCAGACCCTGTCTCCAGCCTTGGAGGAGAACAAGTCCCCCAGGGCAGGTCCCCTTGTCGCAAGTGGCAGCCAAGCCTGAGTGACCGGTTGTCCTTGCCCCCAGGGTGTCCAGAGAGTAAGGCTTCTTTTCTCCTCTTTCAGGGCGCGTAGTGGCGTAATGCCCGCAGACTCCTGCGAGGGCCCCTAAGTTCTTAGAGGACTGCTTTGCCTTTTGAATCAGAGAGGTGCAAAGTTCGATAAAGAATGGCCCTTGTGGATAAGCACAAAGTCAAGCGACAGCGATTGGACAGAATTTGCGAAGGTAAGAGCCAGCGTGGTTGGCGGTTTTTAAGCAGAGAGCGTGCAGGCCGGCCCTGGGCTCCCGGGACCGGTCTCCTCGCCAGGCTGCTGTCCCGTCCCCACCCGCAGTCCCAGTCACCTGTCTGCCGTGTCTTTGGGGGTGACCTGGCCTGCCCTTCGAGTAGGCTGAAGGGGGCCCCAGGGCAGGGGTGGCGCAAGGAGGGCAGCTGGGGGGGGGTCTGTGGCCCCAGGATCATTTTGCATGTGAAAGATAACCTACTTTCTGAAGTTTCTGGACTTTCTCCGCTTCAAACAGAAACAGTTGCCACTGGAAATACCTAGAGCCCAGCGTAGCCCCTCATGATACATTCATGTCCCTGGTTATCTTTGAAAATGTTCTGGAAGTTGTTCTGGTCATGAAAGGAAATTAAACAATTCAAATCTTACGGGAACAAGGGACAGAACTCTAAAATGTGGGTTAAGGACCATCCTCTCCTCGAGGGAGTGGTGAGAAGTCTAGGGCGTAGGCCTGGGCTATGCGTGAAGTGTCCCTTGCCGGCCTATGTCCACGCTGCCGGCTGTGTGTTTCTCTCGGGCCGTGGAGGGGAGCCCCTGGGCAGGGTGGGCTCAGCAGCCCCCAAACATGCTAGCGCACTAGTTGGCCGGCTGACTCGGCCCGGGAATATGCCTCCCACACGCTGTCCACATGGAATCGCTTGTAGATGTGGCTCAAGCTGGTGGTGTGGAGGCCTTAAAAGTCAAGTTGTGCTCTGAGACTCTGCCCCGTGATGGCTACCACCTAAAAGAACTGAAGAGCACCCACTGTCCCCGACATCCCTGGGTATAAGGAGGTTTGGGGAATTAGGGATATTTTTAGATATAATTTTTCAAACCTACAGAAAGATGGTTCCAGTGCAATGGACATTGATAATTCCCTTCAACTATATTCACCAGTCACTAACATTCGTTATCACTTGCTTCCTTGTATGCCGAGGTATCTATGAGATGCGTGTGTGTGTGAGAGAGAGAGTGAATGAATGGAGGATGGATGGACTTCTCCAGAACTACCTGAAAGGCAGCTGCAGATGCACCTGTTTATTCTTAAGTACCTTTGGCAGCAGGTACGATTGTCTCTTTTCCTACATAAACACTCCACCACCATCACCCCCAGGGAACTGGAGGTCACTGCACCCTTACCTGACCTAGGTGGCATGCTCCTGTCTCCCCCACGCGTCTATTCTAGCTGGCTTGTTTGCCTCTGTGCAGAAATCAATCAAGGAGCATAAGTGTGGCGTTTAGTGGTCATGTCTCCTTAGTCAAAAATAATTCCCTGGCCTTTGACTTTCAGGAACATTGACGTCATTGCAGAACCCAAGCCAGTAGGTCTGTACACTGTCTCACCATCTAGGTTCACGTGATTGTTTGGGGGGGTCTTAAAGTTTTACTTCGGTCCTTCATTTTTGGTACCGAGTCCCCATTCCAGAAAGCCCCGGTGGATCAGCTTTCTAAGGTTGGTTATCAGGAATGTCTGCGGGCTGATTGCACCCCTTGAGCCCTAGTGCTTAACTCGAGATAGCACGTCAGAGACCAGAATGGGATCGAAGCGCCAGTGACCTTTCCTTTCTGTGCTCAGGGCAGTCAGTGGCAGCAAAAAAAACCATTAAAGTTTCTTTCAAAACCTCTTTCTCAGTCATAGTTCACCAGTCCCCAACCTTCCTTTTTTTAATAACAAATTCCAGGATCTCCTTTATTCATGAACAGTGTTCCTGAGACAATTCATTCTTTCATTCTGACTGTTTGCAACCCCCTGGACTGCAGCATGCGAGGAGACAGTTGCAATGGTTTGTTTAATTTTTCACTATCCACTGTCAAGGTAGATGCTTGACGAGAAGTTAACCCAGGTGCAATTTATAATCCATGATCCCACACATTCATTTGGTGTCCCATGAAGTTTAAGAGCTGTTTAAAGATGCTTCGTTGGTGCTCCGTGCTGTTGCAGTGCCTTTAAAGGTCAGGGACTGGGGGTCCCCGTTTCCCAGGTGGTGCTGGCGAGGTACAGGGCAGTCAGTGAGCAGCTCGGGCACCCAGGCCATCTGCTGTTCTGCATGTGGCCTTGCCCTCCGATCAGCCCCGGGGATTCTGTCATTTTTCCCTCCTGACAGCCTCACACATCTCCGTCCCTGGCTTTGGATTCTCACCAGGCTCTGTTCTAGAAACCTGAACTAACCGATCGAGAATGTTCTCCTTGGAAGTCCAGCAAGCCCAGCAAAGATTCTCTCCTTTCCACTGCCCCCACCCTACCCCTGAGGACTTGCAGTATCTCTCATTGTTTTATGATTTAAAGCGTGAAGCTGCCCTCCTCTGCTGTGGGCTTGTAGGAACGTTGTTTTCTCACTTGGTCTCTGGGAACACACATTCCTTCCAATTCCACCCTCCAACCTGCTGCCAACCCCAAGCCTGACAAGCCTTCAGATGGCCTCAAGGGTCCCTCCCAGCCCTCCACTTTCCGCAGTGAACCCCTTTTCTCCAGCTGAGCCCGACTGGGCGGGAAGTCGCCCCTGCAAACATACTTTTCCCACATTCTCTCTCTTCCTCCCAGAGCCCAGTCCATTTCTCCCTCAAACCTTTCACGCCGGACCTTGGGGTCTTCCTCCTGAGCCACAGTCCCTGTGGGACCTAGTCTGTCCATCTTCATGCACCCAGAATCTGCACCTTTGTGCCTCAAAGGGGATGTTCCTGCTCGAGATTAAGCAAAGTACAGAGTACAGCTTTGCGTCTCACCACCCAAAGTCTTGGGTTCAGATCAGTTCAGTCGCTCAGTCGTGTCCAGCTCTTTGTGACCCCACGGACTGCAGCACGCCAGGCCTCCGTGTCCATCACCAATTCAGACTCATGTCCATTGAGTTGGTGCCATCTAACCATCTCATCCTCTGTCGTCCCCTTCTCCTCCCATCTTGGGGGCTCCATCAAAATCCATTAGAAAATAATAATAGTTTTTCAAGCTGACTTAAAAGCCAGGTTTTTGTTTTTTTTTTTTCCAAAAAGCTATTCTTCTGTTTCGATATTTGTCATTTATTCTCTGCCCTTTCTCGATGCCTGCTCTGTGCTGTTGTGTAACGATTGTGTGGAGCAGGGTCTGTGAACAGACTTGAGCAGACTGCAGTCCTCTCTTTTTGGTGTATGGAATAGGGCTGGATTTTCCTTTCTGTTTAGTTTGCTGGCTTAATTGACACATCGTGTTTGTGAATGGCACCATTCAGAGTGTTTTAGGACCTAATGGCATCATGGCAGAACCAGTTTGATTTGCTCCAAGTATTCGTTGGCCAGAGAAGAGAGCTTGCCATCCCTTCTTATGGCGGAAGTAACCCAGAAGAGCATTTTCTGGGGCCCTGGGTTTATAGAACTGTAATATACCACAATGGCTTTGCTGACGACTTTTTGTTAGAACATCTTATTGTGGGTTATGGTACAATAAATCACTAAACACCATCCTTTCCTGTGGCTGTTGAAAATGTAATTTGGAGAAAAGTAGATATTTCATTTTACTTCATTTTGTTCAAATGTCTTATACATGTGGAAAAATGGTCCTGAGGATTATATCAGCTGAGCTAAGTCCCTTTCATTACATAATTCAGGAGAAGACTTCTCCTTTCCTCTACAGAAGAAAAAGAAATGTTAGAGACCTCCTATTAAATAAACAATCAAATTCAACATTCCTTACCTCTGAATTAGCTTCCCTGGTGGCTCAATTGGTAAAGAATCTCCCTGCAATGCAGGAGACCCAGGTTCGAGCCCTGGGTCGGGAAGATCCCCTGGAGAAGGGAATGGCAACCCACTCCAGTATTCTTGCCTGGAGAATTCCATCAACAGAGGAGCCTGGTGAGCTACAGTCCACAGGGTCACAAAAGTCAGACACGACTTACTAACAGTTCTGTTTCACCTCTGGGATGCTCTCATGAAAACGGATTAAAAGGCAGTGAGGAAGATGGACGGGTTGGTTGGGTGGACGTGGGGAAGGAGACAAAGGTCATCTGGTGTCTGCCGAACACAGTTATACATCTTGGAAATCTTTATCCAGATCAATCTTGTCTGTGAGGAGCAGAAGAAAAGACAGAGAAAATACTATAGGGATGAAGTGGGGGCAAACTCTTTCACCTGTGTCATTCTCTTCTTAATTGGATGAGCTTGCTGTTATTAAAGCACGTCTCCGTGGACCGTTTCCCCAGGGATGTTCATTCATGATCCCAGGGTGTTCAAGGAGCAAAACTACTGTCTAAGAGCTTCTTGGTCTTACAGAGGTGGCAGAAGCAGTGAGGGCGTCTGGGCCAGGTGAGAGCCCCCAGCAGGGAGGACTGGGAGCATCTCGTTGCCTGGCTCATGCGCTTCGGGGCCCACAGAGCAGAAGGATTGACCTGTATTTCCCCACAGGAAAAGCCTCATCTGTAGACTCAGACCAGAGTCATTTTATCTTTCATTTGTATGCTTTTTGTTTGACCTGTCTTAAGAAAAGGCATTGTAGAATTATTGTTTTATAAAGCACTTGGAAGCACCTTATCAAGAAGCCACGTCAAAACTGGCCGCCTATGTTGGTCCACAATCATTTCTAATAAATATCTTTAAATAGCCCCAAAATGTAGACCTTAAAAATGGGATTCATAATGTTGCTATACATTATAATTATATGTTTGGATCAGGCAATTATGTACATTTCCAGTAATTATGTGATTAGTGATAATTACATTAGGTATGTAAATATACAATAGTCAACCAGACATGACTTAAAACTCTAGTAAAAAGGAATAGGCTGAAGCAACATGGTACTGAGGTAAAGGATCAGAAAAGGAAGGGGGAGAATGGTCAAGTTGCAGCTTCATAGACTTAATTTGCAAAGGATAAATGACCATGAGATAAATGGTTCAAAGAGAAGTTTGGAGCAGTCGCCCCTCCCCGGGATGCCCGCTGTCACTTGGGGATTGGGCCTGTAGAACTGCCCACACTCAGGCCCCCACTTACTGCAGAGGAAAACCGGGTTCAACATTGTAATCATTTCTCAGACGGCGCTCACCTATGAAATGCACGCTCGAGCTACTCTCTGCATTGGTTGATTTGCCGGTGGACTCTTATCGGGCTTGGCAGACTCTTTTTAAACTCCCCACATTTCTAGAAGCAGCGTGTTGAGGCTGCTTCCATTTGGGGTTTGGGTTGTGGTGGCTCTAGTCAGTGGCCAGGTGCAGCTGTTTGTCAGCATCTGGGTATCGTTTCGTGGCCGCTGCTCTGCATCTCGCCCCACCACGGTGGGGCATGCTCCTCCCGAGGTGCCCGAGGTGGGCAGCTCCTGCCTCCGGCATTTGGGGTCACGCCTCCTAGGCATGAGCCGCCGCCTGCCTCGCCTTCCCAGCCTGCTTCGCCCTGGGTGGTTTCATCTTAGTCAGGGGCACCTTTGAGGGAAGAGTGTCTGCTCCAGGCCCAGTGAACTCCTCGCAGGAACCACGGTTCCAACACGTTGGGCCAGGCCTCCTTGTTCAGAGCAGGCCTGAGGACAGTAGGGTCACCTGGCTTTGCAGAGCTGGAGGCCTGCAGATGGGGGAGCATCGTGTCCTACACAGCTCCACCTGATCCCCAGTGTCTGGGGCGACCCTGCTACCAGCACCCCAAGATACAGGGCTTTGCTGCCTGCCTCCCACCCTCTGATTCCTTTTACAAATGACACGTGTGGGTGGTGTAAGACTTCCTCCCCAAAGACACATGAGAGTAAGTCCCAACTGACGTACACTCATTGCATCAAACGATTACTTATTTGATGAGCGTCCTGGACGTTGGTTGACACCCTGGCTCTAGAGTGCGAGGGGGATCTTGGTCTCCCTAGAGGCTTTCTGAGATGCCAGTGCTCCTTCAGGTCTGGGCTGGAACCTGGCTCGGGGGTGGTGGCAGTGGGACTGTGTCGCGGCCTGGAGAGCCTTCTGGACGTGGCCGTGCACCTGCTCACCACCAGCTCCACGCTGCCTGTGCTCCTTGCACGGGCATCAGAAGGGCTGGAATATCCACCAGCCTGCCTCCTGGGTTCTGGTTGGAGAGCTGTATGTACCTGGAGGGGGCTTTCCTGGAGACTCGGTGGTAAAGAATCCTCCTGTCAAGCAGGAGAGGCAGGTTCGATCCCTGGGTCAGGAAGATCCCCTGGAGGAGGAGATGGCTGCCCACTCGGGTATTGTTTCCTGGAACATCCCATGGACAGAGGAGCCTGACGGGCTAGGGTCGCAAAAGAGTTGGATGTGAGTTAGTGATTAAAGGACAACAGCGTGCCTAGAGGGTGCCGCCTTCCTGTTCGTACCCTGGAACGAGTGAAACACCTGTGTTGGGCAAGTCGGTCCTTTCTTGTCTGCAGAAGGTTCTTTATGGTTCTTTATGGCCCTTACCTTACAGCCAGGGCCCGTGTGAGGGCAGCCAGGACCCGTGTGAGGGCAGCCAGGACAGCTGGATCCCTGCCGGCAGGCTCTGATACTGCAAGCGGTCATCTTCCTCTGCCATCTTCACTCAATGCCCACTGTGCCTGGGTCCTTGCAAGTGAGGGACTGTGCTTGCTTTAGCCTGGACCTGGGCTTGGAGAGCAAAGACTGTTGCCACAAAGTCTTTTTTTCTCGTGCAGAGTCCTGTTCTTTGGGTTCGTTTTTACGTGTGTGTCCAGCCAGCAGACACGTGATGAAGGAGGGGCGTGTCAGGAGGGAGAGGGCACCGTCACCTTGACGAGGAAACCAGGGGATGTCTCCGGTTTCCAGGGGATTGCAGACGGATGCGATCGTGGGTAAGGTGTTTTCACCTCGAGAGCTGGCAGGTTTCTTTGGACTGGGGACACGTGACAGTGGGGGATTGAGGATGCTTCTTGGAGGTGGGTTATTTGAGCTGGAGCCAGGCAGGTGGAGAGGATTTGGGGATGATCAACCAAGGTGGCGTGAACCTATTCCTGATAAAACCGATGAGAAGATGTAACACGGGAGTGTGTCGGGGAGAGGGTCGCGGCGTCGAGATGTATGGGGGATTCAGTGTCCTGAGACACTGCGATTTTGCAGGAAGAGCTGTTACTGCAGGATTTTATGGAGAGGAAGGAGGCAGAGTTCTCTGAGCACCTACTGACCTTGTGTCAGGCATGTCAGGGATCCAGCCAGGTCTTTCCGAGTAGATTCTGTCCCGTGCTTTTCGCAGGCCCTGCATCCGAGGTGCGGTCCCAGCTCATATTTCCTGCTTCACCAGCACAGCCAAAACATGCCATAAAAGAGACTTTTTAATCCCACAACCTGTGGGAGTCAAGTGTAACTTTCATAACATGGCTGTCATTAAGCTGTATCATTATCTAGTCAAGAAATCATCAGGAGCCATGCCCAAGCCTCAGTTCTCATTAAATGGCTAAATCGTAAGTTCCGGGCGACCTGGGACTGTTCAGCGGGCAGCTGATTTGGTTGCAAGGCTCCACCTCGGGTCCTGGGTTTTCTCTGGAGAGTTGTGCTGATGACTGAAAGCCTCCCACTCCAGGTTGGGGTGCAGGAGCCCGGAGCCTGCATCCAGGGACCTCTGGGGCTGCGTCCATCGTGGGATGACCGAGACGTCTGGTCTGTTCTGCTCATTTTGTCTCTGTACTTTGTCACTTTGACGAAGGCGGTCTTAAAGCCCTGCCAGACCCTGTTTGCTCTTTTTCCAGTGTACGTGGGGTTTATTTCCCCCTCTCTGATTTAGATTAGCCAAGTAGGTTGCTTTGGTAGGGGATAATATGGAGACAGTAAAAAAAAAAAGAAAAACTTTTTTAAAGACAGAAAGCTGTTTTTAAACATATATTCTCAAACACTTGACAGAAACAAGCAACAACCCAACACAGCCTGTACACATTTAAAAGTAGGAAGTGGGATGTCACGGGCCTATTTTTGGCCGTCGCTGCCGGAAATGAGTGACCCGCTAACCCCTGCAGTGCCCATGGGAGGCAAGGGGGCAAGGGCAATGCTGTGGCCTCTTTCTGGCCAACAGCAAGCACAGGGACGCATCTCCAGGGATTTCTGATTTCCTCCTTGGCTTTCAGAGCTGCCTTGGGCTCCTGGCCCCAAGGACTGGAGAACCAGGAGATTGGGGGCGGGGGGGGATGTCACTCAGTTGTGTCCAGCTCTTTGCAACCCCATGGACTGTAGCCCGCCAGGCTCCTCTGTCTATGGGATTTCCCAGACAAGAATATGGGAATGGATTGCCATTTCCTCCTCCAGGGAAATCCTCCCTACCCAGGAATGGAAACCTGGGTCTCTGGCATTGCAGTTGGGTTCTTGACCATCTGAGCCACCAGGGAAGTCCCAGGAGATGGAAAGCCCGAGCACAGGGAGGAAGGCCAGCCAAAGTGACCGATGCTTCAGAGTCTCCTCCTGAGAAAGGAGTGACCTCCTGAGAAAGGAGTGAGCATCCCTTGACGCCAGTTCGGCAGAAACAGCACAGCTGTCAGGGGACTGCTCAACCCAGCGACCTTCATGCAAATCCGGTCTTTAGATTCACAAAGTCCATCATATACCTGATTTTTTTTTTTTTTTTTTTTTTTAAGGCATGAAGGGACTTCACTGGTGGCCCAGTAGTTAAGAATCCACCTTGCAATGTATGGGATGTGGTTCAATCCCTTGTCGGGGAACCAAGTAAGACCCCACATGTCGAGGGACACCTAACTTAGTCTCTTTCATTGTGGGAATGCCACAGCGAAAGATCCCGCATAATGCAACTAAGACTGACACAGCCAAATAGATAAAGAAACAAATTTAAGAAAAAAGAAAGTGAGGACTAGACCCAGAGCGGTACTGCTATTTCCCATTCTTTTCAAGCAGTTTCCCAAGTCACTGTGTTGGTGAGAGCATAAAGCGCTTGTAGGTGATATACCTGAGGACGGCTCCGTGGCGGGCATTGTCGGTTGCCTCTCTGCTTGTCTGCCTGTTCTTTCTCCTGCTCCTCTGGCACTGCCTAAATCATCTCAATTTTCAGGTCTCTGCAGGTTTCAGCTGATGCCTTACGTAGCACAGGGAACTGAAGACTTGGCTTTGGGGGGGATGTCGCGTATAACGTTGAGGTCCCCATTCAGATGATGCTACAGGGTCAGCTTTATCTTGGTTTGTTTTGTCTGCGAGAGGATTTGGCTTGCCTGTTTCTTCTCACTTCTCAGAAGATGGCTTTTTCCTTCATGCAGTTTTCTTTGCAGGATTACAAATGAAGTCTGCGAGACTCAGTAATCTTTCAGAAATTGGTCCCATCTCACTTTATTTAGTTAACATGAGATTTTTTTTTTTTTTTTTTTTTTTTTTTTTTTAGAAAAATCCTCCCTTTTCTAAAGACTGCAATGAGTTGTTGTTTTTTTTTAATCTGCCAGGGTGTTCAGAAAAGTCCAAGTTCAGTTACAGGTGTTTTTACCTAACACAGGAAAACATCTGTCATAATATTTGACAGGCTGCAGAGCTGAGGCTGCATGAGTTTGGGTGGCTTCCAAGCGGAATAGGTCAGAAATTGATGGAAGCAAATCTGGGCCTCCTCACTCTGGGGCCTAGCGTGACACCTCCCTGAAGCTCTCCTGCCCACTGCTGACCTGCTCCTGGCATTACACCTTTGCACCTAATAAACCAGGGCTGTGGAGCACGTGTGGTCCTAGGTCGACCTGCTGAAGTAGAGGACTCAGCCGAAGACCAGTTAATTATTTGTAAGCTGGGTGAGTTACCGCCAGCTACCCCACTGCAAAAAGATTTGGCACGACTTCCAAAGCTCACCTGTGTGTCTCTAAAGGGAGCGTCTGCACCCCAAGTGGAGTTTTGCAGCATCAACAGCACATTCATGTTAAGTTTTTCTTTATGACAGGAAGGAAGGGAAAGCAAACGCTGAGATGGCACAGTACTGATGGGTGCGGTCCGTTAGCTGGGCTGGGGTCCTGGCTCTGACAGGGGCCCACTGCACCTTGTTTCAAGGATCTGGAGCAGTCATCTGTTTAGGAATTACTGTCTGATACTCAAGTGATGTATGTTATATTTGGGGTTTGGGGAAACCTTAAGAAAATAACAGGATTAGTTTGTTAAAGAGGTTCCCCTCTTGCCGTTTTAGCAGGGCTGTTAGTTTCCCCAGGTCGACACGGAATTCTTGACCTGGCTCCTGTGCATCTTGGTACCCAACTTCTCCATCCCCACACCTTGGGGATGAGCGAAACACCCAGAGCAAGGCCCGGTATGGACATTGAACACATGTTGAGGCCCCTGTAACAAGGATCCTGGAAGAAAAACAGGCTGTCAAAGATGCCCTGTTTCTGGTGACCCTGAAGGGTCAGGCAGGGCCATTGCAGCCCTTCCCAGCCAGCCAGTGTCCTCTGACCAGCGAGGGAAGAGTGGAGGTGGCAGGGGAGGCAGTGGCGATGGGCCGAACCCCCGCCGGGAGGCCACAAAGGCCCCTCTTGGCCAAAAGAGCCCAGATTGGGAGGAGGGGGTGACAGGTTTGGGTGGGCTGGGGCTGCCCAGGGTCATCAGGTTAGTGTCCTTTCCGGGGTGAGGATGTGTCCTGTTCGATACAGCAGGCCAATTTTCGCATAGTCCCGTCTCCTTGGGGTCCTTCTTACCATGAGACCGCCCCATCTTTCCCTGCCCTCTCCTTCCCGGAGGGGAGGAAGTTCCGAAGAGGAGGCCTGCGGAAATCGGGCTCGCCTGCCCAGCAGAGCTGGGAAATGACGTGCTGCAACCAGGTAGTGCTGTTTCTGTTTAGTTTGGGGCTCCAATGTTTTCCTGTCCTTTTTGATGTCTCTTCGAAGTGAGCACATCCTCGGGCTGTTGGCGAGATGTGGTGCAAATACTGTCTTGTGTGTGGCCGGGCCCGTTGTCTCTGTCTCCCCTGCCCAGGCCTTTGAGCCCATGACAGTGAGTGTGCCAGAAGAGAAATTAGAGAAATTGGCGCCAGCAGGCTGCTCTCGTAGATGGAAACCCAGCGCTTTGCAGTGTGGCCTTTTCACTTTTTTTCCCTCACTGTCATGCATCCTAGGCGGTGGAGGGGATTGGGGGAGGGTCAGAGTCGCTTTGCCATCTGCCAGGGCTTTTTCCCGGTTAACTTGAGGCCTTCTTGGCATTTTGGGGTCAGAAGTGGTGTTTAAGTCACAGCCTGGGGTCCCAGGGCTGTGCCCCCAGGCAGTGCTTTTGGCTCAGTTCCTCTGTAGTCAGTCAGGCTTTTCCCAGAACTTTGGCTTTGGAGGACCAAGCCCTCTTCGGGGAGTCATATTGGTTTCAGCAGAGCTTGTCCCAAAGGTTAATACGTACTGATCAGGACGAGGGGGCGCTGCCCCTGTGTTTCCCTGTGCCTCCAGGCTCTGCACAGGGATTTGTACTCTCTTTCCTTCTCACTCTTAAGTTTTCAGTATTTCTCATTAAAAAAAAATTTTTTTTTTTAAACTGGTAATTCTCTTTCGAGATTCTAATGGAATCTTCGGTTAAGGGACATGTGGGTGAAGACGAAACATTCTGAAGTTTAATGGCTGCAAATATGTATATTGTCTCATTTTTAAATGTTCTGACTATACACAGCCCTTGTAAGCATGGGATTCCCAGCTTTCGGTTTCGCTGTGAATTCTGTCTTGAAACCTACAGTTGGAGGACCCCGGTCCCATCTGTGGTGGCGCTTCCCAGGGCCCTGTCTGTACGTTTGAGGAAATGTGCTAACACTCCTCTGTGGGGCTTTCCGGCCTGCAGATAACTGCCGTCCGCTGCATTACTGCACCTCACGTCCCTGGCGGGCTCCATAAAATCTTAATCCATGGGAATGTGGGAGATGGCCCACAAGATCTGCGCCAGGCCAAGCCTGCTAAAATTAATGCGTCCCTTGCAAACAGATTTGAAGGCAAACGTGCCTCAGATGCAGCCTCCTCCCTCCCGGCTCTGCTTCATAACATTGGGGTTTAGTTGCTGACCTCTGTTGCCTTCTTAAAATGCTCAATTCTAGGCTACACACATGGGGTGTATTTCTGTTGCCATGGTTTTTCCAGGCGGTATGAAAGGGTCTGTATTGTGTGATAATACGGGAAAGAATCCGTTTGGGCTTGAGCAATGTTAATAACTCGTTTGATTTGTAACCAGTCATCTAGGAGCCAGATTTCAATATTGGCAAAGTGTCGGGCGGCAGACCTGGCCCATCTCTCGGGCACCTCCTGCTCTAGGACTATGCGTGAGGCTTTTTCTTTCTTATCCTGCCTGCCTGTTCACATTTAATTTGTTCTTAGCCGTGTGCAATGGATTAACATTTCATCAGGGTGGATTAAGATTGCATCGACATTAAGGCAATCTTTTTCTATTTTCCTCCTGTCACTTTTAGGCGATCCTGATCTGGGGGGGTGGGGGATGCACCTTCAGGAGGGGGAGGTGGGCTCATCCGAAAAGTGCCCTGGTGAGGACGGGGGAGATAAGCCAGGGCTTCAGTGTGAAAAGAATGCCCTGTCGCAGGTCGGGAGGCCTGGATGGAGCCCGCAGCCGGTTGCATCAGTCCAACGAGATGTCACATGGAACAAAAGCTTTAGGGGTTTTATTTAGCTCCTAATCCTCTCGCTGAGAGAGCGGAGGTCCATGTGAGCACTCCAGCCGGGGGGGCAGGGGTGCCCGGCTGGCTGGCTGCAGCCTCCTTTCTGGGACTGAGCCGTAAAGAAAAGACCTCTGGTGCTACCGTTGGAGAGTGAGGCAAAGTTACCGTGAGTGTTTCGTCTACTAAGGTTTCGGAGAATTAATAATTCAGGCCATACTTTGAAATCGAAAACCCCCAGTTGGTCCTTCCTGCCGTCTCAGAAGGGTTAGAATACAGCCAGGTCTGGTTCAGATGCATGTAATTGAAGATTTATAAAGAAAGCCTTCCTCTTCTGCCTCTGGCCGCAGTCTTTTTTTTTTTTTTTTTTTTCCTTTTCCAATGCCAGTTCCCAGCAGGCATATAAATATTGGTCGGTCTCAGAGCTGGGATGCAGCCGGGTGGTACGAGGGCCCCTGGGAGGTCGCCGAGGCTCCCGGGAGGAGAAGCTCTCTGACGGATGGAGGCGGAGAGGGCCCTTGGTACCCTGGGCTGCGGGAGGTCGCCATGCCTGGAGCAGCTGAGCCCTCCCTCTACCGGGAGGCCTTCTACAGCACGGCGGCTGGCAGGAAGAGCTCCGTCCCCGACTTTGCCTTTTACGACAGCAGACAGGCGGTGATGTCGGCCCGTGGGGCCCTGCTGCCGGGGGATTACTACAGTGACCCGGCCGGAGCCGCCCGGGCACCCGGGGAGCCTCCGCACCATCGCCACCCGGGAGCTGGCCAGCCGCTGCCCGGTTACGGAGCGCCAGGCGGCAGGATGACGTGGGAGCCAGTGGCAGGCCGGGCCCCTGCCCTGCAGGACACCGGTCACCTGTACCGGGACCCTGGAGGTAAAATGATCCCCCAGGGGCAGCGATCACACAGCAGGGCCCCTTCGCCCGCGCGGTACGTCGGGGAGCTGGCCGACAGCAGGTACGGAGCAGAGGCGCCCGCCTACCCCACCGGCCAGGTCTACAACGATGCGGGCGAGAGGCCGGTGGATTCCGCCACCTCTAGGCAGGCGGCCCCCACGTGCCTGGTTGTGGACCCGGGAGCGCCAGCTGCCTCCAGGATCGGTGTGGGGACTGCCCCTGGCGCTCCAGCCCCAGGCTACGGGCCAGCCCGGGAAGGCGTCCACCCCAGGATGGCTTACGAGAGGTGCGAGGCCGACCTGTCCGCCTTCCAGGGGCCTGGGGGCAGCAAGAGGAGCGTGATGCCGGAGTTCCTGGCCCTCCTGCGGGCGGAAGGTGTGGCGGAGGCCACGCTCGTGGCCCTGCTTCAGCAAGGCTTCGACTCCCCGGCCGTCCTGGCCACCATGGAGGATGCGGACATCAAGTGTGTGGCGCCCAACCTGGGCCAGGCCCGAGTGCTGAGCCGCCTGGCCAGCGGGTGCCGGATGGAGATGCAGCTGCGCAGGCAGGGCCGGGGGCCACCCCTGCCCCGCACGCGCTCCAGCAGCTTCAGCCACCGCAACGAGCTCCCAGGCGACTCAGCCAGCCTGGGCGCTGCAGCCCTGCAGCCCCAGCCCCAGGCGGGGCCCCTGCAGGTGGCGTCCCCTCGGGCTGTAGACCCCGCTCACCGCCGCCCCTCCAGCGCGCCGTCCCAGCACCTCCTGGAGACCGCTGCCACCTACTCAGCCCCCGGGGTGGGCACCCAAGCCGTCCACTTCCCATCTAACTCTGGGTACAGCTCCCCGACCCCTTGCGCCCTGACCGCACGCCCGAGCCCCACGTACCCGCTGCAACCCGGCGTGCCCTTGACTTACCCGGGCCCCAGGACTGCCTACTCAACGGCATACACGGTGCCCATGGAACTGCTGAAGCGGGAGCGTGGCACAGCAGTCTCCCCTGTGCCCAGCCCCCACAGCAGCCCGCAGCTCCTGCGGAAGCCCGGCGCACCCCTGGAGCCCCCTGCCCTGCCGCCAGCCAGCCAGAGCCTCCACACGCCTCACTCGCCCTACCAGAAGGTGGCCCGGCGGACAGGGGCCCCCATCATCGTCTCCACCATGCTGGCCCCGGAACCAAGTAATGCGCCCCTCCCTGCCTTTTCCTCGCGGGGGGCATTGAGGGGACGGACGGCGGGGGCCGAGGTCTGAGCAATGCACAGTGGCCCCCTCAGGTTCCTGTCACTCTCCAGCCAGACCTGGAGAGACCAACCCACCCCTGACTCAGACCCACCTATACACCCCTTCCTCCAAACAGGGCACCCCAGCCAGCTGGCCAACACACAGGAGGGTTCTCCTGGGTGAGACTGGTGTGTGTGGTTCAGGCTGACCCACTTAGAATGGCACTACCTTCGTTTTTCTCCAGTTGAGCTCCAGCCGATTTGTGGATTTCCCTTTATGGGGAGGAAGCACAACTGTTTATGGGGGGAGAAATCATTCAGAACAGGATGAAGCCCTCAGCTCATGGGCAGTGGCATTTTCTCCAGCTCATATTCAGTGGCTTTGGAGAATGCTGGGTATTTGTCCAGTGCCTCCCTGTACAGTGGGCAGCGTTCACTTGCCATCAGAAGTGCTTTCCCGTGTGGAAACACCCCTCTGAACAGTCTACACAGTATCAGAGGTAGGGTTAATCATTGCCGAGCTAAAAACGGGTGTGCTTCCAGACGTGTGTGTTAAACAGAGATGTTGAAATGCCTTAGAACTCCCTGTTTCAGAAACAGACTCAGTCTCGCATGTTGGAAAACACAGTTGGGGATTCTGCTTGCTTGTAGGGAAGAATGTGTTTCTGTGCAGAGGAAAGAGAGTGGCCCTAGCTTGTTCTCTTCAAACCACGAGCCAAGTGGAATTGAGTGCATGTGTGTCCCCGGGCACCGGGATAGATTTCCAGGTGGACACCCTCGGCAGAGCCGTGCTTCAGAATCGTCATTTCGACCCTAGAACCCTTACTGACCATTTAAGCTGTAAATCAACTTTCTTCCTTTCTTTCCCCGTTCCCCTCAACATAGTTTAGAAAACTGCACCTTTTTTCAGTGACTTTTTTATTTTAATGAATTATTAGCATTATAGGATGGATATAGTGGGATGAGAATTGTGGTAAAAATAAGAGGGACCTTTTTGAAAATATCTCTTAAATAGCTGTGGATGGGGCCTGGTAGCCTGATGTGATAGCCCTTAGATAAGTGTTAGATTTATCTGTTACGTTGGTGAAGCTGGTGATGGTTAAACTACTCGCAGACTGAAGTGAGGCTGTTGCTTTATAAGTTGACCTTCACACGTTTCTTTCTTATTTACAGAGAAGCACTGGTGGAATTTCTCTGTTGTCTCTCTCTATATATATTCTAGTTTTGTTTCATGTAGAGATTTTCTTTTTCAGTCTTATATAAAATTTATTTGACTTTTTAAAATCGGTATGTGGCAGGAGAAAAGTCAGATAATGTTTTCTAGGGCCTGTGTCTTCCCCCTCACCGTCAAACATTCTTTCTTTGCAACCAACTAATTTGCATGGCGATGACATTTGTTGCTTCAGTAATTTCATCTGATAATGGCTGGGCTTGCAAAGCGGATCTGAAAACATATTCCTTAATTATGTGTTGCTAAGCAACGGGAGGGTTTGGTCATAATCACAGAAAGATTATCTGCACGCTGAAGTCCTGGGAAGGTTTTGCTGAAGGAGGACCTGTTAAATTGCCTTTTCTTCTTCTTTTCATTTCTGTTTATTTTGCACTGCCTTCTAACAAAAACAGTCGCTGTTATTTGGGGACGGGGCAAGGGATCTTATTTAAGTTGTTTGGAGTGTGATTGTTAACACACGGTTTTGCAGACCTAGGGATATTGATTTTTGTTTCATTTGCATGGCAGCAAGCCAGTGCCAAGAAGCCTGCAGTCGGAAGTCTGCCAGGAAATAAATTTCTCCATCAGATGATCTGTCCCGTAGCAGTGTTTCCTCTCATTCCTTCTTGCATGTTGAGTGTGTCATCATAGCCCTCCCCCAAAAAGCAGTGTGTCAGGGACGGGGAGTCGGGTGGGGGTAGACGCTCGGCTTGCCCCAAGAGCGTTGAGCCTGGATACGAGACATTTTGTGAGGCAGGTTTCCTAAAGGCAATAGCAGATGGATCTGTTGGAGCCTCCAGTCCTACTCTGGGCGGTCACTCTGCCCCCGGGGAGGATAACTCTGAGGTTTCACGGACGCACCGCAGACCTCGGGTCCGGAAACCTGAAGCTCACGGGGGCAGCCCCACCGCCCTGAGCTGAAACTGGAGACTGCGATCTTTCAATCCAGATCCTGCCGCCTTGGTCATTTGCGGCACAACCAGCTTGAATAAATCTTCATTCTGATCATCGCCTAAATCGCCTGTTTGCTTCTGATCTGGCGGGGCAGGGGTGCCGGGAGGAGGCCTCTTCCCTCTCTCTGTCCGGACTGGTGATCCAAACGCTTGCAGTGGGTGTCTTGTTTGTTTCTGAGTGCTAGGTTTTATGTGCTTTGGGTATTTTAATCTTTTTCATCTTTTGTGTGTTTTTCCAAGTGACTTTCCATTTGCAGTTATTACAAAGTATTGGCTATATTCCCCGTGTTGTATGGTACATCCTTGAGTACATATTTTAATTTGTATTTGCTTTTCTCTGTCTGTGAACTACCTGCTTCATCTTAGTTGGCTTTGTTGGTATAAATAACTGGCTCCTGTGGACTGGGCAGCGGAGAGTAGCCAGATGAGGACAGGCCCCCGGAGCAGCCCATAGCTCCTATGATGCGGGATTACTGGGGCTACATGTCAGACCCGTGTGAGCGACGGTACCTGGATCTGCTGCTGTTTACATGCTGACTTGCTCGACTGGGGCACAGGCTGCGGAACCTTCTGGCAGTGGCTATCACCCAGCGATGCCCCCTCCCCTGTGTCACATGGCGTTGACCGCAGCCAAGGATTTGCTGTCGCACGAGCCCTCCCTAAGCTGGTGCAGCCAGACGCATTGCGTAAACAGCAGCTCCGCAGCCATCTTCACGGGTTTGTCCCCCTGAACACAGCCACGCACCTGGGCTGCAGGGGCCGCAGACCTTCCAGTGTGAGAAGCACAGCCCCAGCCCAATCTTTTTCTGGCTCCTTTTGGTTTCTGTCCAGGCATTTTTCTAGATACAGCTCGATCTGTGTGCATCTGTAATCCCCACCTAGTTCCTGGGGACACTGCCCAGAGACCCTCCAGGACAGGAGAGGAGGTGTCTGGGGCCCGTTTACACGGGGACTGTGGGAGAGGCTGGTGGTGTCACAGTGTTAGGTCAACAGGAACTGATCCCTTTTGCTTCACTCCTGCTAATGTCGTAGCAGTGGTTTCCAGCACCATAGGTGTGCGTGCCGGGCCCCCTGGGTCAGAAGTCCCATTGGATATGAATGGAGATTTGTTCTTGTCTGGCCCTCTCACACCTGGTGACTCCTCCCATATCCCTGCCTTTGTTTGAAGGTCCTTCTGCACAGGAAGATCTGTGCTGGGGAGTGGGGTCCAAATGATTCACTGGTTCTGAGAGTGATGACCCAGAAACCATCAGCCTGGAGAGGGGTGCCATGAGACCCCCAAAGACACCCTCCCACCAAGCCAGCTGATCACACTCACTCCCCAACCTCAGAGCAGAGCTGGACCAGGAAGGGTGGGCTCAACCAGCCCCCTGCATGTCTACATTCGGGGACTGGGTGTGGGGACTGAGCGTGGGGAGCTAGCTGGCCCTGCAGAGAGCAAGCGGTGGGATGCTGGCCCCTAGCTCTCTCATTGTTGGGACCCTACATCCTAACCCCCGGGAGATGTGTGAAGGGAGCAGGCCTCTCTGGGCTGTGGTCCAGGGAGGGCTCCTGAGCCCAGAGCCCTGGCTGAGCAGGGCAGGGCCAGAGGTCGGGGCTGGATCCCTCAGCACTGCTCCAGCCCCCGCGGTGTTCCAGGCCTGGGGTCAGGTGTTGGGCACTCACACGTGGGTGCAGCCCAGCCTGGGCTTCTGAGGCATTCCCACCACCGCCCACCCAGTTAGTAAATAGAAAGACAGTCACCACAATGTGATAAGGACACATGGGGAGCCTGCACCACTTGAAACGCATCCCTGAAGAGCCTGCACCCCAGCGGGGGGCACTGAGCACAGCGCTCTGACTCCAGAATGACCGTCACACTGCGGCCAAGGGAGAGGTCACTGTGCAAACCAGCGTGAGGGTGGTTGTGTGTGTGTGTCAGTGTTTGTAGCCCCAGGAAGGCTGTTGAGGTCCTGGCTGCTGCCTGGGGCTCCCTGGGGCATCTCCAGGCTTCCCTTGCTGGTCGACCACTACCTCCATGATCAGGAAATTCGAGCCTCAGTTCGTTCGTCCAGAGCCCTTCTCCCCAGCAGTCACTTCCAAATCAAGCTCTCAGGACAGAGCTGTCCACTTTCAAGGTGCTGGCAGGCCATTCCAACCCCTGACACAGTCCCAGATCAGTGAAATCAACAGGCTTTGTTTTGTATTTGGTAGGTGTTTGGGGCTGGCAGAAGGAAAATGGAGAAGGAAAGGGCACCCCACTCCAGTACTCTTGCCTGGAAAATCCCATGGACGGAGGGGCCTGGTAGGCTACAGTCTGTGGGGTCGCAAAGAGTCGGACACGACTGAACGGCTTCGCTTTGAGACTTTTTTGGGAGCTGGCCGCTTGCACCTGGGTTGAGAGTCCCAGCTCCCTTTGGTTCACTCTTCTTCCTCACCCAAGGGGCCCCATCAGCCAGGCCTACTCTGGTCATTATCATTGTCCTGGGCCACTTCCCAGGCCCGGGGTGGGAGTCTGTCTGGCCGTGGGGCATTCGGCTCAGAGACCGGCCTTATCCCGAGCTCTCTGTCCCTGAGAAAGGCCCACTCTGACCTCTCGGGTATGGACTGGGCCCTTCTGTCCATGGAGGCCGGCATCTGGGTGAGCTGTGGCCTGGCGGCATTCCAGCTGCTGCCCACGCAGTGGGGCAGAGGGTGGTGCTGCCAAGCCTGGGAGAGGCTGAGCCAAACGGGCCTTTCACAGAATCGGGTCTCTGGACACTTCTGTCAGTTCATCTCTGTGGCGTTCCATTCCCAGCTCTGTCTGCCGTGACCCCCGCTGCCAGGCGTGTATATCCATGATCGTACAAGGAGTGTGGTCTGTGGGGACTTGGGCTTTGGATTTTCTTGCTCTTATTGTTTTATTATTATTACTACTGTTTATTTTATTTGACTGTGGCATGTGGGATCTTAGTTTCCTCACCAGGGATCAAGCCCATGCCCCCTCCCCTGGGAGCACTGCACCCCCAGGGAAATGCCATGTGGGGATGTGGGTGTGGACTGTCTAATAAACTCCATCCAATAAGGGGGGGGGGAGTGGGCTCCTGGCTGCTTGGAGGGCTCTGAGGTCCTTGTTTAACAGGGTTTCAACCTGGCATGGTAAGGGACACGGAGAACGTGATTAATGAAGTTATTCTTGCTGTGCTTTCCTGCCATTCAGTTTAAAGGAATTGATCCGTGTGCTCATGGGGGGACGTGGGGCCAGGACTATGGCTGGACACCAGCCAGCTCTGCCACCACCAGACCCTCTTTGTGTGGCCCAGGCTGCCCAGCACAGGGTAGCCGAGCCTTCTCATCTCTCAGGCATATTCTCTTCCAGTTCTGGAAAGCAGGTCTGAGTAAAAAGAGTAGGGCCCATGCACCAGGGCCTCTGCCTTCAGGAAGCAGCCTGTCCCATGTGGCTCTGGTCTGCAGATAACAATTTTGTGTGTCAGCATCTCTTTCCAACCCCCAACTCCACTCTGCGCATTTTGAGAAGTGGCAGTCTCGTCCAGAGCAGCAGTTAGACTTTCCCGGGGACATGAGCCCCAAGACGGGGCGAGCCGTGGTGCGTTTATCTACCGGAGAAGAGGCAAAGCCAGCACACCCCCTCGCCATGTTACTTCCTCACGTGACCGTTGCCTTTGAGTGTCCAGTGTCCACCCAGGGCTTCTCCAGTTCACATTCTTCTGGGTGGGACCTGGGTGGGCCAGGAAGCAAAACCCAGAGTCCTCACTGGCTTTTGGTACCAGACACCTGATCGGCAGACATTTTCTCCCATGGTGCCTTGAAGCACAGAAGGTTTCATTTTGATAAAGTCCAGTTTCTTTCTTTCCCCTCTGGTTGCTTGTGGTTTTGGTGCCAAGGTCATGAAGCTTTATGCCTGTGTTTTCTCCCTAAAAAGTCTGGAGTGTTAGCTCTCCCACTTAAGTCCTTGAAGCATCCTGAGTTGACTTGAATATAGAGTGAGGTGGGGGTTCCTCTGCGTTATTTCCCCGGTGGATGCCCAGTTTTCCGAGCACCATTTTTGCTTATTTATCTTATTGCTTGCTTTTGGCTGTGCTGGGTCTTCACGGCTGTCTGTGGGCTTTTCCCTGGTGCGGTGACTGGGGGCGACTCTCGTTGTGGCATGCGAGCTTCTCATTCAGTGGCTTCTCTTGTCCTGGAGCGTGGGCCTCGGTAGTGGTGGCTCCTAGGCTCAATAGTTGTGACACACAGGCTTAGTTGCTCCACAGTATGTGGGATCTTCCTGGATTAGGAATCGAACCCACGTCTCCTGCATTGGCAGATGGAGTCTTTACCACTGTGCTACCAGGGCAGCCCCAGGCACCATTTTTAAAAAGAAATATCAACATATATTAACGTGGAAGATTTGCAGGTGTTTGGAACCTATTTTGTGTCCCCAAGATTATACAACGCAAGAATTCTAAAGCCATTTCATAGGTTCTTTGCTGGTACATGGAGTTTTTTTCTTTTTTTCAAGTTTATGAAAGGGAAATAGCTCTTTCATCCATAACATAGCCCACATTAGCAGCACAGAACCTCCATGTACTAAATGAACTGATGTTAGGTGGGTTTTACCCTCCTCTGAGGCTGGCTTATACATAAAGGACGTTTCTAGTTGTTTTTCATGTAATGGGGGAAAAAAACAAGACTATTGACTTCTACTTGCTCCCTCCTGCTCAAGGAACAGGAAGGGACAGCTTTAACAGGGACAGTTTAACAGGCAGTTAAATTTAGCCCAACAGTGGTGCTCAGCGTATGAATAAAGCACCCTTTGCCAAATTGTTATAAAATCAAACCTGTAAACACTTGTCCCCACCAAGGGGCGGGCGACTCTTGGGGATGTGTTTTCCCAACCTCGGTTGAAAATTGATCCCAGGAAGGGTTTGCAAGTGTGAGTGGAACAACTCCTTGTTTAACTATGGGAGGGCTGGGTGAGAAAGCCCTGGTGCGGAGTTTGTCCTCCTGAGCGAGGTCTCTGGATGGGCCAGGAGGGGAGTCAGGGTTCTGTATCTGACGCCTGTGAAGTGCTGGCGAGGCCCATGGGTAGCGGGTCCTCCCAATACTGACTTGATCGGAACTCATAGCCCCCTGCAGGGCTCAGGGGCCCCTCCTGGTCCCAAGTTCCCCTGACAGGCCTCTTGCACTCTCCAGGACTGGGGTCAGCGAAGCCAGCCCTGAGTGCCTCCAGGACCTGCCCAGCTCAATCAGTGTCACTGTCCTGCAGCATCTGGGCGCAGTGATCGCATCTGATTCCCAGGAAGACTCTCGACAATTTCCCTCTTTAAAATGTGAGCTCTGAGGCTCAGAGAGGTTCGATTCTTCCCCAGGTCCCACAGCAGGGCAAGGACTTTGTGCCAACCTTTCTGAGTCCAAACCTGTTCTTGGTTGCTGTGTCAGGAGGAAGCACCAAGCACAGAACGGGGAAATTCAGTCGCACTGTGAGCTGGGGTGAAGGAACTCCAACCCAATGCTGGGAGTGCGGGTCCCCGCCAGCAAGAGGCAGTCAAGAGGGTGATTCCGGAGCATGAGCCCCAAGGTGCTGTGAGCTTTACCTCCCCAGGTGTGACATTGAGGGCAAGTTGGGGACCTTCCCCAGCCTTCTGAGGACCCCATCACGTGGACGGGCCCAGGCTTTGCACAGCACAAGCTCAGTGCTGGTGGCTCCCAGGGCACCTGCAGGCATTTGCCTGTCCCCAGCTGGTGCCCCGCAAGCTGCCCTGGGACATGCACGGCTCTGCTGTTGAGCCAAGCCCCTGTCCTCCGTACTGTGCTCCCTCCCGGGGAAGTCACCGAAATTAATTCTTCTATGTGATTAAATGGAATGTCAAATGTTCCTTGGTCCTAAGAGGATTTAAGCTTGGCTCTCAGAAGGGCTCTAACACACACACAAGGGTAAAATTGAGTAGATGGAGAAATAATAAGGGCAGGAAAAGATAAAGCTGGGGGATGAGGCCTGAGCTTAGAGAGGACTCCCCACTGTCCTGCGCACAAAGGACAGGAAAGGATTTCACGCTGAGCTTCCTAGCCACCTTGGTAACGAGGGAAATGAGATCGCTGTGAGGTTCACGTTGTGCCTGAGACGGGACCACCGAGTCCATTGCTCCAAAGAACCTTTTTCTGAGCAATCAAGAGCCGGATTTTTGCTGCCCTCAGCCACATGTCCAAGAAGCCAGCACCGGCCTGAGGTGTGCCTGCCCCAGCCTGCACCCTCCCATTGACAGGCTGCTACGTTGTGCCTGCTTCCTGCCTCTCATCTAAAATTTCAGACAAAATTTGTCCCAGGGCCTTGTCCAGTTGAAGCTGCTGAGCTCACAGGCACAGGTTTGGGGCCTGGCTGGGCTGCTTCAGCAGCTGGCGGTGGGTTCCTCCCCAGGGTATCTGCTGCTTCCTTCGTCCAGTCCTTGGTTGGCATTGCCAAGTCCACGGGGAAGGGGTGGTTCTGCTCGGTTGATGGGGCTCTCAGCCTGGGGGTGGCGTGGGTTGAATGTTGTCATCAGCACCCCGGCCCAGGCCTGTCCCTTCCCCTCCAGCCGCGGTCTTTACAACCAACCCTCTTCACCCCACCAGCATCCCTGCTGGAGAGCTTTCTGTGAGATGCTTTTTATTTGAAGGGATAAATATGGCTTTGTGATGGGTTCTAGTGTTTTCCTGTGAACTGGGCTTTGAGCCTGGATTGCTTAAGACATCATTAAGTTTTAAGAAAAAGTTATAGCGGAAAAGAGCAGGGTGGGGACATCCGACCAGCTGTCGCACTTGGGAAAATGAACTTCCTGGCTGCTTCGGGGCCTGAGGGCAGCACGCTTGGCCTCCAGCCCGCCGGACAGCAAGCCTGTGAAAGGGTGCTTAAAACTCACTTTCCTTTCGGGCTTTAGAGCCCCGTGAAAAACTGCAATAAACTGAAAGCCTTGTCCCTGTTCTGTCTACTTCCTGGCCTTAGTGGCTGCCACGGCTAAGAAGCAGGGCGGTGTTTTGTTTTTATGGGCCCTCGGCTCATGCAATGCAATTAGAAAATAAGCCTGAGTCTGCCAGGCTCTTCCAGGGGCCTTTAGGGAGAAGGGCACGTTGTCTGTTCCTCAGGGGCCCTGGTGGAGCTGGTCTTTCTGATCAGAGGGGACGAGTCAAACACAGAGGCAGTGACCTGGGCGGGCAGCACCCGTGAGCAGCCCTGCCCTCCTCGTGGTGTGTCCGCTGTGAGCCCCGACCTTGACTGGAGGGCTCGCAGAGCCAGGCTTGTTTATTGCTGTTTCCTGTGTTTTGGAAGGAGCGACCCTTCAGGAATCAAGAAGACTGGGATGTCCTCGGCCTGGTGGCGACCCCTCTAAGGGTCTTCCTGCCCCCGGGGTCCCGCCAGCCCCGCGTGAGCCCGTCACAGGCGGGTGGCACGCAGGCTGGGCCGTGGGTGTGCAGCGCCTGCCTCTGCCGGACTCCTGGCACCCATCGGTTCTTTTCTCATCTTTACTTCACTTGTGTTTCTCTCAAACATCCCGTTGTGTCGTTGCTACAGGCACGTTTTTAGAACTTGAGAAATGCTGAAGCGAAATATACAGTGAGTGTCTTCCACTGGCATCGCCCCCTCCGCCCCCACACCATGGGCAGGGCCTTCCTAGAAGTCGCCAAGGCTCAGGGGCTCAGCTTCCCCCACCCAGTGTCGAGGCTGGGGTGGGGTGCAGGGGGAGTGGGCGACGGGTTTCTGAACACCCCGGCTTGTGAGCTGGGACCAGAGAGAGGCAGCTGCCTGCATGCTGGGCAGCAGGCCCTGGACGTCCACCTCTCCGCCAGTGGCCGCCTCCTGCTGTGGGAGCCCTGGTCCCGGGGAAGGTTAGCCGGGCCCTGACCGAGGAGCGGTGGGTGAGCTCGGCCGCTGAGACACATGGCGTTGAGTTCACCAGGGTCACTTCACTTGTGGCCTGGGAGCCCCCTTTGTCCTTCAGAAGTTCCCGCTGTGGGCTCATCTCCTTGGCAGAGGCTTGGAGGAGCTGCCACCAGGAAGGAGGGCATGGGGGAGAGGCTCAGGTCACTGGTGGCGGGGGTTGGGGGGGGGCTTCTGACTCCTGGCAACCCCCACACTAAGAGCAGGGGCTCCAGAGGCTCCCACGGACACTGTTGATTGGAAAGGAGGCTTGTATATGTTCCCGGCCAGAAGGGGCAACTGAGGTCGTCCCCGCTCCAGGCATAAGCTACCTGGTCACTTGTCCCTCCAGGGACTCTTCCCCCATGTTGGGGGGGGCAAAGGTGCCACCTCATCTGGACTGAGAGCCAGTGGGTCCTTGCACCCGGAGACCTGCTATTCCCCAAGCCCAGAGTCTGCAGCCCTGTCCCCATGCAACATCCCGGAAGCTGTGGGACCACCCACGTGAGACTGAGCCTTTGGGGGACATACAGACCATTGGATCATTTGACCGAAAAGCAGAAACAGAGCCACACGTCCTTGGCTGCTTCAGCTGTGCTCCTTGGTGGCGGGTTTGCTGCTCAGTGGCACTCAGTGTGGTTTCCTCTGGACCGGTCAGTCGGGACGGTCTCTTGTGCCCTGATGTGGGTGATGTTTGCCATGCCCGCCGCCGAAAGCAGTAGGTTTCCAGGCAGAACATCAGGTGCTGCTTCCAGGCGGAGGGGTTCACCGGGCACACAGGAGGCTCCCTGGAGACTTGGGGGAACACTGAAGACCCAGGGCCACCCTGCAAGTAGCGTGTCCAGTGTAGCAGAGTCGGGGCGTCTAGATGCCAGACAGCTGCCCGGGTGTGAGTGTCTAAGAAAGTGCAAAATGGGCCTGGTTTTGTTCTTCAGCTCTATTGGGCAAAGAAAAAGTGTCTGTCACTTCTTTTTCTCAGTTCTCGTTCCCTGGTGTGGTGTGGACCCTACACAGTTCAGGCTGCCAGGACAGTTCACCTGCGTGGCTCTAAGGGGTCAGTTAAAGTGACGTGGTGCTGGTCTTTCTGGAGGTGCAGAAGCTGGCTGCGTTGGGTCCCAGTTGTGGCACTCAGGACCTTGTTGCGCCCTGCGGGACCTTTGACGGTGGCACACAGACTCCCGAGCGTGAGAGCTTCGGCAGTCATGGCGCACGGGCTCAGCGGCTCCGTGGCAAGTGGGATCTTAGATCCCTAACCAGGGATTGAACCCACATCCCCTGCAGGGTGGGTTCTTAACCACTGCACCACCAGGGAAGTCCCAGATTGTACTGTTTTTTAAACTAGATGGCGTGCTTCCCACAAGTCTAGACCTCAGCTTCCAGAAGCTGCCCTCGTGTGCACCCTGGGTTCGCGTGTCTGCCCAGTGAGCCTGGGGTGGGGTGTGGGCAGTGGCCGGGGCCCTGGAGAGCCCATGAGCCTCCAGCTCGCCAGCTCTCTGTCCAGCTGTTAACCTGAGCTAAGGCGAGATGGCTTGAGAGCGTCTCACTCAGAGGCCATGACTCATTAAGATCCGTGTTTTATTTAAGAAGCTAATCTACTTATTGGGCCACTCTGTAGCCATCTGGACCGAGCCTACAGCCGCCTTTATAGAGGTCACTAAAATCAGGGCTGAAGAGTGGATGCAAACCCACCCCGCCTCCTACCATGGGGCACGCTCAGCCTTCTGGGGAGCCCCCTGGTGTGGTTCACCCCCAACAGCGCCGCCCCTGCCTGAGGACTCAGAGGGCCAGATCTCCCCATACTTGTGGGTTTTCATGCCCGAGCGGCGGTTACTAGCGTATTCACAGCTGAGTAGAGGAACCTGGCTTTGGAAGACCGAGCGGCATTCAAGTTGCTGATGGTCTTTCAGGAAAGGGCTGTGTGTGCAGTGACCACTGGGCTCCCTTCCTGCCTGATGGTACTGCTCATCCCTGGGCAACCTGTGGGCAGTGCCCACACAGCCATACTTTAGAGATGACTTGGGTTCTGTGCCCGACCACCCCAATAAAGTATCATAAATAAAACAAGTTAAACTAACTTTTTTCCTTAGTGGTTTCATATTGGAATCCAGTTGGTTAACAATGTTGTGTGAGTTTCGGGTGTACAGCAAAGTGATTCAGTTACACATATCCATGTATCCATTCTTTTTCAAATTCGTTTCCCTTTTAGGTTATTACACAATATTGAGCAGAGTTCCCTGTGCTTTTCAGTAGGTCCTTGTTGGTTATCTTAAAACATAACTATGTGCGTGTCCATCGCAAACTCCCAATCTACGCAGATCTTCTGGTTTCCCAGGGTGTTCCCTGGAGGCTCAGTCAACCGAGAATCCACCTGCAGTGCAGGAGACCAGGGTTCAGTTCTTGGGTAGGCACGATCCCCTAGAGAAGGAAATGGCAACCCACTCTGTTTTCGAAAGAAAGAAGAAAGTGAAGTCGCTCAGCCGTGACTGTAGCCCGCCAGGCTCCTCTGTCCATGGGATTTTCCAGGCGAGAGTACTGGAGTGGGTTGCCATTTCCTTCTCCAGGGGATCTTCCCGAGCTAGGGATCAAACGCAGGTCTCCCACGCTGCAGGCAGACGCTTTACCCTCTGAGCCACCAGGGAAACCCCCACTCTGTTTTCGAAAGGCCACCCCAAAATCCTGCCGTTGCCAGGCCTTGGAGACGGGCCCTGGTGAGAGCTGTGGGGACAGCCTTGCCCATCACTGGGGGAGCTGCTCCCTGACAGGGATGCCCATGTTGGTGAACCAGTCCCATCACTGAACCACCCCCAGCTTGATCCCTGCTTGGGGCGCCTCACCTGGGGAAGTCCGTCCTCCACGGGATCTCTTGCCTTGATCTCTCCTGAGGAGGGCCTGGGGACTGGCCTCTGGGGGTTCCTGCCGCACTGGCAATGGGTCCCTGCCAGTCAGAGGACACGTGGGCTCTTTCCGCCTTGGCCAGGCCTTGCTGAACACATCAGTCTGCTGTCGCTGGGCGGCCGATGGCCCCAGAACTTCTGGCTTGCAGGCAGCGGGGCTCTGCTGGGACTGGACGGCTTGTGGCGGCCCTCCCCTCCTCAGCCTAGATGGCTGGACCCTGGCTGTGGTCCTGCCTCCTGGTGTGTCCCAGCTCACAGCTGGTCTGTTTCACTGTGAATTTGGAAGGCATGGTGCCCACCCCGGGGGCCCAGCCTAGGAAGCGGCGCAGCAGCCCCTCTGTCACTCGAGGGGGTTCAGGCTGAAGTTCAAGCCCAGCCCATTTCCCGGGAGTGGGGAAGTGATTCCCCATCTTGGGGTTACTGGCGGGGAGCAACAGAGTTACCCTGGGACAGGGCGGGTGTCAGAGGCCACCGGGAACAGTACCAGGCACACCTGAGGTCCTGCTGCGAGGAGTTGGGTGCAAACCCAGGCACCTGCCGCAGAGCCCAGCCCCACTCTAGGCGGGGGGCTCTCTCCACTTCCTCTCCAGAAGCCCCCTTGCCCGCCCCCAGCAGAACAGAGGCCCGTCCCAGAGTGACTGCGGAGGGCTGCGCCTGGCTGGGGCCCCTTGGCGTCATTCCCCTGGGGCTGCATCTCGCTGCTTCTTTCACGCTGACAGTGATGGTGTCACGTGTGGAACACTGACCTTCACTTTCCTTTACCCAATCCTAGAGGGAGACTGGGTCCACTTAGCATGGCCGGCAGATGTCAGCTAACCTTGCGGGGCGCCCCATGGGGTCAGCAGGGAGTCTGAGACCAAGCCCACTGGGATTGATTAGTCATGCCTGCCGTGAGCGCAGGGGTTGTGTATCTGCGTTTGTCGTCCAGGTCTGCTGTCCCCTCCAGCCCTGAGCACACGGCCATTCAGCTCCAGCCTGCGTCAAACTGCGAGGTGTTCCCATCTCGCTTGGCCTGTATTAGACGAGTGGACTTCCCCATCTAGGCCCAGATGGAAACTGATCTCGTGTTTCTGACTTTGTTTTCATTCTTATCTTATTTTTTGGCTGTGCCGCATGGCTTGTGGGATCTTCGTTCCCCAACCTGGGGTTGAACCCCGGGCTCCCCTGGCAGGGGAATTGCAGAGTCCTAGCCACTGGGCTGCCAGGGAATTCCCTCCTGCTCTGGATTTTGAAGTATCTTGGGGAAAGCTATTTCTTCTATAAGCCAGAGTCTCTGTGCATGGAGAGCTCCCTGAGGAAGGCGTCCGTGCCTGTATCTTCACTGGGGCCCTAGAGCCAGGCCAGGCTCTCCCATGGCAGAGCTTGCAGGTGAGAAATCGGGAAGGAGCGGGGATGGGTGGGATCTGAAGGTCCACCTTGGCGAGGGCAGCTGGAAGCCTGGGAGCCAGTGCCCACTCCAGTAACTGCCGTTGGCTTCCGCTGCTGTGGTTCCCGTGGGTCGCAAAACTGCCCTCAGCCCTCAGGCTGTAGGTGCACCGTTCCTTGGTCATCGCCTCCATCCCAGGACATTCCTGCCCAGGATCCTGGGACATTCCTGCTCAGGATCCCAGGCCAGTGAGAAAGGGCTCACTGCCACTCGGGCCAGGTAGGGCGCAGCATGGAAGCTGAGTGCTGGAGCGGGTAGTGTTGCGATGCAGAACTAGTTGTGAAAAGCAAGGCCGCCAAAGAAGAATTGGGTTCTCCGGCGTGCCGGGAGAGCATGTCTGCGCTTGACCAAGTTTTCAAAATCAAACTGCAGCCTGGCCGCATCCCAGACTGGCCCGGAGAAAGCGGACGTGGCTTCCTGGGCCTGGGAGAGCTGCCCAGGGACACCGCAGAGAAAAGCACTTTTGCCAAATGAAAAGGCAGATAGCAATGTGGGAACAAAGATGAGGTTTCCAAAAGTAACTGCACTCTTTTTTAACCTTAAAATAGCGCCACACTTAGCGACACACATTGTTCTCCAAATCCCTGCCTTGCAGCCGCTCTCTGAACCACCCCTCACCTTCTCCTGCTGCCGTGGTCCCTGCCCTGAAAGGCGAGGGGCGCTCCTGCAGGTCAGGCACCTTCTTGGGGTGTTGGGGACAGTCATTGCCTTCGTTCGCTTTCCAGAACTGCTTTCTGAGTAGGCTCCACCCGACTGCAGAACGTTTGTTGTTAACAGTGTAGAATAGTTTTCGTAACGTGGATAAACATGTTTACAAAGCAAGGGAAGCCCGCCCCCCACGAGGCTCCACAGCCTCCTTCTGCAGGCAGGAGTCTGCTGCCCCAGGCCGCGGGTGGACGAGTAGACCCTTCAACACAGCCACATTTGCGAGTTGAAAGCAGAGTCTCGGATAAGGGCTCGTTTCTGTCCCAGGGTCAGCATCTGGTTCCCGCTTGGCCCCACGAGTCACGAGCTGCAGCTCCAGGTCATGGAAACACCAGCCCGTGAAACATGCTGTTCGTCAGACGTGGGATCTGATTCTGGGTCTGACCTTCTGGGGATCGGAACTGAAGAGTCCAGCCAAGAAGGGTGGGGCCGTGCTGGGTTGCAGGAAATGGCCTTTTAATTGGGGAGCAGCTGCATTTAAGGGATGGAGGGGAGATGTGATCAGATCCTTGCGAAGTGACCCGGGCTAGAGGGCTACAGGTGCGGGCCTGACGTGTCCCTCCCCACGCACTCCGAGCCTCTGGGCTCTGCATGGCTGCGTCTCCCCATTCTCCCCAGGGCCACCTGCACATGAGGATGGGAGCCGCCTTCTACCTCCCGGGCCCCCGTGCAGGTCCTGGGAGCCGATGACCAGCTGGTTGATCGTCTCCCCACCCTCTTGCTGAGCTGGGCAGAGCAGTGTGTTTTGTCTCGGGTCTTTCTGCGGCCCCACACAGGTCTCCGTCTGCTGGCTTTTCCGGGTGCTTGCTCAGGGTGTCAGCTGTCAAGACCAGTGGTACCACGCAGAGAATCCCGGGCAGCAGGGAGGACCTTAGTATGGACTTGGGATGGATGGCAGGTCCTCTTCCCTCAGGGGTCCCAGCCCCACCTGTGCGTCCTGTGAGGCCTCAAACGGCAGCCTCGCTGTACCTGTCCAGCCCCGTCTGTGAGCAGAGAGGTGATCCCGCACAGGTGTGGCCGCCTACACACGTGACTGTCATCCATTATCCTGGCCAGCCTGGCTTTGGGGACTCTGAGGTTGCTGCGGTGTGGGGACACTTCCTAAAATCTGGTCCATTGTTGAAAGGGGCCTCTCTGCCTGCTGGGTCAAACATCATTATTACAGCCACTATCTTTAGGGTAAAACTGCTCAACAACTAAAATCCGAAAGCTGCAAAATCACATCTCAGACGGTTTGATTCTTGAGTTGCAAGTGACAGAAGCCAACCTTTAGAAAATGATGCATGGTTCTGTAGGATGTCCACTGAACTCACTCGGTGTCCAGAAAGGCCGGGAAATACACCACAGGGCCGCTCTACACGGCATGCGCACGTCTTCCCGTTTCTTCAACTGCAGCCCCATCAGCCTGTCGCCCGGGGGAAGGAGTTGGTGCTGCTATCCAGATAAGGTGGCATCAAGGCTGGGGGCCTGAAGTTTACCGACGTCTCCCCGGGGCACCCCCCTTTCCATCTTGGAATTCATAGAGTCCTTTGAACTTAGCATTCACTGGACCGCTGGTCACTCTTAACAAACCTCCGGCAACTCAGCCTGGTGTGGTCTTTGTTTTCCACTAAGTGTGTCTAATTGCACAATTATTTGTGTGCAGCTGCAGCCCAAAGCAACACCAGGCCCAGGGGCAGACGTCAGAGGTAGCCTCGAGCTGGGGCGCTGCGTCCCTGCTTGTGAGGAAGCGAGCCTAAAACCAGCAAGTAATTGACACCAGGGGAGTCGGCTGAGCTTTCTCTGCCCTACAGACTTAATGCTGGACACTGATACACTTTCCGAGGTGTATCCAGGTGCAGTTGGAATTATTCTGAAACGGGTGGAGTGAGTTCATCAATGGGAAGGGAGACTGGAGAAGGGCAATGGTCAGTCTGACTTGAGGGCCACCAGGACCCTCTGATCCTCATCATCAGGTGCCTTCTTGGCCTCTGCTGGGTCCTTGGTCCCTGAGTTTCAGCTTCAGCATCAGTCCTTCCAATGAATACTCAGGACTGATCTCCTTTAGGACAAACTGGTTGGATCTTCTTGCAGTCCAAGGGACTCTCAAGGGTCTTCTCCAACAACACAGTTCAGAAGCATCAATTCTTCGGCGCTCAGCTTTCTTTATAGTCCAACTCTCATATCCATACATGACTACTGGAAAGAACCATGGCCTTGACTGTACGGACATTTGTTGCCAAAGTAACATCTCTGCTTTTTAATATGCTGTCTAGGTTGGTCATAACTTTTCTTCCAAGGAGTAAGCATCTTTTAATCTCATACAGTTAAAAGTGTTTCAAGTTGCCAGAAGCACTGGAGAATGTCTCAGTTAATGTGAGGTGAGATGTAAAGTCTAATTGCTACTTCATCTTCCTGGCATTTCCTGGGTTCCTCCAGCAAGACTGTAGGGACATTGGGTTCTGGGCACAGTGGCTTGAAATTAACTGGATTCTGAGGCATGCGGCTTGATGAGTCCCATCTGGAACTGAAGGAGCATTGTCTATCCAGCATGGCCCCTTTGTAGAATCCGACCTTGACAGTGACCTGGCTAATCCATCTTGTCCTCAGTGCTGGGGCCTCATGTGGCCCCCTTAAAGCCTGGCTCTACACTGTGGTCCCTGCACTTCATCCAGAACACCTGTGAATCTCGCCCACTCTCACCTGCCAGCCAGCCATCCCCCCTCAGCATCCTTCCCCAGCCTTTGCACCTGAGCCTCGTGGTCCCCCTTGCATCTCTGACTCCTGCCTTACCATAGAGAGCTTGAAGCTGATATCCGAGCCTCAGGCTTCAGGAAGCCCATGGGTCTTGTGCGTTCTGCATGCCCAGCCTGAACAAGGGCAAAGGGTGGGTTTCGCCAGAGAGAAAGACGACCCAAGTCAGGGAGGGAGGCAATCGCTAGGCAACCCGGAGTTTGTTTCCCAGGTAACGGGATGCATGCACTGATGCTGTGGATGGACACGTTGCAGCAGTGGCCCCTCAGCCTCTCCAGACGCCTGCCTGGTGCCCACTGTTTTCCCGTGTGATGCCTTTTTAATTAACTGCTTGGATCTCTAGTTGTGATCATGAACTTTACAAATGTTGTCTGGTTAACCCTCCTGACAGCACCCCCCCCCCCCGCCCCCGGAGTGAAGTTGGGGTGTTCTTCACCCAGTGGGAGGGACAGCCTGGGCCAAGTGAGCACGTTTACCCACGAGGTCCTCCAGGGGCCCAGCCTTGGGCTTCGTAGGAGGTGCTGGGGGCCAAGTGAAGCTGGAGGAAGAGAATGGGTCCTTTCAGGCTTGCTTGTCTCGCCATCTTACCTCTCAGGGTGGGTGTGGACCCCAAGTTGGCACCGGCTGCCCCCTCCCCCCAACTGTCTCCTCCAGTGACGTGCTTTCCACCTTGTGCTCCTTCCTCGTCTGCTAACAGGACAGCGGTGCCGTCTCAAGGGTGAGGGGAGGGTGTGGGACGCCAGGTGACATCCCTGCTCCCCACTTCTCCCTCTGCGGGGTGTCCAGGGGTGTCCAGGGGTCCTGTCTGCAGATGTCACTCTTGGTCTTTGGGGTATGTTCTGCCCATCTGCACACAGCACCTCGGCTCTCACGGACTTTTCCGTTGGGGCAAAGCAGGATGCTCGTGAGGTGCGCACCAGCCCCCCCAACAAGCAGCTGGCCTCAGTGCTGTGGACTTGGCACTTGGCAACTCAGCTTCCCTTGGCCGCCCCCCTTTGGGGATCCGGGTTCCGAGGAGGCAGTAGGGGTCTGGCTGCCACTTGAGGGCTGGGAGGGACCTTGATCACTTGTGAGCCCCAGCCTGGTGCTGCCCAGAGGTAGCCTGCTGCCCCCAGCCACCCCGGCTGGTTCTTCCCAGACCAGAACAAAAGGCTTTTCTCTGCTCGAGTTCAAAGAGACAATTGTCCCCCAAGGCTGCAGCTGTGGTGTGGGAGAGCTGTCCGGGACACGTCCAGGTCGTGCAGGCGCTGTGGGGCCGGGTCCTGAGCCCTGGCGGCCGACGGAGGAGGGGACTCATCCATGGCTATCTCATGGCGGCCGCGAGGGGAGCCCTTTCTGGTGGTTCTGGGCTGGGAAACCGAGGCCCCATGTGTGAGCATGTCAGCAGCTCCTGCTTTGGCCTTTGGGAGCCTGAGTGAGCCCAGTGCTGAAGAGGATAAAGAGATTCTGTGCTCTGCCTGGCCCTGGTGCAGTGGCCATCATCAGAGTTTATCTGAACATCTGAGAAACTCAGATGTGTGGAAGGCTGTCTTGTGACCTGTGATGCCAGCTGACTTGCACTATGGTCCTTCGAGAAGATTCATTCGTCAAGTCCCCGGTAGGCCACCACACACACACACACCCCAGCACTCACACACATACACGCATGCTTGTGATTTGGTAAGAAAACAGGAGTGGCCCTGTCCTGGCCACCGGGTGCTGCAGTTCCTCGTGGTGATTTAACATAGTGGAAGGTGCTCAGTCATGTCCAACTCTTTGCGACCCCGTGGAATTCTCCAGGTCAGAGCACAGGAGTGGGTAGCCTTTCCCTTCTCCAGGGGATCTTCTCGACCCAGGAATCAAACCAGGGTCTCTTACATTGCAGGCAGATTCTTTACCAACTGAGCTATCAGGGAAGCCCAGGAAGGTGATTGAACATGGGGGCCAAAAATCCAAGACCTTGCAGTGTGAATGTGAAGGGAATGGTTTGGTCACAGAGGATGAGGTGCCCTGGGCTGATGTGTGTGCCCAGTGATGGGTCCCCACAGCGGAGGGCAGAGCAGTCCTCCATCATTTGGGTTGGAGGCACGGTGCCACTGGAGAATGTGGACTTAGGCAGCATGCGGGCAGGCCTGCCCCCTCGCCAGCTGTGAGGTCCAGCATCCTTGGTCTCCGCTGGAAGCATCAGCACATGAAAACAGCTCTGGCTGGTCTAGGTAGCTGACTTGCACTGTGGTCCTTTGAGAAGATTCCTTTTGTCAAATCCCCAGCAGGCCTCCTGCACCCCCACCACACACACTCCTTGTCCACCACCTCAGACTGGCCTACACACACACACAGACACACACAGACACTCTCTCACTCTCTCTCTCTCTCTCTCTCTCTCTCTCTCTCTCTCTCTCTCTCTCTCTCTCTCTCTCTCTCTCTCACACCCTCACACAGTCATATACACATACTGCTTCTCCCTGAGCCCAGTGAGAGGGTGCATGTCTCCCACGGGTTTCCTCCAGGAAGCTCTTACAGGATGCTGTTGAGTCGCTCAGTCGAGTCCAAGTCTTTGTGACCCCATGGATCGCAGCACGCCAGGCTCCTCTGTGCTCCACTGTCTCCCAGAGTTTGTTCAGGTCCATGTCCATTGAGTCGGGGATGCTATCTAACCATCCTATCCTCTGTTGCCGCCTTCTCCTGCCTTCAATCTTTCCCAACATCAGGGTCTTTGCTAATGAGCTGGCTCTTCGCATCAGGTGGCCTAAGGATTAGACCTTCAGCTTCATCCCACAGGATGCTGACACCCTAACGTGTCCCTCTTGTTTCATTTCAGCACATGCCACGCATGTTTAGAAGGGCAGCGTGGCCTGGCAGGGACAACGAGGCATGGCAGAGGGGCCGAGTGAAGTCTACTCTACCTCCAGGAGCCGTGGGCTAGACCCCCTCAGATGTCCTGAAGGTCTCTGGGTCTTAGAGGTTTAGGGGCAGCCGGGCAGCCCTGAGGCTGTGTCCCTGGTGGCAGCAGCTGATGTGGGCTTGACCTGATTTCACATGGCAATAGGGCTGGCCGCACACGGCCCTGTGGAGGGGCATCTTAGCTCCTCTGCCAAAATGAGCTGCACAGATGCTCCTTCTGTCTCCTGGGCTGGTCCCAGAATCCTCCCAGGAGGGAGGCACATGGATGCTGGAGTGGGGGCACCTCCGTGGGTGCCCCCCACCACAGCTGGGGGAGCCCTGGCCACTTGGCACACACACCCTGTCCCCTCCCTCCTCCCAGGCATCCGCCCCCAGATCATGAACGGCCCCCTGCACCCCCGCCCCCTGGTGGCGCTGCTCGACGGCAGAGACTGCACGGTGGAGATGCCCATCCTGAAGGACTTGGCCACCGTGGCCTTCTGCGACGCACAGTCCACCCAGGAGATCCACGAGAAGGTGGGCCCCGCCCCGCCCTGCCCGCCCGGCTGGGGTCGCCCCCTCGGTCAGGTGGCAGCAGCTGGCACTCAGCGAGCACCCCTGCCAGGCCCCCTTCTTTCTACCCTGGTCTCTGCTGGCTAGTGCCTTGCCCCTCCTCCCTGAGCCTGCCCCCTGCCCCCATTCCCTGGCATCACCCAGAGTCACCACCAGGCCCCCAGAGTCCCACCAGGGCCCTCTCCCCTAGGGGGACGCCGTGGACACCCAGGCCGCATCCTCACCGGTCATCTTCCTGCCGGAATTCAAGGGTGATGGGGGCCTCCAGCCATGCTCTGCCTGCCCCTTCACAGGTTTTAAACGAGGCGGTCGGCGCCATGATGTATCACACCATCACGCTCACCAGGGAGGACCTGGAGAAGTTCAAGGCCCTGCGGGTGATCGTGCGGATAGGCAGCGGCTACGACAACGTCGACATCAAAGCTGCGGGGGAACTCGGTAAGTGCCCATCCGTGCCCGTCAGTGCCTGCCGAGTGCCCAATGGAGCAGACGAGGCTGGAACTGAGACAGCGCCCTGCTGGCTCCGGGCGGGAGGGTGGTGGCTGGTTTCAGAGGGAACCTAGCCAGCCAGACACACCTCCTTGCTGGGGGCAGAGGCCCCATCGAGGGGCCTGGGGGCTGTGCTAGGCTGTCTCATTTGGGAAGGACATGAGCCAGACGAAGCCACAAGCCCTCCGCTGCAGAGGGGACTGTGTGAGTGGCCGCAGCCCTGTGCCGGCCAGCCAGGACCCACCAACCTGAGGTTACTCTTGCTGAGCGCACAACTTGGTGTTCCTGGGGTGGGGGGTGCCCTTTTCTGGGTCTCCTCCAGTCCTGGGGTGGCGCCATCTCCCCAGGGCAGCTGTCCACACAGGAATCTTACCAGGTCAGGGCAGTGCAGGGGGACCACTTCCCAGCGGGGCTCCTGGCTGCTTTCCAGACCCCTGGCGGCACACTCCCCGAGGGAGGGCATTGGCCTGGCGGCCTGGCACCTGATGTGGGCACTAAGCGTGTTGGAGTGTTGGCAGAGATTCAAGGGCCCAATCTGAACATTCTTTGGCATTGCCCTTCTTTGGGATTGGAATGAAAACTGACCTTTTCAGGTCCTGTGGCCACTGCTGAGGTCTCCAGATGTGCTGGCATATTGAGTGCAGCACTCTGAACAGCCTCATCTTCAGGATTTGAAATGGCTCAGCTGGAATTCCAGCACCTCCACTGCCGTCATTGCCACCACCAAGGGGCCCAAGCTTTGACCACAGGGGTCTCCAGGCTGCCCTGCTGTCTTTGGAGGGGCCAGGGAGGTCCCACTGGACAAGCCCCTCTGAAGTCAGCGTCCTTGCTGTCTTGAAGCATGCCAGCCCGGCACCTAGTGCACAGGTTGTGATCTGCCTGGTGCTCTGCGACCATGAGGCTGAGGCAGGCACCTCCCAGTGGCCGGGAACCCAGGCCTCTGAGCCCCTGCCTGCTCCAGCAACAGGCAGGAGAGTACACGCGGTGCCCGGCTCCGTCAGCTCAGCGTCACACCTGCATGTGACCACCTACGCACGTGGGACCTGATGGTTCTGGCCACCTGCCGCAGCCCACTGACAGCCACCTGCTGCTTCTCCACCTGGGCGCACCATGTGGGCTGCAGCTCCCCGCTGAGGTCCCCTGCATGCATCGGGGCTGCACCCCAGTTCCTGAGCCACAGGAGCTTTATGGGCACAAGCAGGAAGCAGGGGGAAACCTGGCCCCAGTGGGGCCTGTTCTGAGTGGTGCTGAGTCTGGTTTGATTCTTCCTGAGGGCACCAGCCTGTTGTGCAATCTGGCAGGCGGTCTGGGAGTTCGGGCCCCAGCAGGTCAGGCTTGCTGCCCAGGTGACCCCCGAGGA
Organism: Budorcas taxicolor; assembly: GCF_023091745.1. Classification (NCBI taxonomy): domain Eukaryota; kingdom Metazoa; phylum Chordata; class Mammalia; order Artiodactyla; family Bovidae; genus Budorcas; species Budorcas taxicolor. Next base: position 43,823,588 of record NC_068932.1, on the reverse strand, counting down.
AAAAGCAGGAGGTGGTCCCTGTCCCATGGGTTCTGCTCTTCCCCTCGCCCATCCCGAGTGGGGTGCCTCGTGGCAGGTGGCTCTGAAGATCGATCTTGGTTTTCGGGGTGCCCCCTGGCCAGTCTCCAGCATCTCAAGCCCTTTCCCCAGGGCTCACTTGACCCCGTCCAAGAGGAGGCTCATGACGGGTCTGGCCGAGGGGGCTCCCACGTCCACTGAGTCACTCTCAGTCCCTCTTTGTCTCCACAGAGAAGCTTGGGGAAGACTTGCGCCTCCAGAAGCATGTCTAATGTAAACTAAAATTTTCCATTTTCCCCTGGCGCCAGAAGAATGTTTTTGTTTGAAAACAAACGTTCTTTGTGCTCTGGATGGAGCTGAGATCCCAAGTTCAAGCAGCGACTGAGAAAGTGGGGCCCGGCTCCCCGAGGGCTCTGCACCCTTCCCTCCGCCCCGCCCCCCCTTCCCGTCTCCACGGTGTGGCCCCTCGCCACGGTGTGGCCCCTCGCGGCGCAGCCACCCGCACGTGTGTGCCATCAGGCTTCCTTGCCTGGACCCGGCCGTTCCTCTCGGGCGGGGCCGGGCTGGATGGGGGAGGTGCCTGCCGTCTATGCAGTCGCAGGGGCTGTGCCCGAGTGGGGCCCCGCAGCCCTTACTGCAACCCCTACCGCGGAGGCTAGCCCGAGGCCTGCGATGTCGGGTTGGAGGATGTAAACTGCGTGTCCGCGGAGGCCTTTTCACTGACCCCGCTCCGATATGACAAGAGCGCGGCTTCAGGGTCATCTGCTGGGCTGTCGGAAAAGGGGCATTGTCAAATGTGGAATCTGCGGAAGGAGCCTGGGCCTCCATCCAGCCGTCCTTTGTCTCCACGTGCCCTTCGCCGCTTGTTCAGTCAGCTGACCTGTAATGAGGATGGAAAAGCAGGTGGCCCAGGTCTTCCCCTCTGGATGATGCCCCGGGTTCCTGGTGTGTGTTCCTAGAAGGGCAGCTCCCCTCCAGCGCGCCCTAGGGCCTGGGCAGGTAGAGGGCATGTCACCCCAAGGTCCAGGAAGGAGCAGGATGAGGCGGACAGTGGGTGGCAAGAGCCCGTGCCTAGACCGAGCACCGTCTCTCTGAGCCTTTCTGGCAAGCTTGCTGATCTGGTGTCCATTCTGGCCCAGGTCAGCAGATGAGAGCAGAGAGCAAAAGCAGCTCTTCCTGGGGGGTCGCCGAGACCCTGGAGCTCAGGGCGGCCCTCTTGGGGTGATGACATAGAAGGGGGTGCTCCACGGAATGGGTCCTGTGTCCTATCTCTGCAGGACAGCTGCAGGTGCCCTGTGCCCCCACTCCTGACCGGGAGACAGGAAGGCAGAGGCCCGACGCTGCAGCCCTGGTGTGTTTCCCGGGTTCCTATGCCTGGGGTTCAGGGCAGACCTTTGCAGCTGGGCCGCCACGCGGGGCAGCTTGAGGAGCTGTCCCTCCCTCGTCTGACAAATACTCTCCTCCTCCCGCCAGTGAGGAGGGTCAGTGCCCAGGCCCTTCCCACGGGAGACCTGGGGCAGGTCTCCCCGAAGGCCTCCCGGTGCTGGCAGACTCTGGCCTTCGTCTCTGCTCCTCACGCAGACCCTGAGGGCTCGTTCTTCCGCAGCTGCTCTCAGCCCTGCAGTGCTTTGAAAAAGCCGGGTGGGCACCTGTCCCTCAATCTTCTTTCCAACCCAAGCGGGAGAGGGGTTGGGGTCTGCGGGACAAAGGTGAGATTGGACTACAGATGCATCCTGTCCTAGCCCACGGGCCTTGAAGGTGTTTGTTTCTAATTCTGTCTTGCCTTTAAAAAAAAAAAAAAAAACAAAACCCAGTAACAACACGTTCATGACTTTAGACTCTTAGAATACAATTTTCAACAAAAGGCCAGTCTCCATGACCCCCAGCCCCACCTCGAGAGCAGGATCCAGTTCGTGTATGGCAAGGAACCTCTGGGTCTCCAGGCCCCGCGGCCTGTCAGGAGTGGGCCCTGCTCGCTGCCTTCCTGCCACTGGACGTGGGTGGTGGTCAGAGCTGGCTCGCTACTCACTTCGCAGAGACGTGGGTCTAGAAACACTGGGTTGGGGGGACGTGGGGTCAGTGAGGGGCTGAGTGGCGGTGAGCCCAGCCCTGGACAGCAATCCTCCTGGGATGGCCGTGGAGCTGGAGACCCCCAGGCCACAGAGACCCTGACCCGCGGGGACGACACGCGCAGAGTGGCTTGTACCGGCCAACGCTGCCACCCTGGGTGGCCTGGAAGCCCTGGCACTTCCCCACAGAACGCGGGGCTCTGATCCCCGTGCCTGGCCTTCTGCTTTTCCCAGGGATCGCCGTGTGCAACATCCCATCCGCGGCTGTGGAGGAGACAGCGGACTCCACCATCTGCCACATCCTTAACCTGTACCGGAGGAACACCTGGCTGTACCAGGCGCTGCGGGAAGGCACGCGGGTGCAGAGCGTCGAGCAGATCCGGGAGGTCGCCTCGGGGGCCGCGCGCATCCGCGGGGAGACGCTGGGCCTCATTGGCTTCGGTAAGTGCGCCCCGCCCACCGCCCGGGGAGGGGCTGCCGCAGGGACCCTCGGAGAGGCGGAGGCCCGGCCCTGGAACTCAGGCTTCACCGCAGCTGGAGGAGGACCTCTTGGGCCAGAGGAGGGCCGTGGCTGCGAGGCTTGGGAGGTCAGAGGTCAAAGCTGGCTAGGGAGCTGACCCCCAGGGAAGATGGGGGCAGCTTCTGGAAGACCCCGCCTGATGGGTGTGGGGAAGGGAGGCGGCGGCAGGAGGGCGTCCCTAGGGAGGGGCCGTGCTCCCTGACCGCCCCCAAGGGCAGAGGGTGAAGGGCAGTGGCCCGCTTGACGACTGGTGCCCGGGTGGAAACCTGGGCAGCAGGCTGGGCTGAGCACCCGGAGGTGACAGGCAGGGGTGGGTGCAAGGAGTCTCTGAAGGGTTTCGAGCCAGAGGGTCAGATCAGCAGCTTGGAAAACTCACTAGGGGAAACGTGAGACCCAGCTCCCACTGGCCACTCTGGGTGGGCCTGGGGTGCGTTAGCCCAGTGGGGAGCTGGGGGGTGGCACACACTGGGTGGAGAGAAGCTGGACTGCCAGGCTGTAGGCAACACAGGGGCCCGAGTCAAACAGGAGGGGGCTCTTGCTTGCTGCTGCATGTCAGTCCTGCTCCTTCCAGTTCTGTGACCTTGAGGAAAGGTCAAGAACTCTCTCAAGGACCTTCCAACTCTCTCTGCCTCAGTCTCCCCATCTGTACACTGGGGATGAGTGATACACAGCAGCTGCCCCTTAGAACTCAGAGAAGACATGAGAAGCCCGTGGGGTCAGTCCTGACTGCAGGGCTTGGCTTCCAGAAGGTTCCCCCAAGCTGTCCCTCAGCCCTGAGCTTGGAGCTCTGTCTCTGAATAACAGGACCACTGAGATGGCCATGGTGCCAGCTTCAACAGGTAGAGGGAGCATCTTCCAGGAACGCATATCTTTCCCGCACATCTTTTTGAGTTTTAAGAGCCCAGGTGTCAGGGGTGATCACACTCTCACAGGTAAACTTGTTACAAGAGTCCAGCTTCGTTTTTTCTTGAGTGGAAGGTAGAAAAGGACTAAGAAATGCTGGCGCCGAGCCGCAGCACCCTCTGCTGGTGCCGCAGGGCTTCCTGCTGCTCCAGGAGGTGGGCCTTGGAGCTGGTTCTTAGACCATCGTGCATTCTTGCCCCAGGTGGGCCCTGGCCGTGCGAGTTGCCCAGCCACGTGGAAGAGCACTCGTTTCCATGGCTTCTGCCTCCAGGCATCACAGCAGGTTCTTAGAGGGGTCGTTTCTTGCGCTGTATCCTTCCCCATCCGCCTTCTGAAAGCCAGTCCTGTGAGGCCAGCCTGCCTGCTCCAGGCTGTACACCAAGCCCCCCCCCAGCCCCACCCCGGTCACGGTGCCCCATACACACTCAGTTTCTCCCTGCTGCCTCTGCTGGTCTCTCTGTAGCTTCCCAGAACTGCAGGCGGACCCGAGACAAGAGGGGGCTCGGTCGTGGGCAGCCTTGCCCCATGCTGCCTGCCATCCGGGGCTGGAGGCACCCACTTGCCTAAGACTCTGCCCGGCTGCAGCAGCGGGCCCCTGAGTGTGGAGCGGGTGCCGCCAAACCCAGTTCATGCCACCACGTGGGGCCCTGGATGGGCCGGCCCGAGCTCAACCCCAGCCCGGGCTGGCCTGAGGACGGTGCTCAAGGCCAGCCTCCAGGTTGGGGACGAGGATGAAAGTCTGAAGGGAAAGCCTGCCATCGGTGACAGCATGTGTACACACACCACACACACACGCATACGTGTGCCAAGACAGTTGGGATCTCCTTTCTGAGACTGCGTTTGACCTGCAAGTTGCGAACAAGCATGAAGGGAGACTCTGCCATCGGTGGCAGTGTGCACACACACACTAAGGCCAAGGCAGCTGGGCTCTCCTCACTGGGTTTTGACCAAGTCAGTAAGAGAATTCAGCATCGGGTATTCTACAGTTTAGTCAGGAAAACCCCATGGTGGAAAGGTGAGGGTCTATGAATTTGAGAGCCGCAGAGCCGTGAGACGTAACGTTGAAACTGGCCGTGACCCTCAGGCCCTGGAGCCACCACCCAGACCCCATCTCCCCTCAGAGCGTCAGGACATGGGGCGGGGGCGGGTGGGGGGGGCGCTGAGGACCCCCGAAGCAGAGTTGGGGGTGTTCTGGTATTGGTTGTGAGCTCCCAGCACCCACGTGGTGGGGCCGTGTCCCACATCTCAGGCTCATTAGAGGAGGGTCTTTGGGTCGCCCTTGTTCCCGGCCCATCTGTCATTCCAGCTCCTCTGCTGCGTGTGGCTGTAGCTCTTGCTTCACGGTGTGTGAAGTGGTGACCCTGGGTATGGCTGACATGAGTATCCTGGTGACCCCTGCAGCTGTCCCTCCTGAAGGGCCTTATGAAACCTCCAAAGCACAGCCGCTGTTACCTGTGCTGCCTGTTGAGATGACGTTTCCACTGGAGGGGGGGCCGGTCTGCCACCCCCTGCCCTCTGGTGGGCTTCCTGTCCCCTTACCCCTCCTGCACAGTGCAGCAGTGGTCTTCCCACCAGGATTTATTCTGTGCTGTCCCCGAACCAGCCCCTTCAAACATCATTCACACCATTCTGTGTTCCAGCGGAAAACCGCTCTGGAAAGTAAAGTGCTCCATCCCTGGGGGTCGGTGGGGGTCAGGGAAGCCTTTGCGTCCTGTCGGGTGATGTCGCTGACTTGCCAGAGTGCCCGGTCCATGCTCCACACAAACTCAGAGCCCCCCCAGACCAGTTCCCCATGGCAGTGAGTGCTCAGGCCAGAGTGCAGCAGTCAGTTTACCCCCTTCATGAGCAAACAAACCTAGTGGTAATTACATAAGAGAACAGTCCTGGTTCAACACTGAGAGCAATGACGAGGTGAAGCTCAGCTTAAGAAAGCTGCTGTGTAAGCAAACAGGAGGGGAAAGATAAATACGAAGGGGAGAGAATGCTGGTGGTTGGGACGTAGGAGACAGACACGTGGAGGCCACTAGATTGTTCTCTCTGGTTATGTTTGAAAATGTGCGCAACAATGACTGTTTTGAAAAAAAGCAACATCTGATAGTAAGTACACCTGATAAGCATTGCATCGCTCACCCAGGGAGCTGGCCCGGCTTCTGCCCAAGTGACCCAGGAAGGAAGAAGTGCTGGAGTGGCATTGCCAAACCTTGGGTGTTCAGTTCCTCCAGCAGCCACCACCACTGCTTGGCTTCAACTGCCAGCAGGCATAGCCACCCCAGGTTCCCAGTCCCAGAAATAATAATGCAGGCAGCAGAGGTGGGGCACACCCTGCAAGGCCCCCCATTCTGGTGACAAGGAGCGGCAGGAGGGGCCGGCCTCACTCACCGGGACGCTCTCTTTCCGCACAGGTCGCACGGGGCAGGCGGTTGCCGTTCGAGCCAAGGCCTTTGGATTCAGCGTCCTATTTTATGACCCCTACTTGCAGGATGGGACGGAGCGGTCCCTGGGCGTGCAGAGGGTCTATACCCTGCAGGACTTACTGTACCAGAGCGACTGCGTCTCCCTGCACTGCAATCTCAACGAACATAACCACCACCTCATCAATGACTTCACTATAAAGCAGGTAAATGGAAACACACACTGGAGAACTTCTCTCCAAATGAAAGGGGAAATGGGAAATGTCCATGGACCCACCAACCTCCACTGCAGCCCCACTTTTCTCCTGAAACCTCAGTACCAGCACCTCCCGAGGGGGTAGCATCTGCTCACCAGCTTCTCTCCCACCCCGCCCCCCCCCACCCCCACCAGATGAGGCAAGGCGCCTTCCTAGTGAATGCGGCCCGCGGTGGACTGGTGGATGAGAAAGCCTTAGCCCAAGCCCTCAAAGAAGGCAGGATACGAGGGGCGGCCCTCGACGTGCACGAGTCGGAGCCTTTCAGGTTGGTTTGGGGAGACTGTGGTGATGTTTGCAGCTGGAGCTCTGGACTCACAGGGACTTGTAGGCCCCAGGTCCTCACCCAACTCCTCACTGTGAACTTGGGGCAGCTGCCCAGACAGGTCCTGGGGAGGTGGCTTTAACCAGAGGCTGAAAGACTCCGTTCTTCTAAGGGCTGTGCTATATTCTCACTAAGGGTAAAACAGCTAGAGGTTCCCCCAAAGATCACCAGAAAGGGGGCAGGCAGAAAAACAGTGAGGGAGAGCAGGCTGTGTCCACAGCCCGACCATCCCGGTGAGAGGCAGGCAGCCAATCCTCCGGAGAACTGTTTCCTCTTCCCGAGTACTCCTGACCTTGTAATTACAGAGCAGTCGTATGAGTGGGTTCTGAAAAGTCCCAACCCCCTAGCACACACACTGCAGAATCTGTTTTATCTGCGTCAGCTAACATCCCACATGGCCAAGAGCTCCCATTTGACCAGTCGGACAGGGAGTGATGTGCAGTCGTCTCATTTCCTATGTTTTTGTACATTCACCCAGCTTTGCTCAGGGTCCTTTGAAAGATGCACCGAATCTCATCTGTACTCCCCACACAGCCTGGTATAGTGAGCAAGCCTCACTGGAGATGCGGGAGGCGGCCGCCACCGAGATCCGCCGGGCCATCACAGGTGAGCAGGCCTTGCCGTGGGCAGCAGTTGCTTTTAGGGGTCAAGTCGAAGAAATGTGAGTGAATTGGGCCATGCTGCTTTCAGAGGAAACCAATCCCCTTTTGTACTAGCCAACATGAAGTTTTGCGGACCTGGAGGAGCCGCCCTTGTTAGGCTGAGACCCCCATGTGGCTCAGGCCTGGAACGGGTCGTATTTTGGGAAATTATGAGCCAGCCCTTCCTATTAACGAGTAAGAGACTTGGGGAAACTTCCCTGGAGGCTTAGTGGTTGGGGCTCTGCCTTCCAGTTCAGGGCGTGCGGGTCTGATCCCTGCTCGAGCGCGAAGATTCCCACATGCCGTGTGGCCAAAATACCAAAACACACACAGTATTGTACCAAGACTTTTAAAATGGTCCAAAGTAGAGAGACTAGCGTGGTAGCTGTTCCCCCAAAACAGCTACGTATGATATTTAACTTCATTGATTAATTTCAATCGTCTTATTCCAGGTCGCATCCCAGAGAGCTTAAGAAACTGTGTGAACAAGGAATTCTTTGTCACAACAGCTCCCTGGTCAGTAATAGATCAGCAAGCAATTCATCCAGAGCTCAATGGTGCCACATACAGGTGAGGAGAGGAATAGCCAGGACCCTGCTCCCCAGGGGTGGGGGTGGGGCATAAAGCCAACGGGAGCCCTGGCGGGAAATCCAGGCTCGTCCCCTCATCCCTGGTTTCGGTGGAGCAAATTTTAAGTTTTGGGGCAGAGCCAAGAATTGAAATTTCTATTTTAAAGGATACAGACGTTGAACCACTGTGCCAGGATGTGATTAAATATTTAGTGCGTGTAACAGGACCTGTACATGAAAGCTCCTGCTCTGGGCAAGCGGAGCTATTTCTTCCCAGGTCCCATGGCTTTATTTACATTTCACAGGTTCTATTCAAGTTCCGCTTGTGATTCATCCTCATAAGCATTTTCAAGCCGCACTTGAGCCCAGCCCCAGATTGGATTCCCCTGTACCCTTTAAGAGTCACATCCTAATTATTCCTCTAGACACAGCAAGGCTCCTTGGCCCTTAGGAAAACTGCTTGTGCTGGAGGGGCTTGCAGCTCACAGGGATCCTGTCCATCAAGAGTCCCCTTGGGTGGTCCCTGACCAGAGTCACTGTCACAGGCTACAGGATGAGGGTAGCATAGCTTCCAGAGGGAAACACTCACTGCTTTACCACAACTGTGAAGGGCTGGGTACCTCAGATGGATTCTAAAGCCCCTGCCTCGTATGTTCTGTCCTCAAAAACTGAATGTACCGAGTCATGTTTGTGCACTGCGAACCCACACACAGGCATCCCTGTGCCCGCAGTGTAAGAGGAACCCATGTCCAGCTGCCCTGCAGGTACCTTCAGGGGGCAGGCCTCCAGCCCATCGCCAGCTCACCATCTCCCCTGCTGCCCTTCCGCGTCTGTTACAGGAGCACATAACCAACCAGTGTAGGAAGTCACGCTTAGGAAGCACACTTCATGCTGTTAGTGAAGTGGAAATCGCTCAGTCGTGTCCGACTCTTTGCGACCCAGGCCAGAATATTGGAGTGAGTGGCCTTTCCCTTGTCCGGGGGATCTTCCCAACTCAGAGATGGAACCCAGGTCTCTCGCACTACAGGCAGATTCTCTACCAGCTTATCCACAAGGGAAGCCCATGCTGGTAGGATTCCATAAAAAAGGCAGAGCCAAGAGGTCGGCAACTTCCTGACCCTGAACTTAACCAGCCCTTTCTCGTGTGCTCCTCAGATACCCGCCAGGCATCGTGGGCGTGGCTCCGGGAGGACTTCCTGCTGCCATGGAAGGGATCATCCCCGGAGGCATCCCGGTGACCCACAACCTCCCCACAGTGGCACATCCCTCCCAAGCTCCCTCTCCCAACCAGCCCACGAAACACGGGGACAATCGAGAGCACCCCAACGAGCAATAGCAGCGAGTGATGAAAGGTAATCATTCAGATACACCTGGGACCAAGAGACAGTGAAAAATGAACTAAGAGAAAAGGAATTTGACAGTCTTTTTAACTGATTCTGGACATATATGCATCATTGACGTTGCAGTGTTACAGCTACAAAAGAGCTAGAAGCCGAGAAGTGGGAAAACTGAAGATGTCGTCTGCTTGCAGAAGCGCTGAGAGAGACTAGGACGTGATTTATTAACGACCAACTTCTGTTATTGTGTGTTAAGTTTTTCATCTGTGCATCAAATCACAAAGAATAAATATAGATCTTTTTCCTTTATCAGTCCCTTGGGCACAGGAGGTCCTGAACACCTTGCTCTAGAATGTTGCATCAAGAGTTCCAAACATCAAAATAAAATATTAAAGAGGAAATCCCCACCCTATGACTCTAGTCCCTTCGGTCCACGGGGCTGGTTACCTCTTTTGCTAATAGGAAGATTCAATTACTACAAAATGGGGAGAACGCGGTCTGCCTGTGTTAGACACCGCGAGCATGGGATTGAAGACAGCACAGGCTCCTGTACAGAGAATTCTCCCACCTGAACTGCATACTGAGCGGGCAAGTTGGTTGTGAGTTCAGTGAAACCCTCTGATGATGCAAAAAAAGAAAAAAGTATTAAGTTTCACAAGCTGTTTGTACTCAAATATATTTTCTCAGTTTCAGATCCTCAGCTATTTTATTGAGTGGAAAGTCTTGAACTGAAAGGGTTCAAGAAGAATAATGTTGCATTTCCTTATGTCTCAGGAAACACTTTTTATGGTAACTTGTCAGATTGTCTATGAACAAACCCACTTTTTTAGACATTGATAAAGTCTTCTTTTCTTCACGTGATATTTTATACAAGAACACTTCAGGTGTGTTATTAGATGTGACTGATTTTAACAAATCCTATTAGATTTGTATCAACTAGTTACATGTTATATTCATAGTCTTTTGTGAATCATCGCCTTTTTTGTTTAAAAGATGGCCTATTTTGAGCCTTTGTATAGGTACATTCCTGTTTTTGTGACAAAAAAAAAAACCTTTAAAACTGTCCCGAACAGAAAAATAATGGCTATCAGAAATATGTTTTGTTTTAGTGTGAGTTACCGTTACTGTATCTGTTTATTGTAAAGGTGGACATTTAGCGTTCAGTGCAGTTTTCAATAAAAAGTAATAAAAACTTCTGTTAAGCTTTGAAATTCAAGCACATCTCACTAATGTAAAAGTTCTCTCGAGATGTTAACTGCATTTTCAATTAGCCCATTTCTTTCCCAACTCTTGTTATTCCCAGGTTCAAAGATAAACAATACTTTCCTACCTATTTCATAACCAGACTCAAGAATGCTGATAATTACTTCATGTGATAAACCAAAACTTCATGTATGTCCATTCTTAAGATGAAATGGGTGGGTTAGAACTAAGTCAATTCAACAAACAAAACTGGTTAAGTTTTAGTTTTGATTTTAATTTACCCAAAAGTAAAATTTCCTGACCCGAGCATTAATGCAGGAAGGGAGGTGAATCTCAAAAAACTGTTTGTAAATGATATTTACAAAGAAATGTTGCAAAATAACTAACATCAGTCATTTCCATGTGTTAAGAACTTTCCGTTGATTTAATGAGTCTTCCTTTCTTAAACAGCATTAAATCCCTTCTGTAAATGCTAGTTAAGTCCAACAAGTCCAGATATCAAACACTTTTACAACTGCCCTGCCTCCTTCCATTAAAAAAAAAAGTCATGGCAACTGAAAACATCAACCTCCTCACTCATTTTAAGGTGGTGGTCCCATCCCAACTCTCCCGTGAAAAATTACATTACCACCACCTGGCATGGATCGAGGTGGAGCGCATGGTTACTGACCTCTATCATCACTCCGGGGAGTGGGGCGGCGGTTCACTGTCGTCTCCATAACCACTTGTCAAACGGGTAATCAGTGCAGGGATGACATCTGCGAGGCAGGGAGACCCCAACCGCCTGTGTGCAGCAGTGTTCCCTTAACAGACTAGTCTGCCACAGGATGAGCCTAGGAGCCAAAAACATGAAAAGGCAGGCCCACACCCTGCCTTTTAACTTGGACAGAAACCACCGCACTGTATTCTCCCGAGAAGAGGAACCATAAAGTCAAGTCCATACGGTTCAGGTAGTACCGTCCAGAGTCAACCAAAAGACACTGAGTTATCTGTCACCCCGCCACATGGCATCTGAGAAAGGACTGCAAATTCTGTCTTGGGACGATAGTTATGGCTGTTTGATAGTTCAAGAGCTTAACATGGCACTGACTCATCAAAATGTTAGCCTTACCAGCCAATCTGCTGTGAAAACCATTTAAAGCTCCGCCTAGGACACACACACACACACACACACACACCACACACACACACCACACACACACACACACACACACACACACACACACACACACACACACACACACACACACACACACACACACACACACACACACACACACACACACACACACCACACACCACACACCACACACACACCACACACTTCTTTCCCACAGGGAAGAATGCTGTACCTGCTAAGCTTGATGTGGCCAGGGTCAGATCACTCAGCAGACACAGCACAAAGAGGCTGAAGACCGAGCAGCAGCTTCCTAAACAGCACTGGCTACCCTAGAGGCCCTGGCACAGGTGCTTCTCCTTCAAACCTTTCTCTTTGGCTTCTTCAACTGGCTTAACCGCAACTAGAACGGGTTGTCTAGCCACTACAGAATTCTTCCTACATATGAAGAAAAGTGCATAGGGATGCTATGCTAAGTAGTCAGAATGGCAGCCTTCTAAATCCTTGCTTAGTTACTGTCCAAAACGAATGCAAACCAGAGGGTCAATTTCGTAAGAAAACATCAGCCCCTTGAAACAGTAACATACCAATATTATATCAAAATTCATTTATATGGAATCCAATTGCAAATATTCTTCCCACAAGTTTTAGCATGCAGCAGCAGCAATCCTTTCACCCTGGGAATGCCTTTCAGGGAGGGAAGAAAGAACTAAAGAGATGACATCTCACAGGTATTTTACTATTTTTAGTATTTCAGCATCAAATCTGAGGTTGTGCACATTTCAATACCATCTAAATAGAACTTAAAAGAAAACAAGAAGCAAATATTTAAAGGTTTTCACAGCCTTTTTATCAAAGGGAAACAGTGTGTGTATGTGTGTTTTAAATTCCTTGCCACATCAATAGTCTACAAAGTGCTTATCAGGACACTAAGTCTTTTTGTGTCCCTGAGATAGGTCTGAAATTTTTACCCAGTATTGAATGTATACCTGAAGTGGTCAAATAATACTTTTATAGAAAGTTTTTCTACCTAAGATTATAGTTATAACTTTAAATAAGAATGGCCACAATTAACCAACATGCAAAAATTCTCAGACTACTCACTGAGAAATTCATTATACAATGCATTTAACCACCTTACTGCATTCTTAAAATCTTTATTCTATTCTGAACGGAAATTCGCAATTAGCCCAAGCAAAGGCATGCCTTTCTAACACAATTTGCTTAAAGCAGAGTTGATGATAAAGAATCCAAAGACCCTCTGCACGGCAACCTGGGAGTCTAATGTCCACAGAGGCAAGGGAGCAAACTTTTCACATAATTCATTCAGTTCGAGTGAGCTGGCTCCCCAACCACTGCCCTAATGTACATCCACGGGGTAATTCACAGGGAGACTGCTGCCCAGAGTCTGGTGGAGGAAGCCTCAGTTTAAGAGCACTCTTCCAAACAAATAAATACCTAAATACTGAAAGGCGGCTTATCAGAAACTGAAAAAGACGAGAAACCAAAACCCTTTTCAAAACAAGGGAACAGTGTCTACATGAAGTTCAGTCAATAAAAAATTCTGACTTTTCTTACAGTTTGTTCCTTAAAGATTTGATTTTATTGGGCACAACAGGAACTAAATTACTAATAAAAAATAAAAGCTTGTTTTTATTTTTATGTTTTGCTATGGATAATTTGTACAAAAAGTTTCCAAATCTCTAACGAGCTCTAGTGAGACAGAATGTAAAATGGATCTTTTCAGATGGAAGTAGAATGCCAGGTTCTACTTTAAAAAGAATTATCTCAAAGGAACAAAGAGTGACCTGCCATGTGCTTTTGGAGGTGCCCATGCTGGAAAAACTTCTCAATAATATGAAGATGCTGGTACAACTTTTCCTATTACACAACTTCTCACACAACCACATGCGTTACATTTATAGACAGATTTACAATCTGAAAGGAAAAAAGTTCTGTCTTAATAAAATTAGTTTTTTGTTTCCTTTTTACAAACTGTAGTCCAAAGTTCTCTGTCTCCTCATGCAGCAGACACATCATCTCTGTTGGGTATGGATCAGAAAAAATCCTTCCAAGCAGATCCTGCCAGGTTCGCTTCATTCCATGCCGTGCGCTCTGTTCGGAGCAACACACTCACGTGGGGTCCCGCACAGAGCTGATACCTTGGTCTTCTGTTCTTGGATTTTTTTTTTTCATTCATCTTCATCATCTTCGTCTTCCTCTCCATCAGATAGGGATGTACAAGGCCGGATCTGTCGGTAGCGGTCAAGCCATTTTTCTACCATTTGCGTGACCAGGGGGTGATTTCGCCGCCGAGAGCTCTTCTGCATGGCCACGAGAACGCCCCCCTCAGTCACGCAGCAGTCCAGCCACTCCCTGAGCAGTTTTTCTTGCTGTTCCTCATTACCTAGCTTTTAGAGGAATGTGAATGAAGAAAAGGAAAAAAAATATGACAGATCAGAGACCTCACAGGAAAGGGCCAGAGCAACGAAGAGTTTCAGCCTAGGTTCTACTCTCATCAATTCTATGTTTAAAACCCTATGGGTAAACAGGAAAAAATATCAACTTGAAAATTCACAGACAAACCTAGAGGGAAGAACAGCCTAATGATAAGTCCCTTTGTTTGATATAATGGCAAAAAGCAAGTGTTATCCAATACATTGATTCTGGCAAAGAAAAGACTAGAAAGGAAAGTCGCAGCTTCAAAAAGAACAAGGTAAGTTTGCTCAGAAAGTTATGCATAGGGTGAAGTTACAAAAATTATCTATGAATTTTTTTCTTAATGTTATGCTTATAAAAGTTTTATAATAATTACTATTAAATAAAAGGCCAATACTTTTTATAAGAATACGGGTTTGCTGCGAGTATTCTTTCACACCTCATCACTTCCCTGCGGCTACAGGGAGCTCCTACCTGCTGCTCCCACCACTGCCCAGGCACCTAGTCTCACCTGAGGGGCCAGTGCGCCTCTTCTACGCAAACTGGCTGCTGGCTGCCCAGCTCGCCCAGAGTAAAAGTCAGAAAGACTGAAAAGACTGCCTACGGCCAGCCCGCAGCCTCAGCCTCCTCTCCGCCCCACCCAGTCCCACAAGCCACGCTGGCCTTCCAGTTCCCTCTGCTACAACTCTCCTCCCCCAGTTTCTGCAAGACTCCTTCCTCTTGAAGTCTCGATTCAGGCGCCAGCTCCTCAGTGACACCTTACCTTACCCCCCCAGTTCAGTCACCGAAACCCTGCACCCCCATCCCTCCCTCTCCCCTCAGCCCATCTTTTTACTTCTCCACCTTAGCACTCATCACTGCCTGAGGGCATGGACTGTGCTCCTCACCGCTTTATCTCCACACAACACCTCCTACACAGCTGTCTGAAAGGGCAAACTTCAGTCTGTCTGACTAGCATCTACAGAAAGTGACAAACTGTGACCAAACTCAAAACCCTAAGTGGTGGTGCAGATACCAGCACATCCGAGAGACCCAAGGCCAGGCTCTGGCACAGCGCTGCCACTTTACGCAGTTAGTGCGAGAAACCGGCGTCTTACCTCCTGAGCAGAAAGGAAGTGCACGTGGAGTAGCTTCCTCTCACTGTCAACCAGAGGCAGAAACGTGATGGTGACGTCGTCATCGGTGTTCAGGTTAGCACCAGCACCTCGGTTACCATAGCCATCATTTTCCATGGCAACCAAAGCAGAGAAGTGGCCCCTTGTATAGCCCAGAGCAATCGGACTTTTCCAGCAAAAACTCTGTTCCCACAACAAAGGCAAATACACACCTGGAGAGAGGGAAGAAAATCACAATGGGATTTTCAGGATGTGACTGCAATGTGCCTTAAAATAATAAACAAGAAAGTTCCAAAATACTAATGATAATGGTTTACCTTGAAACCGAGTATATCCTAAAGTTTCTCCCCGAAAACTTTTATAATATTTTACTCCATAAACTATAATTGGTCGTCTAAGAATATGTGCAAGTACAAAAATGTGAGTCTGCTCCAAACTTGCTCCAGGCTGTACAGAACAAAACAAAAGAAAGAATTTCTCTTTAAAACATCCACTACCACCCTGGAAAACTGACATGTACAACAAAATGCTGCTCTCCTTCAGCACACTATCTCCATTCATTAAAAAAAACAATACATGGTACTACTACTGTCAAGCTAAAGAATGATTCCTCAAATAGCAAAGTCCAATAAAAGAAATCTGCAAAGCTTACATACAGATGTCCTTCGCTATCCAAAACTCAAGAACTAAACAGATTTGGTTAAATACTGATCATGAGGAATAAGGGATTAAGACAACAAAGAACTTTTATTTATATAATTGCCTTCTGGTTAAGTTCCTCATGGAAGTACTACTTACAACAGGGTCCTCCCGAAGTGAAAAGATGCGCTTGACTGTCTCACAGGAATACAGCTTGCAAATGGCCACATCACCTAACACAAGAATACTCAACTGGTCTCCTTCCCTCAGCAGCAAATCCGGCAGCATCTTTACAGCAGGTACATGTCTCAGACGTGTACCCTGCCCAAAGGGTGAACCCTGCCCAAAGGGCCCAAAGACAGAGGGACTTCCCTCACACTGTACTAATGAATTACGGTGTTTTCTGCAAAGAAAAGAAGTGATTTGTTGTGCATATACATGAACTTTACAGTTCAGTATATTAATGAAGTGAAAGTTGCTCAGTCGTGTCCAATTCTTTGCGACCCCACGGACTGTATAGTCCATGGAATTCTCCAGGCCAGAATACTGGAATGGGTAGCCTTTCCCTTCTCCAGGGGACCTTCCCAACCCAGGGATCAAACCCAGGTCTCCCACATTGCAGGCAGATTCTTTACCAGCTGAGCCACAAGGGAAGCCCAAGAATACTGGAGTGGGTAGCCTATCCCTTCTCCAGCGGATCTTCCCAACCCAGGAATCGAACTGGGGTCTCCAGCACTGCAGGCGGATTCTTTACCAACTGAGCTAAGAGGGAAGTATATTAATAACACTCCACTAAACTAGCATGTGTCTTGAGAGACAACTCAACACGTCTACACAAGGTCATTCCCAATCACTTCTGTCCATGGGACCTTCTCCTTGGCCTACCTCACGTGGACACAGCATCAACCAGGGAGCCCTACGAAGACCACAGCTTGATCCTCAGGGGCCTGACAGCGCACCACCAGCACAGGAGTGCCCATTATCAGTGAGTGATCTTGGACACGGAACAGGAGCTAACCCATAGGTGGGTAAAGCAGGCGTAAAGCCGCCTTTTTTTTTTTTAATTTTTTAATTTTTATTTTAATACAGTTTATTTACAATGTGCTAGTTTCTGCAGTAAAGTGAAACCATTTATAGATAGACATACCTCCACTCTTTCTTAGATTCTTTTCCTATAAAGATCATTACAGAGTTCCCTGTGCTATACAGTAGGTCTTTAGTTACCAATTTTATATGTAGCAGTGCCTGTATGTCAATCCCCCAAAGCTACCTCTCCGTGAGGACAACATAACTGAAGAGCAATCTGAGGATATATTTAAGAGGTTAAATCACCAAGTAAAACGTTCATTCTGACAGTTTTCTAGTCACTTAACACAGAAACATACTGCCCTCTCTGTTCGGCAGTGAGGCCTATGGTCACAGAGCCGATCGGCAGTCAGTGGAACCCAAGTCACCTGATGCCAAGTCCCCAACTCGCCTCTGTACCACTCTGCTCCAACGTGTTCTCATTGCAAACCAAGGCATGCAGAGCCGCTGCCTCACTTTTTTCAGAGAAGCAACATGCCTGGAAGCATTCTTACCTGACTAGCAAGAGACAGTATAAATGCCCAGTCTTCTTGCCACTGTTCTTCTCTCAAGGAAAAATGTAAACCAAAGCTCTGAGAATACCAGGACTCCCAATCTTTCCAACGTGTATAAAACCTAAAAAGCAACACAGTCAAAAAGAAGCCTTTCCATAAACAGTTATTTAATGTTCTAATCATTTATTTAATGTAGTCTTTAAGCACTTCATATGCAGAAACTTAATAATTCATTTTACCTGGCTTGAAGTAAATTTTTCAAATTAAAGATGCCCCCATTCTGCTAGCAGACTTTTTTTTTTTTTTTTGCTAGCAGACATTTTTCAACATACCTTCAGACATAATCTGATTGACCACCCACCAAACTTTCACCCGAACTTCAAACACTAATGACAAGAACAACTGATTCCAACTGTCTACTACTGGTTTACAAATGAAAAAGAAAAACACTCAAAATCATCTGAGAGTTTGGATAAAATCAAAGACACTTTACTCCATTAATGAACAGTATCCACTACTTGGTCACAGATTTAGAAACAGCCCATGTGTTTACGAGAATATCAAAATCCCTTCCTTGAGATTTCATTATATAAAATTATTTGAATATCACATGATAATAAAAAAAATGCAACTACAAAAATAATCCCCTCTTCATGCTTAATACCTCTCTAAATACTTCAGCCTAATAAATTATGAAGATTAAAACTCAAACTAGGCCACTGGTAGACTGAATTACTAAAACTAAACATTCTTTTTCTTTATAACATCAAGTATACAATTAAATAAAGCCAGATATAATTACATTGAAAACTGTGATCCACTGTCTTACAAACAAACCAGCAAAGGCCTCTGAAGACAGATTAACCAGTAACAGATTACAAACAGTTAACCAGTTTGTAACATTACAATCCTCTCACATGTAATGAACTATCAATCCCCAATACTTCTATGTACTTCAATTCTAGGTGAAAGAATCAAAAGATTAGAAAACATTCTCTCGCAACTGTTGAAAAGTTAAGGTATTAAATGTCTTAGTGTCACGTGTTTCTTTAACTTAATGCAGGGTTTTGTAAAAAGTAAATTAATGTTATTTTAGATTTAAAATATAATGTTACAGAGGCTTAACTCGATTAGAAAAAAACTTTTTTTCTATTTATAGTAACCACAGGTTTTTTCTTTATAATTCAGGAATGTAAGTTTCAATGCCAAATGTTTAAAAATAAAATATGGATATCCCTCTTAAAATACCTAAGATATACAGAAATATATTTTAATGCACAAATGACAAAATACATTGTTTTAATATCAGTTTGGGAGAATCATTCTGAAACAGAAAGTTATTACAAACTGAAAGATGTATGTGGTAATAAATTTCTTGGTTAGTGCCTAAAATCATTTTAATATCGAAACAGCTAAATTTGCCAGGAATCAAATGATAACTGCACTCAAAACTAAAGAAGACTGCAGAATAAAGGGGTTCAAAAATATATTTAAAAATCACACCCACCACACAAAGACCTGAACTGTCAATCTACCTGGCTCAGTCAAGGACACAAATCCGAACATGCGACTAAGTGAGACAGCAATACAAGTTTGGCTTAACATTCAAAAGTCAATTTCAGGACAATAAGACTTAACACTCTATCTGGTAATACTCCCGAAATTAATCTCCACCTTCAGTGCAATTTCTATCAAAACCCCAGGGGGGCTTTTCTGCAGAAGCTAGAACCTAAAATTTACCTAGAAGTCCAAAGGGAACAGCAAAAAGAATCTGAAGAAAAGAAGGATAAAGTTGGAAGACTTAAGATTCCTGATTTCAAAACCTACCACAAAGCTATAATCATCAAGATAATCTAACACTGGCATAAAGAGAGACACATAGATCAACAGGAAAAACCAAGAGTCCAGAAACAAATCTTTATTTTATGAAAATATTTTTCAACAAAAGTACCAAGTACTTGAGAGAAAAAAATAAAATAAATTTAAAAACTGCAAATAACTATAATAAATATGTTAAGGGCTCTCTAATGGAAAAAGACAGCATGCAAGAGCAGATGGGCAATTTAAACAGAGATGGAAATCCTAAGACAGAACCAAAATGAAATTTCAGAGAGCAAAATCACTAACAGAAATGAAAGTATTTTTGACAGCTTTATTAGTAGACTGGACTTGGCTAAAGAAAGAACCTCTTAAAGATACATCAATACAAAACTTCAAATCTAAAAAGAAAAGATAACATGGACAAAAAAAACAGAAGAATAACTGTGGGACAACTAAAAAAGGTACAACATATAACATTACAGACAGTAAAGAGGGAGAAAAAAAGGAACAAGAAGAAATACTTGAAACAGTAAGGACTGAGAATTTCACCAAATTAATGTCAGACACCACACCACAGATTCAGGAAGCTCAGAGAAAACCAAGAAGGAAAATCGCCAGAAAAACCCCACCTAGGCATATCATATTCAAACAACAGAAAATTAAAGAAAAAAGTCCTGAAAGAAGACAGAGTATAAAAAACCCCTACCTACAGAAAAATAAAAGAATTATAACCAACTTCTCGGAAACCATGCATACAAGCAAGAAGAGAATAAAGTGAAATATTTTTTAAAGTTGAGAGAAAAAAAAACCACCAACCTAGAATTCTATACCCTGTGAAATTATCCTTCAAAAGTAAATGAGAGGACTTCTCTGGTGACACAGTAGATAAGAATCCACCTGCCAATGCAGGAGACACAGGTCTGACCCCTGGTTAGGGAAGATCCCGCATGCCACAGGGCAACTGAGCCTGAGCACCACAAGTACTGAGCCTGTGCCCTAGAGCTGCGAGCCACAACCACTGAGGCTCCTGCTCCCAGAGCCTGTGCCCCACAACAAGAGAAGCTGCCACAATGAGAAGCGCCTGTGCTGCAACAAAGAGGAGGCCCCCCTCGCCACAACTAGAGAAAGCCTGCGTGTAGCAACAAACACCCAGGACAGTCAAAAATAAACCTTTCTTTTTTTAAGCTAAAATCCTTTTCAGACAAAAATGGAGGCAATTTGTTGCCAGAGACCTGCTTCATCAGAAACTTTGAACTACATAAAGGTCTTGATCTGCATCAAGAAATAACTGAAGATAAAATTAAAACTTTTTATTTTTTACTCTTAATTGATTTAACGGGTATTATTCAAAATAATAGCAACAATATATTAAGTGTAAAACTTGATACATAGAGAGGCAACAATACTAAGCTACAAATCATATTTCTAAAATAACTGATTTTTCCCATTTATATTACTCTCGCTTGGCTCTCTATTTGGATTGACATGTCAATCAAAGACAAGTACGATATTCCATCACGAGCACCTGAGTCAGTTTAAATCACAGGCAGTCAACAGAAAAGCACAGCTGCTATGAGAAAAAAATGGCCTATCTTGACGTGATGGGGGAGGGGTTTAAATAAAATTACTTTCTCCATTCTCATTCAGATATTTTATACGATATAAGAGAATGTCTCATTCCACCTGATTTGAATTATAAGCAAAGGAAATCCTAGCCAAAAAAAAAAAAAAAAGATTTAAAGGAGACTGCACAAGTGACATGCTGGCCTTCTCATTCTACCTTCTAACAGTAATAGCCATGTAAGATCCCAGTCAACAAACTGGTCACAACTCAAAATAGTCACCATTTTAATGCTTATTCAGTAAGGCTAATATATTTGACCCACGTCACCTAAGCTCTGAATCTATGGCAACACGTCCCCCCTCCCCATCTGATCGTCTTCATTCCCTCTCCATCCTATTTCCACCTCAAGATACTGAAATAGACATCTGTGTGATCACTATAACCCTTGCAGCTTCCTACACCTTAACTGTAAAACATCAGGTTTGACCCTGTATGTAAAACATCAAGTCTGACCCTGTATGTAAAACATCAGGTTTGACCCAGTATGTAAAACATCAGGTTTGACCTTGTGTGGCAGGGACTGGAAGAGGTGGTACCAAGAGAGACAGTATTTTCAGAAGCCTGTCCATATGCCGGCTGAAATACCCTTTTAGAGCGAAGGCCTCCACTTCTGAAAGATCCGCTGCGACCGCACTCACCGCGGCTGCACTTTTTTTTTTTTTTTTCGTGGCTGCACTCTTAAGACCAAGGTCTTCCCCACTCCACCAGCCATCGAGCCCAAACCTCGGATTGTGGCACTTACCTACTTTCACATTAAACTTTCAGACTTCAAGTGACTCAAAACTGGAATATCAGTCCTAACATTAGTTACCACTGCTGAAATTTACAGTACTCTTTCAACCTTACAACAAAGGCAGGATATTACCACCAGAGGAAAGACTCTAGGTTTGCCTGTTTTAAAGGACTTGCAAAATAGATTTACCAAAATCCAGATCTAGCTTCTAGGCTATGCACACCCAAAACACAGATTCATCTTTACAGGGCAGACACACATTAATCAAACCTACAAGGCAGACCTATAAAGCCACAGTACCCCAAACAACTATCATCCTCTCAGTGTGGGCAGGCCCACATAAACAGCCAGAGCACGAGGATGTTGTCTGATGAGCACACCACCCAATCCAGAGAGGTGAGACAGGATGGACACTTAATGGCATCAGGCTTACCTGGCCTGATGAATCCACACCACAAAAGGAGTGGTATTCCCCTCAATACCAAATCAATCCACAGCAGTCTCCCTCCTCTAAAGGGCACAAAGTCCTCTCCACTGGACAAAGGCTAAATGACTAAACCATCAGATAACTGAGTCCATGTAGGCTTTCTTAGATGTGGTAATGAGGATGTGATTGGGTAGTAGAATATCCTTGTTCTTAAAAAATACAGGATAAAACACTGAAGGAGAAAGCATCACGTTGTCTAAAACAAATTGTTTCTGCATTAATATACAGAGATAATATATAGAGAGAACATACAGAAAAATGTTAACCATCAACAACTGATCAAGCCAATGAAGGAGATGCTGGGGTCCACCAGACTGATTTTAACTTTTCTGTGGATTTGAAAATTTGCAAAATTACAAAAATGTAGTCTTAAGAGTACCTGTCTCAGGAAGAAAAACGTGTAATACATAATCAATATAATATCTTAAACTTGAACAAAAATATGAATAGCTACTTTAATATATGAGCAAAGACCTTCCTATATTTAATAAGACCACTACCACAAATTCAAATGTTTGTTTTAAAGCTTAGCAAATCATGTAAAAAACCACTGCAATGTTCAAAGCGTCTCAATGTCTAAAACCAAAGCTTCCCCCTCCCCCAGCTTCCATAAAAAAAAAAAACAGACAAAAAGCATCCAACCACTGTAAGGACAGGTTTCAGCTAGTGCTGTCTTGGATTTCAAAAGGGAAGGATGTCAGCTCACCAATGTGAACAGTCATGCAGGCTGTCATGCAGGGCTTTCCGAAGCACCGAGTCCTTGTCGTAAATGCCCCAGGTAGCTTGTAGTACTGAATCAAGTAAGCAGTCTCCTGCAGTCCGGTTCCAAAGTGCATACAGTCGACTGTCCAAACGTGTAGCCAATTCCAAAGACCAGTTTATAATTGGAGATTCTTCTTCTAACTCTATATGAGGAATTTAACATATTCATATAAAACATCAATAAAGGAAACTGAAGATGATTCAAAGAAATGGAAAGATAGCCCATGCTCTTAAGACTTGAAGAATTAATATTCTTAAAATGGCCACACTACCTAAAGCAACCTATAGATTTAACGCAATTCCTATGAAACTACCCAAGACATCTTTCACAGAACTAGAATAAATAATCCTAAAATTTATATGGAACCACAAAAGATCCAGAATTGCCAAGGCACTCCTGAGAAAAAAGAACAAAGCAAGGGCTTCCTTGGTGTCTCAGTGGTAAAGAATCTGCCTGCCGATGCAGCAGACGTGGGTTCGACCCCTGATCTGGGAAGATCCCACATGCCGTGGAGCAACTACGCCCGTGCACCACAACTATTGAGCGTGTCTGTGCTCTAAAGCCCTGGAGCTACAACCACTGAGCCCACGTGCCGCAGCCAGAGCCCACGCTCCACGAGAGAAGCCACCGCAACAAGTCCACACACCACGACTAGAGAGTAGCCCCTGCTCTCCACTAGAGAAAGGCCCGCACAGCTACGAAGACCCAGCACGGCCAGAAAAGAAATACAATTTTTAAAAAGAAAAAGGAGGAGGTCCAACCCTCCCAAACTTCAGGTAAGACTGTAAAGCTACAGTAATCAAAACACCATGGTATTCACACACAAAAAAGACACATAGCTCAGTGGAACAAAACAGCCCAGAAATAAAATCACACACCTATGGCCAATTATCTTCCACAAAGGAGGTAAGACTATACAATGGGAAAAAAGCCTCTTCAACAAGCGGTGTTGGACAGCTTCATGTAAATCAATAAAGTTAGAACACGTCTTCACAACAAATACAAAAATATGCTCAAAATGACTTAAAGATTTAAATATATGACATAATATCATAGAACTCCTAGAGAAGAACAAAGGCAAAACATTCTCTGACATAAACTGTACTAATATTTTCTTAGGTCAGTCTTCCAAGGCAATAGAAAAAAGCAAAATAAACAAATGAGACCTAATCAAACTTAAAAGCTTTTGCACAGCAAAGGACACCATAAACAAAAAGAGATGACAAGGTTTGGAAGGGAGAAAATATCTGCAAACAGTGCCACCAAAAAAGGGCTTAACTTGTAAAATATACAAACAGCTCTCATGTAACACAACCACAGAAAAACCACCCAACTGAAAAATGGGCAAAAAGACCTAACCAGGCATTTCTCCAAAGACATACAGATGTCCAAAAGGCACATGAAAAGATGCTTAACAATGCTAATTACTAGAATTATGCAAATCAAAACTACAATGAAATACCAGCTCACACTGGTCAGAGTGATAATCATTTAAAAGTATACAAATACACCCGGGAGAGGGTGTAGAGAAAAGGGAACACCCTCGTGCACTACCGGTGCAGCCAATATGGAAAACAGTATGGAGGTTCTTGAAAAAATTTTTAAAAATAGAGCTGCCATATGATTCAGCAATCCCACTCCTGGGCAGATACCTGGACAAAACCGTAACTGAAATAAACAAACGCTCCTCCTATGTTCATAGCAACCCTATTCACAATAACCAAGACATGGAAACAACCGAAATGTCCCTTGACAGATGAGTGGATGAACACATATGGTGCACATACACAATGGAATACTACGCAGCCAGAAAACAGAACGAGACCATGCCAGTCGCAGCAACACGGACGGCCTAGAGTTCACCATACCAAGCGAAGTCAGGAAGACAAATACCAGCTGACAGCACTTAGAAGGTGGAAGCTAAAACATGACATGAATGGAATTCTCCAGGCAACAGACTCACAGACGCAGACAATAGACTTCTGGTGGCCAAGACTGGTGGGGGATGGAGTGGAAGTTTGGGGTTAGCAGATGGAAACTAGTATATATGGAACAGATAAATAAGATCCTATTATATAGCATAGGGAACATATTCAATTATCTTGTGACAAACCATAATGGAAAAGACTATAAAAAAGAACATATGTTGAAGTATAATAGAATCACTTCGCTATATAGCAGAAGAAATTAACACAATATTGTAAGTCAACTACAATATAAATAAAGACGCAAGTAAGTAAATAAATGTAACATGTTCAGTTTCATTCTTCTGCAATTTAGAAATATTCTATTTGGAAGAAAGAAAGAAAGAAAGTGAAGTCACTCAGTCATGTCCAACTCTTTGTGACCCTGTGGACTGTAGCCTACCAGGCTCCTCAGTCCATGGGATTTTCCAGGCAAGAATACTGGACTGGGTTACCATTTCCTTCTCCAGGGGATCTTCCTGACCCAGGGATTGAACCTGGGTCTCCCACATTGCAGGCAGACACTTTACCGTCTGCACCACCAGGGAAGCCCTTGGAAGAAAGAAACTATTCTCTGAAGTGTTAAAAAATGCCTATGTAATATACTAATAAACAGCTAGAAATTCTGATCAATTGAAATATAAACCTTTTAAGTAATGGAAACATCTTGAGGCCCTAGAATAATTTATTTAATTTTTAAATTCTTTACAATTTATTTTCTTAAAATGTTTATTATGAAAAAATACTCATCCTAGAATAGGAAACACAAAACCAAGATTTTAAAACTTTTATACCTTTATTCACTCTACCACAGTTATGAGCTGTGAATGAGCTGTTTTAACAGCATAATACTGTTCTTAAGGACTTTATACATTTTCAGTTTAAAGTAGAAATAAAATATGATGACTATACACCAAACTACTCCAAAGCTTACAAAACAGAGCAAAACATTTATTGAAATCACTAAAAATTAAATTATACTCATTAGTTTCATGCTTACCTTTTTGAACATCTCTATCGAGCACCTCATCAAATAATTTTTCTTGGACTGTTGGAGGCAAGTCTTCAATATCTACAAAGAAAAACCTTGTCTTAAAAAAATCTTTAAATGCCTCATAACTTAAAAAATTTGATGCCAATATCTAACAGTAACTTCCTCTAAAATAACTCCCTTTCCACTGAAGACTGTCAAGCAGCGTCTTTTAAAAAAACATGTATGTATCTCATGAGTTGTGTATATGAGGTGCAGAATAGTTTCTTTCTGTACTTCATTGTCAAAACAGTGATCTATCTACAAATAGTAAGACGAAAAGCATCTGAACCAGTAATAATAATCAGCTATTATCAAAAAGACAAGAGATAACAAATACAGACAAGAATGCAGAGAAAAGGGAACCCCTGTGCACCACTGGTGGGAATGTAAACTGGAGAAGGGCTTCCACTACAGAAAACGTTATGGAGGATCCTCAAAAACATAAAACTATCAAAAATGATCCAGCGATCTCACTTCTGGGTATGCAGACAATAGAGATGACAAACCTGTATCCCCACGCTGGCTGCAATGTTACTCGAAATAGCCAACATACAAAAAGAACCGAAGTGTCTATCAATGGTGAATAAATATAAAGTAGATGGGTTACTAAACCATGACAAAGAAAACATCGTGCCATCTGCAACACATAGAAGGGCCTTGGAGATGCTATGCTAAGCGAGATAAGTTCAACAGAAGACGACAAATACTGCTTGGCATCACTTATATACGGATCTTAAAAAAAAAGATGGGGAGAAACTGGTGAAAGTACAAACTATAAGCCATAAGATGAAGAAGGATGGGATTTAATGTAAAGCATAGTGATGATAATCAGTAACACTGTATTGTACACTTGAAATTCTCTAAGAGAACAAAACATAAATGTTTTCACCCAAAATATAAATAGATAAATACAAGGCGAGGTAATAAGTGTGTTAACTAACTAGACTGGGTGGGGGTGGGGGGGATCCTTTCACAATTTATGTGTGAATCAAATCACCATGGAATTCTCTACGCAGAATACTGGAGTGGGTAGGTCTTCCCTTCTCCAGGGGATCTTCCCAACCCAGGGATCAAACCCAGGTATCCAGCATTGCAGGCGGATTCTTTACCAGCCAAGCCACAATGGAAGCCCAAGAATACTGGAGTGGGTAGCCTATCCCTTCTCCAGCGGATCTTCCCGACCAGGAACCACATTGCAGGCGGATTCTTTACCAACTGAGCTATCAGGGAAGCCCCAAATCACCAATGTGCATCTTAAAATCTTACAATTTTCTGTTAATGACAACTTAATATAGCTGAAATTAAAGGGGGAAAAAAAAAAAAAACAGAAGAAGAACAGAGGTCTCTGATACTCAGGTTAAAAACAGACAAATTCTGTTTTCTGCCGCCCCACCTCCGCCACGCTCAATCTCTGCTCAGAACTGTTTTTGCAGACTTTAGAATCTTCTTACAAAAGTCAATGAACCATTCCTTTTGGCACACAAATTTGTTTTTATCACCTTCCTGAAATTTTCTATGCTCTATTCAGTTTACTAATTGAGTAGTCTAGAATAAAAAGCATGATTACCCTTACAACATTTTTTTAAACTACAGAACTATTTTCAATTCAAAATAAAATCTAATCACTTAGTGTAATAAGTTTAAATATATAGAGAGTGCATTTGAAATGAAATTTGTCTAATTTTGTAAGGCTTGGTTGTAATTTCCTATCATTTTGTAAACACCTCTGCTCACATCTTAATATAAGCTTAAAATAGAAAGCTCAGAACACTCAAAACCAAAATCTAAGTTTTACTTAGAAACTTTAGGTGTTCAGTGTATTTATTCAGTGTCAACTGAGAAAAAACAACCTGGAAAACATTTCCACTTGTCATGGAACTGGAAAATATAAAGTTGCTTCACAAATATAGTAGAAATTAACATAATGAGCGAAGTAAAGCAATGACGCTTTGAAAAGAATGCCAGTATCTTTGATTCAAATAATTTGTATCTACCCATCAAAAACCCATGTTCTGATCTTATCTCCTAATATCAGGTAACCAATAGTTATCTAATTTAAAAATAATAAACACATGTGAAAAGAAAAAGAAAAAACCTGATTCATAACACTCTAAAAAAAACAGAAAAAAAAAAGTGGATAAAACAGATTCTTAAAAATATCTGAGGCACACAAAGAAGTCAGTTATTACCAGCTGCTGTCTTCCTCTCAGCTCTATAGCATTAGTTTATAAATGGCCTATACAGTGATTACTTTCAGTAAAACAGGACAGTCAAGCTGATAGCCACTAATAGTGGCTATCTGTTTTCTAACAATCATTTTCATTCAGACACTGAAAGAATATAATAAAGTGGAAATTTGTTTTCACAAAGAGATTTGGAGTTACCTGCTGGCAATGTAAATGTTACAAGGTCAGTTAGGAAATAGCAAGCAAAGTCCCCTTTTCTCTGGTGAAGAGAGGCAGCGATCTCACGACGGATCTGCTCTGTCAGTTCAGGACACACCATTGCAGGAATACACTTTGCAGCTTGTTGAGACACCTTAAATACAAAAGACACTTTCCTCTACATCTCATTCATCATCACTGGAAGCAGAAATCAACAACATTAAAAAGAAATTACCAAAACTTCCCAGTAACTTAAGGTGTTTTTATTTTAAATATATGAGATATTGGTGTTATGTCCTCAACAGTATGTATCAGTACAACTTTCCTGGGAAACAGAGATAAAAATGCTTTACCCTCTCGATTCAGTAATTCAGTAATTTTTAGTGGCATTTATCCCACGGAAATATACAAACAAGCATATAAAAATGTATGTAAGACAGAGCTGTTCACAAAGGTTCATCACAGGAGAGGGAATGAGTACAGAAAGCGAAGTTAAGAATAACTATCAGGCCCCTAATAAAAACATTCTTAAACAGGGAATTCCAGCTCACAGAGAAAGAGGAAAGTAGAAGCAGGATCTTAGTTCCCCAACCAGGGATCAAACCCACACTGCTTGCAGGGGAAGCATCTTAACCACTGGACCATCAGAGAAGTCCCTATAATTTTGTATACTTTAAAAAGCAGCTGGCTTCCCCAAGTGTAGAGCAGACAACAAAGTTCTGAAGTAGTACAACTCAACAGGAATGAAACCTGAGCAAGAACTTTCCTGTCCTTTTAAAAATGATGAACAACAACAAAGGATGAAAAAGCATTATCTTACATTTAAGTTGTCTTCCTCTGTGGAGCTCAAGAAATCTATACACAGAGAATCCTGAAACCCAAGGTGAGTATCCATCTACTCGAGAGGAAATGAGTCTGCTGTGACCCTCCACTCTGTCACTACAGCTGCAGCCACTAACCTGGGCGACCTTCATGAACAGACTTCCAGTCACAAGTGGGGCTTGCAGCAGATCTTCCAATAAAGCCACACACAAAGTTTTATGATACTGCCATCTACATAACATGCGTGGACACACTTAATTGTAATGACTACTGAGGTAAGTGAACAGTGTTTCAAACACCCTGTATACTCATGACAACCATCAGACACCCCCTTCTGAAAATCCTTGCAAGAAAATTCAGTTCTAAACATTACTGGCCAGGATTAACACTGACGGTGAAGTTGTCACCACACCTGAACTCCACAAGCCCAACCTAAGCAACAAATTGTGGAAAAATATTAAATATTTTCAGAATATAACTATTTCTTAAATAACAGCATTAAAATGGATCTCAAAAAAGTAAACTCAAAAATAGCTTTTTCGAAACTGCTAACCCTTAGTCCCTTTGCAAAATCCTGGGGAGATTTTGAACACTGAACACCTCAGAAGAAACCTTAGAACTAGTGACTGACTGCTAAACCTCTCCTCCTGCCACCATCCTTAAGCACTTGCCCCTGAACCCTGCCCCTTATCTCCCAGCCTCTTCAGCCTCATGACTCTCCATCAGCTCCTTAGCCTACTTGCTAATTTAGGGCCCATGAACTTGGGAAGGGTCCATGAACTAGAACAGGAAGTTCAATTTAATTTAAATCCTTCATTTCATTTGCCTACATTTAAAATGCATGTTCTTATACATCACAAATTTAATATTCTGACAACTATATGTTTCACTGTAACTGATTTCCTTTGCAAATCTATTTTCTGTTTTATATATTTAAAAACAACAGTTTGAAAAGCAGTCCATTTATTCCACCAGACTACAAACAGGGCTCATGGTTTAAAATCCCATTAAGTAAGCCCCCAGCCCCAGACACACATTCCCAAAATGTAACGCTCCCCTGTTCTCAACCCCGAAGGCCCTGGCTGGCTCTGTGCCCCGTCTGCAGACACAGCCCTCAGCCCAGACTCATGCTCCCCCATCCCAGTCTCCCTACTGACCCCTTCGATTCTGTCCTGTGGAGTGCGCACACCACGGAGACTAAATTCCACCACCGACTCTGTTCTTTCCCGAGAACAAGCGTCCTCTCCACCTCCCCCATGGTGTGTGCCAGGGCTGGTCCATGTGTACCACAGAATATGGCAGAAATGATGGAGTATCACTTCCTACATTAGGCTATACAGAAAAGACACCGCGGTTTCCACCTCACTCACTCTCTCACAGTCCCCCTCTCTCTTCCTCACGTTCTCTCGGCTCACTTGCTCAAGGAGAGACCAGCCAGCATGTGACACGCAACCCTACGGACAGGCCCACAGGACAAGGACCTGAAGCCTCTTGCCAACACCCACATGAGTATACTTAGAACCACAGCCTCTAGCCCCAGTCGAGCCTCTTGACAACAGTAGCCCTGGCAATTTGGAACCTCATGAGACCTTGAGCCAAAATCATTCAGCTAAGCTGCTCCTGGATTCCTTACTCTCAGAAACTGTGATAACAAGTGTTTGTTGTGGTAAGCTGCTAAGTTTTGAGGGGATCTGTTACCCAGCTGTAAATAAATACACTGGGGTTCTACTATCTTCCCACTGTGAGTCCTCGGAATGCTCTTAGGAGGCTGATGGCTTACACCAGTCCCTCCAGAACCTTCTCAGAGACCTGTACCAGCCAGAGGGGAACCCGCTGCTGCTGCTGCTGCTTAGTTGCCAAGTTGTGTCCGATTCTTTGCGATCCCACGGACTGTAGCCCACCAGGCTCCTCTGTCCATGGGATTCTCCAGGCGAGAATATTGGAATAGGTTGCCATTCCCTTCTCCAGGGGGTCTTCCCAACCTGGGGATCAAACTCGGGTCTCCTGCATTCAAGGCAGATTCTTCGCCATCTGAGCCGCCAGGGAAGCCCTGTCTTCAGTAAGCCTGCCCTTTGCTTTCAGCACAACTGTCTCTCAAGCCCTACCTTGCCCCTGGTTTAACTGGACTCTTAGAAACTAAACACAATAGCAAGCCGTTTCAATCACGCCTCTACCTAACATTCATATTTCTTAACCACTCCTCCCACTTTATGCTCTGTGCATAAATGTTTCCAGATACTGGAGAGCTCAAATACACAAACAAGCATACACAGAAGGAGTATACTGACCATAATGGATTTGAATCAACAACTAATCAAACACTCTGCACTTTTAACCTATTTCTCTTATTTAAAAAAAAACCTGGATGATACAGTCACATCCTAATTAATTCATTCCAACCTCTGTTACTTGTAACATCTACCCAGTTATCTAATCTAGAAACCCAAAAGCCACTTTGACGCCCACCCACCATTACTCCCCACAGCCAGTCCATCCGCTTAACTCCGCTGGCATCTTCAGCATCTCTCTCAAACCGGCCACTGCCATTACTGTCCCAGCGGAATTCCTGCCAGCATCACTGCAGTGTCCTAAGCAGGCTCGCCCCTCTCAAATTCCAGTGGCCAAAACACTCTCATCCTCTCAGTCCGCTGTCCCTCTACCTAAGCCTTTTCAAAGCCTTTAACTGCCCTCAGAATCATCTTCCAGGTCTTTGGCCTAGAAGATCCTTCACACTGCATCCCCTACTTGTCTCTCTCACATCCCATCCGCCATATAACCACGCTGAGCTGCCCACCAGCTCCGAATTCGCCACAAACACCACCACCCCTGCCTCTGAAGAGCCTCCTCAAAGCCGTTCTCTTCTCCACCTATTTTGAAGCTAATTCATCCTACTCCTTCAGATCTCAGCTAAAACATTACCTGCTGCGGGTAAGAAGGTAAGTAAGGTACCAGAAAACACTTTTCTCAAGTACTCCCCACAGCACCTGACACTTCCATCTATGAAACTGCACTCTGTACAGAATCACTGTAACTGGAGATTCACTGCAGGAGGAGCCAATGTCTTCACCATTACACCCCTTTATGCCCAGTACCTTCAACATGGCAGGTACTCAATAAATGTGTGTTAGCTGAATGAATGACTAATGCATTTCGGTTTTTTTCAAATCAAACATATGACTCAATCATTGTGGCAAAACGTCCTGTTTTAAAAAACACATATCCCTTCTGTTGAAGTCTCTTCATTTTAAATGTCATTTTTAAAAGAGGGCTGATCAAATCTAAAACATTTAAGAACTGAGAAATATTAAAACATCAAAAATAAAAACTAAAGAACACATTTCCTTCTTATAAAAGAATATTTAATCAGAATGCCACACTCACCTCTGTAAGCAATATTGCTAGCATATCCTGCCTCTGAAAACGTATAGCCAAATGTACCAGAGTATAGCCAACATCGAAAGCAGAAGGGCGATTCAGCAAGCGGACTTCATCTGCAGTGAGCTGGCGGGCAATGTCCCCTCCCGACGATTTGTAAGCTTCAATAGCAGCTAAATCACCTTCTACAACACCTAGAACAAGCATCAGGACAGAAAATAAGTTTAATTCTATTTTTCTTCAAAAAGCACAAACCTGTAGCAGTCACTCAAAACTCTGATTCTTTGTGATTCCTGGATCCCAGGGCATCATTCAAATGTCCTAAAGAATACAAAGGAAATGACAGTGTATTCCTTTCCCTTTCATTTCCTTCCAGAACTAGAACTGCCTAGCTGGGCACTTACCATCCCATTAGTGCTGGCTCCATGCTCTGGTAAAGTTTAGAGAAATTATTAGAATATATTAAGAGGATCAAAGATCAACCATCTAGTGTGAAGACATTAAAGCCCTGTTTTCTGGTCCTGGTTCTGCAGAAACCAAGGACACAAGGATGTGCTTGCTGCCGCTGTTGGGCAAGTTCTGCCCTTTATTCTGACCCCCTCCCTTTTTATGGCTGCACTGAGTGGCTTTGCAGGACCTTAGTTCCCCTCCAGGGATCAAACCCTGGTCCTTGGCAGTAAAAGCACCAAATCCTAACCACTGGACCACCAGGGGTGTCCCTATGCTGCATTTTTAAAGTTGAATCAAAGTAAATGCTCAGCTTTCCTTCCACATGGCTGTTAACTGAGACAATTAAAAGCAGTTAAAATAAATGTTTAATGTAAGTAAAAGTTAGCAATACTTTGATTTCAGAATTTCTCACAGTAAAGTCTTCCTTATACCCATTAAGAATTATTAAATTATTAATATAATAAAACTTGAGCTAGATAATTCTGAATAGAAATATGCTAAAACGAAATGCGATAAACCAGTTGGGGTAGAGGTACAAAACAAGTTTCCAATTTTCCCAAATCCATAAAGAACTTTCTGTTCCCATTAAACTATGTTATTATTCTTAACACAAATTAATGTTAGGTAATAACAGAAATCTTATTTAGTAAGTGCAGTGTATCTGTGAATAATAAGCAAATAACCTTGGCGAAAATATGAAGGTGCAGGTTAGCTTCAAATTTACCACAAATAGTGGTACACACACACACCCCCACCCCAAGACTGCAGGACTAAATAACTGCTTCCTAAATTACATCAAGAAAAATGTGTTACATAAAATGCTGCTACTAGCTAAAAATATTTCTTAGTATACTTGCATTTTAAACTGCTATCTTGAATTAGGAATTAGATAAATAAGACTTGTTCCTTAAAGTGTAATAGACTGGTTCAATGTCACAATCTCCCCCGTTATTAACAATAACAAAGCTTTAAAATGATAATTCCCACATTCACTGAATGCCCATGAAACAGACAGCAATATGCCAGGCAATGTGAGAAACGTAAAAACATGGTTCCTATGCTCAAAACAGCCCTTCATCATACTTGTGAACCATAAAAAGCCAGCTTCAAAGTTTTCCAACTCTGGGATCAAAGATCCCTTCTGCAAAAATAGATCCTCTCCCCAGAAAGATGACCCCCAACCCCTGAAACAACATTTTTCAGGTTAAGAACCCATGGTTTCAAATGATAATACCTTCCTAGATAAATTTTTATTTCACAGCAATATAGGTTAATACATTCCTCAACATAAACACCTAAGGACAGCTGTAGCCCCCACTCCAACACATAAAGGACTTCAACAAAACCTTATGAGGCACAGCGCCCTGGAGACATCATCAGGGCTGAAACGTAATATAGCTGGCATGAGATAAAAAGAGGTGGACTTCTCAAAAGAGCAAGCCTGGAGATCAGACACAGAAATATAAAATCTACCTGTTTTAATGAACAGATGAAAATAATCTAGTAGGGTTCATGACATTTTGAATAATTTAATACAGCTTTTTTTTTAACTGAACATGCCCTGTTCCATTTCATGTATACACTACTTCCTTACGAAGGCAACAACTTTTCACTTCAGCTCTAGCAAAGCTGTTAACTACTCCTAGGTGCAGTATCACTGTACCTTTTACAGTTTTTAGCTTCAGCCTAAAATTATATGCATCTATAAAATTTTGTGTGATACAAAAAATGTTCTAAGCACTTTCAAAAGCAACAAAAGGACCAAAAAGTTCTGATCAATTTCCCTGAAAAAAGAGGAAGACCTACACAGTGCATGTATGCACACGAGAGACAGTGTGTGTACATATACCCCCATATTTTTTTGTTTCCCAAAGATGAGGTAATCTAAAAGTAAATGCCAACTAACTGTGCTTTTCTGGTTGGAGAAGACATCTTCTAAATTGCTGTCTTCACTATTTTAATTCATCACACAGCTGATGTCTGGAAGGATCTCACCTCAGAAATACACGCTCATGCTCAAGAATTCATTTCCTCTCTAATGTTCCTAAAGGATTTCTGTAACTAGAAGCCAATCAGCCAGTCAAAGGTGGGGAGAGTGCAGCCCAAACAGCACAGCAAGCTCAGCAGCTGTGCCTGGCGCGGTGGCTCCCAGCCTGCCTTCACACTCCGCGCATTTTACCAAAAACAGGACTTCACATGATGAACTGCATGGTATGTGAATTACATCTCAATAAAGCTGACATACATACATGCAAACTGATTTCTATTTGGCCTAATCCAAGATCTCAAAAACAACTACTTCCCCTGACCACAAGCTCTGCATTAAACTGTGAATGGGAAATGCTGCTGCCCTTAGCCTGGAATATATACATACAGGAGGGCAGAAAATGAAGGTGAACAGAGATCTTGTTCTCTATTCTTCAGAGCATAAAATAAATACCCAAACTTTCTAGAACACGAAAAACACGAATTCAACTACAGAGACAAAATAACATTTAAAAGAAAAATACTTCATTGTCTAATATTTTAGGAATACATAATTCCATTCTTTTCATTAACCATAATTAAGAGCTCTTAGTTTCAGTTACTGCTGGGTGAATTCTGGGCTACGAAAAATCAGTAAATTTATTACAAATCAAATTTCACGAGAACGTCAATGAACTGTCCAAATGTTTGTTGTATATCACTTACACACTGCTCAAGAGGAGCTAGTGATTACAGTTTCTTCACAGATGGGTTTTCACTGTCAACATGGTGTCTAAAGGACCTGACCTATACTGAGATTTTAAGTTTTAGCTACACATGTTTCCTTAGGGAGAAAAAAAGCATCAGATTATATGCAAAGCAACTAAGAAAATGTCTTTGAGTCCTTCACATAACATTTTTACCACCTTTTAACATTAGGGGATAAAAGGAAAGCAGGAAGAAAGTAAAAGAAGTGGTAAGTACGAAAATACAGTAAATAAATCTAAGTGGTAAACCCTCACTTAATGCCACAAAGACCATGAAAAAACTGGAAAGTCCCAGTAGAACAGAAATAGGTAGCGTACACAAGCTTTCTAGGTTACTGACATCTCAGACTGACGCCAGCAGTTAGGGAAGGTTCTTTCTCTGGTATGCTGGCCTGAAAATTTAGCGACCATGTATTACACGCTCTGCCCCTCCTACTCCAAGTGAACGTGAAAGCGTTAGTCACTCAGTCACGTCTGACCCTGCGGCATCGTGGACTGTAGCCCACCAGACTCCTCTGTCCATCAATTCTCCAGGCAAGAATACTGGAGATCTTTCCAACCCAGCTGACTGAACCCAGGTCTCCTGCACTGCAGGCAGATTCTTTACCTTCTGAGCAACCAGGGAAGCCCATGTTATGAAAACCAATTAAAAACACAGCTGAAGGCACTCTGAGAAGATTAACTTTAAAAACTAATTGGCAGTACCACTACACATTCAAAATTGATTGAAACATACACTAGCTAAGTGGTGATACATAGTTACTGATAAAGTTAAAATACTTTTAAAAACATAGAGACCTCAGAATAAGTGAAATGAAAAAGAAGAAGAGGAAAAAAAAAAAAAAACACGCATACTGTTCCGTAAGGTGGGCCAGGAGTAGAATTTAACATATTCTGAAGTCACAGGTCACAACTCACGGAGGACTTCACAGCTACTATGGAACTCCGTTGGTTAGAATATGGAGCTGGCTCATAGATATTTAGAAAACAGACTTATTTTTTCCCCCATATATGGCACAGTTTTCAAAGTTTTGCCTTGTTTCTTTTGACATAAAATCATAATGGTAACTAACTTTGAAAAGAATGCCAAATGGTAAAAAAAAAGCCAGGACTTACCTGAGCCCACATGGGCCAGCTCAACACTACCCTGGAGTTCTATGGTAGCTGTGACATCACAGCATGCTTTATGCTGTGGGGTCAGGGTGGACTTGGAGTCAGCTGGCACAATTTCAGGAGCCCTTAAAGAGAAAAGTTAGTTTTAAGTGGTAATGTTCAGAATGCCCTTTACTCTGGTCAGTAGAAAGATGCAGATGTCGGTGGCTACAACATCTGGACAGTTTTCCTCTACTTGGAGTCTAATTCCCTTTACTGTCTTTGCATACTAAAAAGGAAACTTGACCACCCAGTTCTTCAGACTCCTAACCATTTGGCTACAGTTCAAAGATGAACTTAAGACAGACACAGCCATCGCTCTCAATACTCAAATAGAAGCTGTTTTTTAAATAAAATGACCTCGATATTTTTAGGTGTATCTTAAGTATATGCAAGCTCATGGCAATCCCAAAAACAGTTTGAGAAGACCAAACAAATCACCTTCTAGATGCATTTTTCACATAATAACCAATGGCAACAAGTCAAAATCTATCATTTCTATTCCTAGAATAGTGCTAGTAAACAATACCTTTTCAAAAAACCAAGATGTGAAAATCATAAATTGGAAACAAATTCTTAATTGAATCTATACTTTATCAAGATGAGCTTCTATTCAATTCATTCAATAAACTTACTTCATTATGAAAAGATCCTCTCTATTTCTGTCTGTGTCGTGTGGCTTGTGGGCTCCATTTCCCAACCACGGATTAAACCTGGGCTACAGCAGTGAAGGCTGAGAATCCTAACCACTAACCAGGGAACTCCCAGAAACATCCTCTTTAGAAAAATGAATTCAAATGATAGGGAAGTAAAAATAATAATCTAAGGAGCCTCTTTAAATGTTCTATTATTAATCACGACGAGCGACGATAAACGCAGTTTACACTTTCGAGCTCTTACCCCCTCACATCTCTGATCACCGCTAACTGCCGTGGAAATACAAGTCCCCACAGTCACCAAAAAACAGCTGAATGGACAGATACCTTGCCATGCAGGAAGAATTACTGCTAAAGCACAATGGAAGGGTAGAAAGGAACATGTCACAAAGTTATTTTGGGAAGGCGATCAGAGATGAGGACCAACGTTAATGGGTTAAAGATGAATGTGAGTTCAAATTAGAATGGTTACTTAAAATGTTGTCAAAAAGTCAACTGAAGGGATATTACAGTTCTTCAAGAAAAAATCTCATCTGCTCTACTGTCAAGCTATCCTGCACAAATTTAAAACTAATCATTAGATGTTTAAAGTTATACCATTTTAGATCAGCCTTCTAAGAGGAACTGAATTAGACTAAGTCTGCTGCTGCTGTTAAGTCGCTTCAGTCGTGCCAGACCCCACAGTCGGCAGCCCACCAGGCTCCCCCGTCCCTGGGATTCTCCAGGCAAGAACACTGGAGTGGGTTGCCATTTCCTTCTCCAATGCATGAAAGTGAAGAGACTAAGTCTAGCTACTCTCTTTTACAAGTGAGAAAATTAGAGAGTAAATAAGCATTTTAAAAGGGGCAGATAGATAAAAAGAAAACCTCTCATGGCACAACTTTATACTTTTTAGATTATGTTCACATAACTCTTCTTCTAGCCAAAATATTGATAGAATTAAGAAGAGAATCATCAGATTGGAAAAGGTATTAGTTCATCCTGATAAGGTCCTCAGAAAGAAGCACAAAA
This sequence comes from Budorcas taxicolor, assembly GCF_023091745.1. Classification (NCBI taxonomy): domain Eukaryota; kingdom Metazoa; phylum Chordata; class Mammalia; order Artiodactyla; family Bovidae; genus Budorcas; species Budorcas taxicolor. The sequence continues at coordinate 43,785,441 of NC_068932.1, read as the reverse complement.
CAAGGAAGTTGCTATGATTTGCTACTGCAAGAGAAGGTTCCACAGCTTCAGTAAACACTCAGGCCCCCACAACAATCCACAGAAAAATCCACATAATACCGAGTGGTAAATTTTCTCCCAAAGTTTCAGACATTCTCACTATAGCATGCCTAAAACAGAACTTCCTGTCTTCGATATCTCAGAAAAACAATACTAATAGCCAACCCAAGTGTCCAAGCCAAAAACCCAAGTATCTTTCTTAATTCTCGCCTCAACTCCAATATCAATTCTTCCAAGTTTTACCCATCCTACCTTTGTAAAGTGAAAAGTGAAGTTGCTCAGTTGTGTCCGACTCTTTGCGACCCCATGGACTGTAGCCTGCCAGGCTCCTCCATCCATGGGATTCTCCAGGCAAGAGTACTGGAGTGGGTTGCCATTTCCTTCTCCAGGGGATCTTCCCGACCCGGGGATTGAAGCCAGGTCTCCCGCATCGCGGGCAGACGCTTTAACCTCTGAGCCACTAAAGTCTCTCTCAAATATATCCCCCTTATTCCACCCACCACTGTCTCGACCTCAGGTCAAGGCTGCACCCTTTCTTATCTGGACTGCAGTCATCTCCTTCTAGATGATCTGTCTGCCGCCAGTGCTGCCCCCCACCACAATCTAGTCTCTAGACACTGACTGGAATGAGCTTCCCATCCACACATCAGATGAAGGCAGTCCCCTTCCAAATGTTTACCACTGCCCTTACACTAAGCAATTGTGCCCTTACACAATCTGTAACCAGATTAAAAGGCTTGAAAGGCCCAGCATTACCCTGCAGCCATCTCTCTCACAGCTCCCATTCTACACTCCAACCTGCAGACTTCAACTGAATGGATGGGCCACACTCCCTAGCCTCTGGGGTCTTAACGAAAGCAATTCCCTCTGACAGAAACACTCTTTCCCCTCTTCTAAGGTTCTGGCTTAGATGTCATCTCTTCCTGTAAGTCCTCTCCGAATTTCCCAATGAGATTAGGGTACAGACTTACTGTTCTAGCCTCCTTTATTTCCTCTCCTAAAATTATCACACTACACTGACCAGACCACAAACTTACTGAGAGCCCTGACTTCTTTCTGAGTGCTTGGGAGCACACTTAATGATCATCTGAACGTGTACACGAATGGACAAAGAAAAGGTGAAAATTAAGACAACTCTGAAAAGCAATGGGAGGGTGGAACAGGTTGGACAGTTGCCTTTGAGATTTTAAGATATCTAATAAAGCCATAATTGTTTAAGCAGAAGTGCGATACTGATATAAAAAACAAAAATCAAAATAAAGAGCCTCAAAACAAATGAAGCAGAACTATTTTATGTAAGACAGAACCACCCAAATTAAAGGAGAATTTAATAAATCAAAATGGAAATTACTTGGAAAAAACATTTTAATCCTCAGTTTAAAAAAAAAAAGATGGTGAAAGACAAAATGCTGTAACTCTCCCCACAAAAACAAGGGTAAAGAAAATGTTCAATAAACATAAACGGTACATATCTAATATAAACATTATTTATATTCACAAGAACTTCAGACAACTTCATAAAATCACAAAGAAAAATAGAAGACATAAATCAATTCACAGAAAAAAATACAAATGACTAAATGAGATAGCTTGCTTCTTTTAATAACAAACATCAGCAAAGGTACAGCTATACAAGCAGTCTCTTACAGTGATGAGAATATAACCAGTCCAGTCCTTCCAGGAAGCAATTTACTAATATGCATAAAATACCTGTGACACATTTACATCATTTGATCCTATTACCCCATTTCTGGGAATCGAAAAAAAGCATCAAAAATGCTGGCAATTTTATTCCTCAAAACATTATGAGAATAAAAAATTTCCAAATAAATCAAAGGCCAGTAATAAGAGCTAGGTTAACAAAGTATGGCAACTCAAAGTCATAGTACAATTCATTTTTTTTAAGACGAAATTATTTTAATTACTTCAAAATGTAAACTTCAACAACAAAGGAATGTATTTCATTTACATAAAAATATTAAAAACTGAATACTCAAAATGCACAAAATATACACACGAAAGATTTCTTCTATAAAGAGATAGCATAAACTGTATTTTCTTCATACTGTCTCTTACCTCTGACATATTCTACAATGAGGGTGCTCTGCTTTTATTATTCAAAAATGAATTAAACTCATAAAGGAAGTCAGTATATAATGTCAAGTTTGATAAAACAAGAAACTACCGCTATGTCCATCAACAAATGAATAGACAAAGTGAGGCATATAAATGAAATGGAATTATTTCAACTTAAAAAAAAAAGGAAATTCTGACACGTTACAACATGGATAAATCTTGAAGACATTACACTAAATGAAATAAGCAGTCACAAACGGACAAACAGCATACAACTCCACCTCTGAGGCACCCAGAGTAGTCAAATTCACAGCGACAGGAGAGTGGCAGCGGCCAGGAGCAGGGAAAGAGGGAATGGGGACTTACTGTATGCAGAGTTCAGTTCTGCAAGGGGGAGAAAGTTCTGGACACAGATAATGGTTATTTATGTTACAGAATAATGTGAATGTACCAAAGCCATTGAACCATACATACACTTAAAAACAGTTAAGATGGCAAATTGTTATGTATATTTCATCACAATGTATATTTCATCACAATTCAATTTTTTTAAAGCAAAACAATGACAAAAGGACAGTATTCAGAGATATTAGAGGTCTTGCTTCAAAAAAATCACCTATGTAGTGCTCCTCCCTCCTCCTCAAAAGATAAATGTTTATATTCACCTAATCACATCCAACTGAGGCTCATTCTGTAAAACAAATGGTCTGGCCTCTGAAAATGGTAATGACATGAGTAAACAAAAAACAAAAATAAAAACCACCTGAGGTACTGTTTAGATTACAGGAGATAAAACAACTAAATAATCTTGACTGAATGGAGTTGGAACAAAAGTTATTAGTGAAACTAATAGTGAAGCTGAATATGGTCTTCAGATATTAGAGTTTCTGGATAATTACACTGTGTGAATATACAGGAGAAATGTGTTCTTAAAACATACAATGCTGAAATATTTAGGGGTAAATGTCATGACATCTGGAGCTAACTCTGAAGTTGTTCAGGAAAAGCTCTTACAGAGAGAGACAGAGACAAAAAAAAAAAGAAAGCTCAAAATACGGCAAAATACTAACAACTGAAAAACCTATTTCAAAAGCATTTGGTGTTCAATGTATTATATTTGTAACTTATCTGTTGGTTTTGAAATTTCTCAGAATGAAAGGCTGATGGGGGAAAGTTATCGCCACAAAGAACTGAAGGTGGAGAAAAGAAAAGGAAACTTATTTTCTTTATAAATTCCTTCTATAACTGCTTGATTTTTATAACCGTGTGCATAATTTATTAAATGTTTAATGTTAAAGACATTTTATGGTAAACAGTAAAGTTCCCTGGAGTCTAAATATTTCTTTTAATACTTAATATTTAAATGCTACTTTTGGATTTCATAATTCAATGTGTTCATTTAACATAATGTTTTTAAAGAAAGAAAGCCTTCACTAAATCAGTGATGCATATTCGAACATCAGTATCATACAACCAAGAATCATCAGACATATTCCCTTTCTCAGCATTAGGAGGCACATTATTAGTTGGCAGCCCTGTGTAATCAATCATTTCTAAAAGCCAGGAATTACGTCTCAGGGACTAAAGGCAATCAGAAGAATCCTGCCAGGGCTCTATTTCTGCCATTGTCGTCCATCTGCCTTGACACACTCATTCCTGGAAGCTTCTTTCTTATCCCAGGTGTCAGGAAGCACTATGAAAAGCCATACTGAACTGGCCAGGGGAAACACTTAAAATAAGTGTGTATTCCCTCCAGACTACAATCTTACATTCTGGAGAATTACCAAGATTCACTTAAAAACCATGATTTAAAATGTTATTTTAAAACAAGAGTTCCAAAAGCACAAAAGGAAATCCTTTGAAACTTGAAGAAAAACAAGACAGAACTAGCTGAAGATAATATTGCTCTCACAGTGCCAAAAAGAACTCCATTACCTGTAATATCAACTACCTAGGACAGGAAAGAGTTCCACTACCAAAAATGTGTATGAGGACACCATCGTCCTTCTAGCTACACGAAGAGCATCACACAGATTTAACCAAGGACATACAAGGCACTGCCAGCATCGCAGCAGCCTGCTTCCCTTTTAAGGGTGCAGTGCCAAAGATCTGCTGCAGGAATCTGCATATATTCTGGATTCTATTAAAAGCTTTTAATAGAATATTGCAACTCAAACCATTTTTTTTTAATGTTTTTAAAAGGTGTGATGGCTTTGAATGTCAAAGACTAAGACGACCTTTTTTGTAGGCTCCACATTCATTCATAGATAAAGCAATGTATTAAGGAAAAAGGGACACTAAATCAGAGTATCTTTCAGGAGGATAGCTTGGTATCAATATAAAACCAACCTCACAAACAAATAAAATGGTCCAGCAGTTACAGAGTAACCATAGCTTAAAACTAAGCAATTCCACAAGGCAGGAAAAATTCTAAAGATGGAAATAGCTGCAGTTTATCAGGTATAAGCAAACACAGCAAAGCAAACAGAACAAATACTTCATACTAAAAATCAAGCTCAAATAATGCGCCCTAGCTATGGAATGCTGAGCAATACTAGCAAGTGGTAAGATTACCTTAGGATACGGCAATAAACTTCACTAGGCATACTTATTTAGCTGACTTGAAAAAGAAGACTGAAAACATTACTATTCATTGGCGTCAAACATCGTTCAAAAGTCCCAGTAACAGCATTTCTTTCAACCAAATCAAGAAAAAAAAAAAAAAACACCACCACACTGTGAATAAGAAATATATGGTCTTCATCCACTATTCCCGGCATATAACTCCTAAAATCCGTGTAATTTCCCATTAAGAGCCATAAAGGCATCTTTTGTTACAGTACTTAGTTTTGTTCTCAGTTCCTAAATAGTTCCAGAATGATAAAGATAAAATAAATAGGAGTCTTCTGTTACTCTTATAGCAAGCCCTTTCAAACACCTCTGAGCTTATGTTAATAAGATGACTTTTAGGAAAGCCCCTAAAGATGGAGGTTGGTTGCCAGGGGAACCAACCCAGTGATTCAAAGGTTGGAATGTTCAGCCCCACCCCACTACCACCTCCTTGGGGGGAGATGGACTGAATGTTGAAACAATGATTCAATCAATCCAATGATTTAATGTGTCCAATGATTTAATCCATCGTGCCTCCATAAAAATCCCTGGTGCTGGGTTTGGATGGCTTCTAGGCTGATGAACCTGTGAAGGTGCTGCGAGAATCCCTTCCCATTCCGTGCCATATGCATCTCCTCCACCTGGCTATTCCTGAATCATGTATTTTTAATAATAGACCAGCAACCTAGTAAGTAAACTATTTTCCCAAATTCTGTAAGCCATTCTGACAAATTGAACCCAAGGAGGTGACTGTCAGAACCTAGGATTTATAGTCTACAGTCAGAAACACAGGTGACAACCTGGATTAGTACTGGCGTCTGAAGGGGGCAGGAAAGGAGAGAGACACTCTAGTGGGACTGAGCCCTTCGACGGTGGGATGAGGCTATTTCCGGGTAGACATCTGCAAGAAAGAGAAATGCAAAAAAGCAAAACGGCTGTCTGAGGAGGCCTTACAAATAGCTGAGCAAAGAAGAGAAGCTAAAGGCAAAGGACAAAAGGAGAGATATACCCATCTGAATGCAGAGTTCCAGAGGATAGCAAAGAGATAAGAAAGCCTTTCTCAGTGAACAATGCAAAGAAATAAAGGAAAACAATAGACTGGGAAAGACTAGAGCTCTCTTCAAGAAAATTAGAGATACCAAGGGAACATTTCATGCAAAGATGGGCACAATAAAGGACAGAGTTGGTATGGACCTAACAGAAGCAGAAGACATTAAGAGGTGGCAAGAATACACAGAACTATACAGAAAAGATCTTAATGACCCAGACAGCCACAATGGTGGGATCACTCACCTAGAGCCAGACATCTTAAAGTGAGAAATCAAGTAGGCCTTAGAAAGCATCATTACGTATGAAGCTAGCGGAGGTGAAGGAATTCCAGTTGAGCTATTTCAAATCCTAAAAGATGATGCTGTGAAAGCGCTGCACTCAATATGCCAGCAAATATGGAAAACTCAGTAATGGCCTCAGGACTGGAAAAGATCAGTTTTCATTCCAATCCCAAAGAAAAGCAATGCCAAAGAATGTTCACATCACTGCACAACTGCACTCATTCCGCAAGCTAGCAAAGTAATGCTCAAAATTCTCCAAGACAGGCTTCCACAGTACATGAACGAGAGCTTCCAGATGTTCAAGCTGGATTTAGAAAAGGCACAGGAGCCAGAGATCAAATTGCTAACATCTGTTGGATCATAGAAAAAGCAAGAGAGTTCCAGAAAAACATCTACTTCTGCTTTACTGACTACGCCATAGATCTGACTGTGTAGATCACAACAAAGTGGAAAATCCTTCAAGAGATGGGAATACCAGACCACCTGACCTGCTTTCTGTGCAAACTGTATGCAGGTCAAAAACCAACAGTTAGAACCACACATGGAACAATGGACTGGCTCCAAATTAGGAAAGGAGTATGTCAAAGCTGTCTACTGTCACCCTGCTTATTTAACTTATATGCAGAGTACATAGTGCAAAATGTCGGGCTGGATGAAGCACAAGCTGGAATCAAGATTGCCGGGAGAAGTATCAATAAACTCAGATATGCAGATGACACCACCTTTAGGGCAGAAAAAGAAGAAGAACTAAAGAGCCTCTTGAAGAAAGTGAAAGAGGATAGTGAAAAAGTTGGCTTAAAACTCAACAGTCAAAAAACTAAGATCATGGCATCCATTCCCAGCACTTCACGGCAAACAGATGGGGAAACAATGGAAACAATGAGACTTTATTTTGGGAGCTCCAAAATCATGGCAGATGGTGACTGCAGCCATGAAATGAAAAAACACTTGCTCCTTGGAAGAAAAACTATGACAAAGCTAGACAGCATATTAAAAAGCAGAGACATTACTTTGCCAACAAAGGTCAAATTACTTTGCTAGTCAAAGCTATGGTTTTTCCAGTAGTCATGTATGGATGTGAGAGCTGGACCACAAAGAAAGCTGAGTGCCAAAGAATTGATGCTTCTGAGCTGTGGTATTGGAGTATGGACTCTTGAGAGTCCCCTGGACTGCGAGGAGATCCAACCAGTCAATCCTAAAGGAAATCAGCCCTGATACTGAAGCTCCAATACTTTGGCCACCTGATGTGAAGAACTGACTCCCTGGAAAAGACCCTGATGCTGGGAAAGATTGAAGGCGGGAGGAGAAGGGGACAACAGAGAATGAGATGGTTGGATGGCAGCACTGACTCGATGGACACAAGTTTCAGCAAGCTCCAGGAGTTGGTGAAAGACAGCAAATTCTGGCGTGCTGCAGTCCATGGGGTTGCAGTGTCAGCACGACTGAGCAACTGAACTATGCATAAATATATATATATATATTTGACCTTCATCCACTGTTCCTGGCTCACAACTTTCCCAAACCCTTAAACTTCCTGAGTGATAAAAGCAGTGAGATAATATTTTTGGTCTCTTTTCCTCAGCTCCTGAAAACACATCAGGGTAGGTGACATTTGGATCCCACTCCAAGTTGGGGGCTGGCTGCCAGGGGAACTAACCATGTGATTAGAGGACTGTGACGTTCAGCTCTACCCACTATACCACCCTGACTTCCAGAGAGGGGAGAGGGAAGAGAAGCGGGAGACTCCCCGTGGCCAACGATTTAATTAACGACGTCTATGTAATAAGGCCTCCATAAAACCCCAGAAGGACAGAGTTTCAAGAGCCTGCAGTTGGTGACCACGCACAGATCTGAGGACAGTGGCGCACTTGGGAAGAGCATCATGGAAGCTCCGTGCCCCTCCCCCAAACCCTACTCTCCACACATCTCTGTCATCTAGACGTTTATCTGTATCCTTTAATCATCCTTTTATAATAAACCAGTGACCCAGTAAGTAAACTGCTTCTCTGAGTTATGTGAGGTGTTCTAACAAATTTATCAAACCCAAGGTGCGTGAGGGTGGGAGTGTCATGGGAACCTCTGATTTATAGGCAGTCAGAAGTACAGGTTAACAACCTGGGCTTGAGGCTGGCTTCTGGCACCTTAAGTGAAGAGAGGTCTTCTGGGACTGACTCCTTCACCTATAGGATTTGATTCAACCTACAGGGTAGACAGTATCAGAACTGAGTTGAACCCTCAGGCACCCTGCTGGTGTTGTTTTAAGAATTACCTGTTGAGACATGAGGAAGCTTCCCAATACAGACACATGTTGGAATTGAAACCCTTTACATCAGAGGAAGAAAACACCATTAATAAAACGTTAGTAATTCATTTCCTTGAGAAAAACCATCATACACATGATTTTTAACACCAGTACCAAAATAAACTGAAAAGTTTAAAATGCAAAAAGCCTATACACTAATTATTGTTAAAATGAAAAAAGTGTTAATGAAAGCAATACATTCTGACATGTTTAACAACACACAAGTTTTAGACATTTCTACAGTCTACAGTTAACATCTGACACTCTGGAGTGGACAGATGCATGTAACACTGTATATAGTAAGGGGGCCAAAATATAACAGCATAAATACAGAATATAACTGCCACAACTATTACTTTTCAACAGAAGTTATGAGGAAGGGAAAAACATTCCATCAAATACAACAAAATGTTTGCACACACTTTGTAAGAAAAAATTAAATCTAATGTATCTCCTATGTTTTAAGAATCAATGTTTAGACACATCAGAATTTTGCTCAGTAATAAGATTACAATCCTTGTGACTCCATTTCAACATGCTCCATGATAATGAGTTTCTGGGTTAGCTCCTAAGTCTGATTCTCAACAGGGGTACACCAGTACATACTGTAGGTCACCCCAAAGCTTGGGGGCAATAGAGATGTTACTAATGCATATGTTATCTCTAATGCCATTGCCAAGCACAATTCTTTTCCTTTTATGCCTTCAACAGCACTCCTTCTCACTGTCCTCCAGTATCAAATCCTTTCCATTTTCATTAGCAGAATCACTGCTAAGTCACTTCAGTCGTGTCCAACTCTATGTGACCCCATAGACGCCAGCCCACCAAGCTCCCCCGTCCCTGGGATTCTCAAGGCAAGGACACTGGAGTGGGTTGCCATTTCCTTCTCCAATGCATGAAAGTGAAGTTGCTCAGTTGTGTCTGACTCTTAGCGACCCCATGGACTGCAGCCCACCAGGCTCCTCAGTCGATGGGATTTTCCAAGCAAGAGTACCGGAGTGGGGTGCCACTGCCTAGGATCACTAGACAAGTTAAATGTAAGAAATATGCAGCTGCTTAAGGCAAAATGCAAAACAGGAAGCAACACGTCCAATGGCAACTGAATAAAAATTTTTCAAGAAAAAAACTCTGATTTAGGACTCAAGGTACAGAAAACACATACCATAATTCTTTCCCTTATATATTCATCAAGCTATCAAATATTCATCAGGAAGATGGAGAAATTAAATGTGAAGAAATCTGACTTCAGACTTTCCATATCCATAGACCACCTAGTGATAAACTGAGACCTCTTATAATAAGATCCATGGGACCTACTTGCTCTGTCTTAACGTGACAAGAAGCCAAGTTGGTTGAGGGCAGTCTGTAAGGTGAAAAGTACAGAAAGGTGGGGAGAAAGCAAAGTGGAGAAATTTAAGAGAGAAGCAAAAAGATTTGTCTCTGAAAGGCTAGTTGTCCAGATCCCAGTTTCCGCAAAAGTTTATTCACTGATTAACAAAAATTTGAATGTCTGCTATGTATCAGGGACTGTTTAAGGTACTAGGAAACAGCTGTGAACAAAACAAAACAAAATTCCTGGTCATCATAAAGCTTAAGTTCTTGTATACTTATAGCATTCACACTGTTGTACAGTAGAGACCAAGAGAAGACTGTAAAGCAATTATCCTCCAATTAAAAATAAATTTGCTAAAGTTTAAGTTTTACGAAAGAGACAAATGAGGTGATTTCTAATAAGTATACTAGGAGGTTAACCAGTGTTGTGAAGAAAATGAAAGTTGGGGGAAAAGGACTGAAATTTCAGATGCAGCAGTCAGGGAAGCCTCCCAGGGAAGATAACCTGTGAGAAAATACCTGCAGGAGATACATTCGCTAAGCCGGCAAATCTAGAGAAAGTAATCCAGGAAGAGGAAATAGTGCAAAGGGCTTGAGGCTTATTTGCAGATAAGAAAGGTTGCAAGAGTTGCTGGAATGAGAGAAAAGAGAGAGAAAGAGAGTGTGTGTCTAAAAATGGGGGAAGTAGGTGTGGGATAGAGAGCAGAAAGAGCCTATAAAACTGGCTTTTACTTTGAGCAACACAGGGAATCACTGGAGGAGTGAGTAGCTACTACTGAGTGGAGCAGCTCCTGTTCCGAGAACCATCTGTAAACAAGGCTACAAGCAAGAGAGGATCACGGCTTGGACCAGGGTGATGACAGGTGGCCAGATTCTGAATATATTTTGAAGACAGAGCCAGTGAGAACGAAGTATAAGAGAGAAAGGAGAAAACCAAGGATGACCAAAGCTTTGGACACAGCAAATATAAATGAACTTGCTGGGTCCAAAGTCCTAAACCAACATGGGAGAGAGAGAGAACAGATTTGAGAGGCTTGCTCAGATTTAGCCTCACTGAGTTTGAAATACTACACATTCAAGGGAAAATGCTGCAGAGGCAGCAGCTGGATATGAGAGTCTAGGGTTCAGGCATTCAAGAAGTTATTGTACAGATTTAACCTGAGATTCTTATCTGACCCTGTGTCTTTTCAAGGGATCAACTTGGGGGTCCCTTGTTGTTCTTCTAAAGGGCAGCTGATTCGGTACAAGAGCAGCACTAAAATAATGTGTTAGGTGGTGCTGCCTTAATTCCAGGGACATCATCATCTATCCAGTGGGAAAGGCAGACCATGATTAGAACCAACAGAGTTCCCAGAAAATAACCTGGCACTGAACTGCAGACATCCCAGAGACAGGCGCCCGTTTAACCACACCGCTGCCTCTACCATCCGGGCACCCACTCCCAGATTCCTTTCCTCCTGGCTTTGGCACTGCAGTCCCCAACGTCCCCTCACCACGCAAGAGAATACGACTGAGGTGAAACTTACACCCAACAGTCACATAAAAGGCACTTTCTTAATACTGTGGAAACTTCAGCTTTAGCCTTCTCAATACTGAATCTTCATTCCCATTTTAAAATGCTGGCCTGAGGTTGAGATTTTTTATTTAAATTTCAATTGGGAAAGTCTCACATTTTATACTTAGTATAAATTTTATGCATAGTATACACTTTGGAGATGATTTTTTTTTTTAGTATATATGCTACCAAACCGAGTAATAAGATGGCTTTATTAAATGTCTAAATCGGTAAGCCATAATATACCGTATCTAATGAAATCTGGAAAGCATAAGGCAGACAGAAAGGGAGATTAATTTTCAATACATGTAGACTTCTGCTAACCCAACAGAATGTAAACAACTAAAAGTTAACATATTTCAATGGTATTTACAAATCAGGATAAGACTATCCAACAAAGACAGGACCAAACTCTTTCATACAACTGTTTAGAACCATATTATACAGTGAAAACTCAAGAATACTTGCTGGTAGGAAAGAGAATCCACAGTACCAAGAACCAATCAATTCTTAGCCCTAAGAACCTAGAAACTACGGAGTATGTGGAATGGGGACTTGACTTTGCTCAGTTATAAGAATTCAAAGAGGCAAAAAGATAGTTACCAAAAAAAAACTCAATATATGGAAAGAAAGACAAACATCAAGAAGACACAGTAGACAGAAATGCAAGAAATAACAGCCATAAAGACAAAGATATACTGACAGGTCTATTGTGCATGCCAAGGGGAAAAAATATTTCAAAGCAGTTCTCATTAGATTCACTAACTTGAAGAAACAGTAACCCCAAAGAGGTTAAAAAAATCACTGCAATCTAGTTTCTTACCTTCTATAAACATACAGGTACTATAACACCACCTTACAGTTAATATTAATATATTACACTATTGCCTGCAAAAATAATCGTAACAGTGTTCTAAAAGGCAGATGGGTAATTAAAGGACAATCACACCTAAATACAAAAGATCACATAAGTTTCCATTTGTATGGAATATTCACAATAATAGTCACTGAAACAGAAGCAGACTGCTGATTACCGGGGTCTTGGAGGTGTGGAACAACTGCTGAAGTGGGTAATGGGTTTCTTCCAGGATGATGAAAATGTTCAGAACTAGATGGAGATGATGGTTGCAACACTGTGGATGTGCTAAATACCCCAAAATTGTTCACTTTCAAAACGATGAGTTTTATGTTATGTGAATTTGACCTCAATTTTTAAACATTCATCAAAAAAAAAAAAAAAAAACCCTTCTGTATCTCCGGGTTTTAAAAAAAAGAAAAAAACACTCACACCATATGTGGTACCTCAATTTGGGGAAAGAAAAAGAATCGATGGGCTGTAATGGGACAGCACAGACGACTGAACACAGCTCAGTGTGCTTTCATTCCTCGTCCTCAGGACAGGAGAGAACTGGAGCTAACGGTTCCTAAGGGCTGTGTCTGTGTCTTGTGCAGAAGGGCTCATCTGCTGGGACTTTCTTGGGGGGCCAGGACAAAGCTAAAACAAAAAAACAGATTTCTTGAAATCTACTCTTTGGACTTCTAGGTTCATAAGTTATGTACTCCATATTCTTGGGGCCCTATTCAGGAGGATAAACAAAATTAATTGGTACTGGGAAATACACACACATACCACACACACAGCCCAAGCCATGTTTAAGGCATAGCTATTATTCTACACGAGATTTAACTTTAGCAGTCACTCAAAATTTTCTTTACAAAACTGAATGTCAAAGTAAGCACCCAACTGGGATAACCAGAGGGATGGTATGGGGAGGGAGGTGGGAAGGGGGTTCAGGATGGGGAACATGTGTACACCCATGGCAGATTCATGTTGAGGTATGGCAAAACCAATACAATATTGTAAAGTAATTAACCTCCAATTAAAATAAATAAATTTATATTTTTTAAAAAAGTAAGCACCCAATCCAAATTATTTAAATTTATATAATTAAAATAGCTAATCTACTCAAAAGCGATGGGGGGCATACAAAAAACTGCCTTCGTTAACTACATCATAAATAATTAATTCACAAGATCAGTACCTGGAGAAAATCTTACTCTCACAACATGGCTCTGTCCCTTAACAGCTCTGAGCCAGTAACTGAGACTATTATCCAGCATTTCCTTAGGAAAGTACCAAAACACAACACACACAAATCATAATTTGAACTATGGAACCAGCTGGCCACATGAAATCAGTTTCACGAAGTTTGCAAATATTCTCTACAAGACATTCACAAAAAATTAACATCAGCGTTTTCAAGGTCAGTATTATGTCTGTTCAACTTCTTGGAGTCACACATTTTTGTGATATTTTTAACTTCTGACTGAAGCTTCTACCATCACAAGACGCTCACACTGTTTACAGACACTCCGAAGCTGCAGCTGGCACTCCTCAGTCACATCTTGTTACAATAAGCAGAGTAGCAGTTTTAAACTGCAGGTATATATTTTACTACAGATATGTAAAAAACTCTGCTCTAACTTGACATTTTTCTCTCTAAAGATGGAAAGACACATGCACAACGAAATGGAGGCAATACAGGAAAATGTTACGCCAAGATCACAAAGTCAGAGGTTCTTATGCATGCGCACATACTGCGAGTAGCAGCTACCATGCTGAATGAACTAAAGGCTAAATAATGTGACCTTCCTTGTATCTTTCATGTTACTTTTAATATCTTTTCCCAACCCATTCAAAGGACAAGATCACAAACTCAGAGGTTCTTATGCATGCACGCTGGGAGTGTACTATCATGCTGAATGAACTAAATGCTAAATAATGTTACCTTCCTTATATCTTTCACGTCATTAATATCTTTTCCCAACCTATTCAAAAACACAGAAACTTACCCACACAAGCATTGAGGAACAGCCAGTCAGTCTTTTTCATCCTATTTTTAATTTGCTTTAGTTTTTTGAAGTCCACTTCAAGTTCCTCCTTGCTGCCAACAGCACCAGCCAGCTCAATCCTCTGGAAATCCATTTTCACCTCCGAGTCCCGTTTCATAGTCGGCGGCGATCTTCTCTGGCTGTTGCCACTGCTACAGCTTCCTCTCCATCGAGCTCTGTCTTGCTCATTAATTATTGAAGAAGCCTCTTCAGTCTCTGCGAACTCAATTGCTTCAATATTATTAGGTCTGGGATGATCGCAAACAACACATTTTTTAGCCTTGGCCCAGTTTTCATATGTGCAAATAGAACAAGTCCAATGCTGGGTCCTTGTGTTCAGTTTATTTCTATCATTGTATTCCTCACAAGGATCAACAGAAAAAGCAACTGGTCTTGAGCCAGATCCTGAGGATTGAGGAGATTCTGTGGGACTCCTGGTCCTACGCTGGGATAAGCACTGAGTGCATCTGATTGCTCTTGGCCAGTTCAAATATGTGCACATGTGGCATGACCATTTATTGGCATTTTCCATGCTATATGAAGATTTAACCCTTGGTCTTGCACTAGAGTCTGGACAGATCAAAGGACTACTTCCTCCTTCGGTGCTGGAAGGATCCCAATCTCTACCAACATCACTTGAACCACTTTTAAATGGATCTTCTGTAATAATTGTTCCACTAGGTCTCTGGGCACGACACATAGTACACTTGATTGCAGATGGCCAGTTTTCATACGTACAGTATTCACAAGCCCACTTAATTCCACGTTCTGACATTGTGCACTTCTTGAAGTGAGTTATGTCAGGCAGGAAGCTATAAATAATTAGGACATGGTTATTAAAACAATAGGTACATAATTTCACCCCTGAAAACATGCCCAAAATATAAAAGTAACCTTCAACTTAAATTTCTCAAGATGTGCATGTAACATTTCATACTGAAATCTTTTTTTTTTTAATTTCCAGAGAGACACTGGAGATAGTTCCCAAAGAAAAATCTTAGACCTGGGGATTTAATGAAAATGTACTTTGGAATGCAAGAGAGACAGGCAAAAGGAAGTTTGTTCTAAGAGAGAAGGAAGTTAGAGCAGGAAGCCTCTCACAGAAATGTTTCATCTCAGCCAGGTCATCACCATCAATTTAGAAAAATAACCAGTAATTAAAAGATTTCAAAGGTAAGGGATAGAACACAAACCATGTATCTTAAACACATAACATTCTTAAATTATGAGCAACAGACTGCTATGCTATTGAGGCATAGTACCACAATGTTTGATTCACTAAAGAATTCAGAAGATCAAACAGTCAACTCTATCGCTCTTCTTAAGGGAGAAAAGCAGCCTAAATGTGCTAATTACCCACTGCTCTTAATAAGCACAGGTAGAAAAGATGTTGAGGAGTAATGCTTACAATTAACAAAGTAACAATGTGAAACAAGATAATGTTCCTGGCCTATATCCTCAAAATCTTGCTGTCTAGAGTACAAAAAATAAAAACTGCACATTACCTACTCTCAGGACAACCAATCAACGAAACCTCCCTGCGAATACCACTAGCATAATCACGCCAATATAATTTTGAATATTTATACTCAAAATATTCAATATTTAAAATGCACTCAATTACATTAACTATTTAAAAGGTTCCTAGGATTCTACACTGGACTTACTAACACTACAATACTATGAAGACTTTATTATTTAATGACAACCAATTTATAAATGAAGCAACTTGCACAGCAAATGTAATGATTTTTTTGAATGGCTTAAATTTAGACATTGGCCACGAAAGCCAGCCTTTCCTTTTTCTTAAATCCCTTTCTCAACTAAATGTATATTATTCTGCTACCTATGTAAAACCAAAAAAGTGAAAGAAATCTAGGGAAAGTAACAGAAGTTTTTCCTTCTCTTTCTCAAGGATTTTTCCTTTTGAACCTGGAAAGCAAAATCTTTCACTTTACAAGTTTATTATTACGTCCCTGCTTGCCAAGTCCTCACTCCTTTTAATAGCATAGACTTTGTTAAGAGGACAATTTCACTATAAGAGAGCCTACTATTTAATAGCTAAAATAAAAATCACACTTACTAAGATTTTAGTTTCCATGCTAGAACCTCCACCTTGTACATGGTCAGAATGAAAGCACAGTTTATAAATCAGAACAAAGACAAGACTCAGTCGTCATGGTAGCTCAGATTCTGACTTCCTCAGGAGATACTGCAAAATGTGGTAAGTGGTTCTGCAGAATTGTGAATAGCTATTCCTGTAAATGAGACCAAAACTGAATTTCACTTGAAGCCTGCTTCTTTATCCAAAAGTTTTTTTTTTTAAAGGCTTTATTTTTATAAATTCTCTATTCTAATCCTATTCATTTAATAATGGACTCCGATCTTTAGAATCTTAACATAGCAAAAAGTCAGCTGATTGGGTTGGTCAGTCAAGTTAGTTACAGGAAAGGTATTTTTCCCCGAAAACCTTAAACATACGTGTGTATGCACTATTATCATTAATCTTAAGTTGGTAGTAGGGCTTCCCTCATAGCTCAGTTAGTAAAGAATCTGCCTGCAATGCAGGCGACCCCAGTTCAATTCCTGGGTCAGGAAGATTCCCTGGAGAAGGGATAGGCTACCCAATCTAGTATTCTTGGGCTTTCCTTGTGGTTCAGCTGGTAAAGAATCCGCCTGCAATGCGGGAGAACTGGGTTCTATCCCTGGATTGGGAAGATTCCCCTGGAGAAGGGAGAGGCTACCCACTCCAGTATTCTGGCCTGGAGAATTCCATGGACTGGTCGCAAAGAGTCGGACACAACTGACTGACTTACAATTTAAGTTGGTAGTACTAATAAGTCAATTCCTACCTGTATTACTTATTATTATTGCAGAGGTAAAGATGGTATACACCAAGTTAATAGAAGACAGCAAACATATATATATATATATATATATATATATAGTGCTAAAGAGTCAGACACTACTGAGCGATTTCACTTTCACTTTTCACTTTCATGCACTGGAGAAAGCAATGGCAACCCACTCCACTGTTCTTGCCTGGGGAATCCCAGGGACGGGGGAGCCTGGTGGGCTGCTGTCTATGGGGTCGCACAGAGTCGGACACGACTGAAGCGACTTAGCAGCAGCAGCAGCAGTACTTATATTTAACTTTGAAATCCTTTCTCATTCAGCAGCTTTATTTTTCTCAAATCCAGGTAATTTATATTTATCTACTTAGATTTTTAAATTTAGTTTGCACCTACTGATTATACACAATCTGAGAGCAATCCAAAAGTGTGCTGAAGGGCAAAGGCTAAGATGATAAAAGCATCCATAAAATGGGCAATTGAGATTTAATGGCAACTTTCATATTCATTAGGCAGTTTCTTCCTTTGGTTTCTCAGGAATGAAATATAAATTACTTGCTCATGCTACTGGAAACTAAAATGAGCAAACAGAAACTTAACATGACAAGAACAAATGACATAATGTACATATCCAAGGATAGGTAATCTCAAGATTTCATTTAAAACATTCACATTCAAAAATTCAAGCCTGCTTTGGTAAGTATTTCTTTGATATAGTCTCAACTAAACAGTTGGTGGCCTTACGTTACCTTAGCTAATATTCAAGGAATTAATGCTGTGCCAGCATAACTTAAATGTCCATGTCTCACAGAAAACAAACAAAAGACCCTGCCATTAAAAAATAAAAAGTCATCATGTGAGCCTGGTGAACAGCCTGTGTGTGCTGTGTGCCTAGTCGCTCAGTCGTGTCCAACTCTTTGTGACCCCATGGACTGTAGCCCGCCAGGCTCCTCTGTCCATGGGATTCTCCAGGCAAGAATACTGCAGTGGGCTGCCATGTCCTCCTCCAGGGATCTTCCCAACACAGGGATTGAACCCAGGTCTCCCGCACTGCAGGCAGATTCTTTACTGTGTGAGCTGCCAAGAAAGCCCGGTACATAGCCTACTCCTCCCCACAATTCAGGTAACTAAGCAACACCAAAACCAAACTCAAGAATTCTGAAGTAAGTGCATTATATTAGACAATGATACATATAGTATACACTCTATTGAGACATTGTAGGAATAGTTTTTTCATAACTGGAAGTTAAAATTCAGTTTTAACTACAGGGGAATTTGTAGTGTATTTACAATTTTGAGTAACTGACCTCAAAATAGATATATTTCTTCTGTAGTGTTCAGTAATGCTTCACAAGTATGGTCTAGTTTACTATTAAATATGACAGTATAAAAAATGTTTACTTATGAGCCCCTCCCTTTCGCTAACCACTGACCCATGCATCATAATACTCATAGTTTTATTAGTGTTTGAACTTAGCAGTATATCATTAAAAAGCAGTTGTGAACTTAATACTACAAACCTTTTTACAAAGTTAAAATCTTAGAGAGAATTATCTGAGAGCATCATCTGTACCTGTGGTAACAGTAAATGGAATGGATGAGTAAAAATAATATCAGTTCAACTACATGATTTTGCATTACTGAGATGACATTAACACTGAGTACACTTTTTCTACCAAAGTCAAAACATCCCAAAAAGAACATGAAATTATTTTTAATAGCAACCAGCTCTAAAAGTTAATACTGCACACTGAAATAAAACCATTATGAAGTATCTTTCAAGTAAACATATATTCAAATACCCAAGTAAATTTAATTTACAAGCCTACTTTTGCATAAAACACAGCTTTCCAAATTCTATCCAGTGAATCATACTTCAGCTAACTGGTACACAAAGTAACAATAAAATCTATATAAGTGCCCCTTCAAGGGGCATGAGACACAACTACTAATCTTAAATATTCCTTGGTTGAAATGCAATACCAGCAGTTCCCATCTTGTGGACGAAAGAGTCCACAAATCTATATATCAAACCCTACCTGCAGACTGAATAATGTCTCCAAGTATATTAACCATTTTCTAGTATTAAATTCACAACTACTTTCGATGTACTTCCAAGTTCAAACACTAATAAAACTCAGTATTATGATGCTTGTGTGGCTAGCAAAAGGGAGGGGCTCCCAACTAAACATTTTTTATACTGTCATGCTTAGCAGTGAATTAGACCATACTTGTGAAGCATTACTAACACTATGAAGAAACGTATCTATTTTGAGGTCAATTACTCAAAATTGTAAATACACTACAAATTCCCCCAACCACCTACTAAAACCCTCTGAAGGAGAACTAGAGAAGTGAAATGGTCCTCACCAAATACAAACTCCTTGAGAAACACACTGACAGAAACTTAACTGCCAGTTAGTGTCAAATGACAACCAGTTATCCAAAGGAAGGTCTAAGATATAAGTTTTACATTAGTTTTATTAGTAAGCCTATGTTTAGTAATACAAATATTAATTTTTAATGTAAATTGTTAATGTAGATATTAATTAACATAAACCTGTGCAGATTTACAAATGCTTTGAAAGCATTTTAGGGGAATGAAGATGAAAGCTAAAACTAGAAGGATACTCCAAGCACGTTGAATTTTCAGGTTCTATTGAAGTATTAGCACAAGGTAATTCTGAATGGCAATATTTATATTTTTAGAAAGTACTATGCTTAACTCCTGAGCTCCAAGTTCCACACAGTCATTTCCTCTTTTCCCCTCAGCATCTTTCTACATCACTGTCTTCCTCATAACAGTCAACAGAAAAAACAACTGGTCTTGAGCAAGATCCTAAAGCATGAAGCATGAAGATATGGTGGACCGTCTGTCTACAGATCTCACCTCATTGCAGGACTCCAACAGCTTGTCACATTCCACATTAAACCTCTTATCGTCCACCTACAACCAACCCCAGCCTGACTTCTCTCTCCGGTTTCCTTACACCACTAGGACTACTGGACCCAGCACAGCAGCTCAGATTCATCGTGAAGTCCGTCTTCACCCCATAGATTCTTTCTAGTGGTTTCTGTACAATCAGTTTTCTTTCCATTTCAGCAGCCATCAACCCTTTTTCCGTTCAGGTCAGAACTACTCTAATAGCCTCCTAAGCGCCTTCCCTTTCTAAATCCATCCAGCTCACCGTTACCAAAATAGTCCGAATAACAAGGCCCTCTTTCTGAAACTCTTCTGTAACAGCACAAACTCTCAGCTCCTTCCCAACACACAAACACAGCACACACCCCAGACCCACTCATGTACTACCACCCCTCCACAATATACACATGAAGATATCACCTGAGAAAAACAAGCACAACAGACATACACACTCAGTTCTGGCAAATCCTACCCATCCTTTAAAGCTCTGTTCAAATCTCATCTCTGTCATAAAGTTTTTCAAATCATTTCAAGTATACACACTCCAAGCAACCACAACACTTCTATCCACATTTGGCACCTACTGTATGTCTTCTTGGGTCTCGTTTCTGGAACACTGATTTGTGGAACACTGAGCCATATCATTTCCTACACTCGGTTTTCAATCAGAGCTTCCCAGGTGGCACCAGTGGTAAAGAATCCACCTGCCAATGCAGGAGACGCCTGGGACTTCAGTTCCATCCTTGGGTCAGGAAGATCCCATGGAGTAGGAAATGGCAACCTGCTCCAGTACTCTTGCCTGGAAAACCCCATAGACAGAGGAGCCTGGCGGGGTACAGTCCACGAGATTGCAAAGAGTCAGACAGGACTGAGTGAGCACAGCAGAGCCAAGCTGTCAAGAACTTTGGCTCAGAGATTCTAATGGTATGGAATGGGGACCAGTCCTATGTTTAGAAAAATCCAGAGAGGAGACCATGTTGAGTGACCTGAACAGAGAAAGGAGTGGAACTTTTGAGCAATTTCAGGAAAAACAGGAGAGATTATAGAGGATGGGATCCACTCCTGTAGCAAGGCCTCAGTAGACAGTGCCCACCACCAACAATTAGGTACCAAGCCGAAGGCACACATGAGCTGGTTAAGTGTTCCAGTCTTGAGGTGGCAAGGGCGCAAGGGCACAGACTTCTGTGCTCATTAAACATCCTCTCAAAGTCCTAAATCTGTGTGAAATCATGTATAAATGATTAAGAATCAGTAAGACCTAAAAAATATGCCGACCTTCCCCACAGAGTGACCTTCAGAGATCACTGTTATCTATCTCATCTGTATACTAAACATATTTGCTAAGAAGATCCCTTCCAAGCAATGTGTGGATAAGTTGGACAAAATTACTTTGGTCAAAATAATAGTTAAAAATAATAATAATTAACTAACACTGTCATGGTGACTTTGGCCTTACTGGCACCATGCCTTACTGGCAGTTACCAGTACAGCCAGTACATGTAACTTCATTCTACCAAACCGAAGTCCTTAAAATATAACAAAACATATAGAGTTTACATTTCAGTAAGTCAACACTGTTAATCAGGAAAATTAATAATAGCTACAATGTTAATGGTTTCTCTTAAACCACCAGATAACTAGTACCCCACTGATACATAAACACAAGGTTAATTTACAGTATATCACATCTCAAACACTAGTAAGGCTACTTTTTAAAATCTGACTCCCGGTCATTTCAGGAGAAATCCTACCTATTTACACACCAGGGCTTTATCTGTAATTTCACCAGCGTCCTCTGCACTCTCCAGTTCTTCAGCAGCAACAAAAAGACAGGAGCGATAAACACAATGACAGACAGACGCACAGACTGATCCTGAGGTTCTGCAGAGCCCATCTTAGCATGCTTCCTAGACACAGTTTCAGACACATCACAGGTCAATCTTGCACCGCAAATTAGTCCTTATAAACAAAACTAATTTAAGGTAACAACCTAGGACTAGTTACAGAAGGTCTACTACACACTCAGAAATGTACAAAGATGTATCTATTAGATAAAATATTGTCCTTATGCTGAGGACACCTGCAATTTAACTAGATAAAAGATGACTAAGGCTTTTCTTAAATGCACACAGAAGTGGGGAGATTATTTTAAGAGTGCACATCAAGCCAGCACTTAAAATACAGTAAAACAACTGTATTTTGCAAAAGCTATGAACATGTTACTTCACTCAGAATTTGGTTTTTATCATCCTATCCATCCTCGCTTCACACTGAACAGATAAGTCCCAATTAACAATATCCGCAGGAACCAAGCAATATCCATGGGGTTCTCCAGGCAAGAATACTGGAGTGGACTGCCATTTCCTTCTCCAGGGGATCCTCCCGACCCAGGGATTGAACCTGGGTTTCCCACATTGTGGGTAGATTCTTTACCGTCTGAGCTACCAGGGAAGCCTGGATAGGAACCAAAAGTCACGACCAAACCTAGCCCAACTAAAGGCCATCTTTTTAACCAAACACTATGTTTTCGGCCATCTTTTGGTTAACCAAACACTATGTTTTCTGTGTGACAGAGAAAGAAAGGGTAGAAATTTTTAAAATAATCATTGAGTTCTGATATAAAAGTTGAGAAGCAGGCAGAAGCAAATGAATGAACTATTCCAGGGCAAAACCAACTCAGAGCTATTACAAAGACAAGTTATTCACAAATTTTATTTATTAATAGTGTTAAGTCATCCAATCAGATTACTTTTCTCACAATTCCTACTATAATGAATAACAGGAAAACAGGGTGATGATTTTGTGAGTTGCATTTTCATTGCTTAAGAAGGGAGAAACAAAGGACAACCTGGGAAGGAATGCCAAAGACAGCAGCAGCTTGAAAAAGGACTGCTTACCCAACTATTACAGATGAATGAGTGTACAGGCCAACTTTGTCTATTTCACAATTTTGCCAGGGTCAACCTTGTCCAACTAAGAAAAGAAAATAGCTAACACGTAAGCATTTACTATATGCCAGATACTGTTCTAAGTACTGAATATATTATTAACTAACCTAATCCTCAGAACTCTATGAAACAGGTACTACTATTAATATAATCTCCAATTTTAAAGACTGGAAACAGGAAAAGAAAAGTTGAGTAACTCTGCTGAAGTAACAAAACTGCTGTGTGGCAGAGCCAGGATTTGAACTTGGGCATTCTGGCTCCAAAGTCTGTACTAAACAGACAAGGTAATAAAAACACACTTATACTGCAGCCCATAATCACTTATTCCCATTATCCAGAATTTGGACAACTAATAAACTGTACTGAGTGACTCATTAAACAGTCTTTCCTAGATAACTAAAAATAGACAATCTCTAAACAAGCACAACTAAACTTGAAAACACACACTTGGTCAAATTTTATTAGCTTTTTAAAGTTACACAGAATCTTCCCAAAGCTTATCTAGAATGAGAACTACTGCAAAATGGCTAAAAAGTAAACAGGACCTAAAAAGTTATTTCTAAAAACAAGATAACACTAAGTTTTCCATGTAAAATAGAATGGGGAAAAGAAAAAAACCCACCTCATATATACATCATGGCTTTTGACTATAAAATGCTTTTTAAGTATTTTTTATTCTGGAGGCAATCCCTGGATAAGAAAATATAAAAGTCAGCTTGACTTCTCTTAAACCAATACACGTATCCAAACTACTAAAGAAATGAAGTATATCAATTAAAAGTACATCAACAGAAAACCTTCCATTTTCATTGAGACAACTGAAAGGGAAAAGTCTCCCCCAGTGACAGGCATGTGTGGATTTCACTACCTATCCAGGGCCTGGTATTAGGGCAAAGACTGTGAGACAGTAAATAAATCATTTTTATTGCTGAGAGCCTCAGTTTTCTCATCTGTGAAAAAACGAGTTACGATGATCTCCAGAGACTCCCTGGGTGGCACAGTGGATAAGAATCTGCCTGCCAATGCAGGGGACATGGGTTCCATCTCTGATCCAGGAAAATGCCACACACCACTGAGCCCGTGCGCCACAATTACCGAGTCCATGTTCTAGAGCCCGTGTGAGCCCCTGTGCCACAACTGCTGAAGCCCTCACGCCTCAGAGCCCATGCACCGCAACCAGAGTAGCCCTTGCTGTCTGCAAGTAGAGAAAGCCCCATGCAGCAGTGAAGACCCAGCGTAGCCAAAAACAAATAAATACAGCAGAGTGTGTAAAAACCCACACTTGCAGAGTCTCACATTCTTCTATGTAAAGACTCACTTTAGGGGTGAGAGATAAATTGGATGCCTGGGACAGACACATGCACACTACTATACATAAAACAGACGGCTAATAACGACCCACGACTGCACCGCACAGGGACTCTACTCAACACTCTTTAATAGTATGCTGTGTGCTCAGTCGTGCACAACTCTGTGGCCCCAAGGACTGTAGCCCACCAGGGTCCTCTGTCCATGGGATTCTCCAGGCAAGAATATTGGTATGGGTTGCCATTTCCTTCTCCAGGACATCTTCCCAACCCAGGGACAGAGTCTTTAAAAAGATTCACTTTATTCATTTTGCAAATAAACACTTTTTAACTTTTCCTTGCTCCATCTGTGACAAACTCCAACAGTCAAGCCCAAATTTTAAAATATGCACTTAATATTAAGTTAATGATCACTTAATATACCTAAATAGTATCAAAATCCTATTTCTAAAACAAAGCTATATCAATAAATTCATATACAATACCACCAATGAATTATTTGTGCCAAATAATGTATCAAACCTGAATGCGACTGAGCTTTGAGATGTAACCACCAGTTTATAGGATCATAGGGGATAGAGACTCAAACTGATTCCATGGAGATGCAATCAGTAAATTCCTATGGGTTTGTGTATATTAAAACTTGTGCTTAGTTGCTCAGTCATGTCTGACTCTTTGCAATCCCATGGACTGCAGCTTGCCAGGCTCCTCTGTCTTGGGGTTCTCCAGGCAAGAATACTGGAGTGGGTTGCCACGCGTTACTCCAGGGGATCTTCCCAACCCAGGGATCAAACCCAGCTCTCCCGCACTGCAAGCAAATTCTTAACCATCTGCGCCACCAGAGGAGCCCATATTAAAACTTAAATATGTGATAAAAATTAAACACTGAACTGATATTACAAAGTTATTAAAATTTTAAGGTGTGATTAACAGTATGGTATCTATGTTTCTAAAAGAATACTTCTCTCTTAAGAGACACATGCTGAGTTATTTACAGTATTATGTCTTGAATTTGCTTTAAAATAATCCACTGGGGAGAAGCAAGAAGAATATAAATGAAACAAGACTGGACGTGTGTTGCTAACTGGGTGATGGATTTACATGAGAATTCATTCTCCCAGTCTCTCTGAATGTGTATTTGTTTGAAATTTTTCACAATGAAAAGTTTTTAAAATCTATCAAGAAGGTAACAAGTGCTATTACAGACTAAGAATCAAGCCTTTAATTCTAAGACTAGATTGCTAAAACGAGAAAAGGAGCAAGAAGCAGTATATCATGTATTGTTAAGACTGTTATTCAAAACTTGGTCCAGAGTCCTGTGATTTTCTACAAACTGTTTACTAGTCTATAGAGAAAATGAGTAATTTTATTAGCAATTTTAAAGAATAATTTTATGATTGCTGAAAATAGTAGTAAAACATCTGTGTGTGTGTTTGTGATGCAATGCTAAAACATTTGAAAAACCTATCTTCTTTTTACAACTCACAGGTATGGTCCATCAGAGAGAGAAAACGTATCACAATATGAACCAGCTTCTCTCACGCTAAACCTGCAGATGAGCATCACACTTCAGAAAACCAAGGCAGACTTAAATTGGAGTGAAAAAAATCCATCTTTTCAACATTTCTCAGGAACCCAGGCAAAAACCCTTAACAAAATAGAGACAAATCAAATCCAACAATGTATAAAAAGAATTCTACATCAGAACTAAGTGGGGTTTATTCCAGATATGCAAGCTTAGTTCAATGTTCAAAAATCAATACACATAACACATCCTATCAACAGGCTAAAGAAAAAAAAAATCACATGCCCACATATATACATGAAGAAAAAGTATTTGATAAAATCCAACATGATTAAAAAAAAAAACAAACACTCAGCAGATTTCAGGGGAACCTTCTCAATGCAATAAAGAGCATGTACAATAAACCTGCACATCAACTCTACACTTGACAGTGAGAAACTAGACACTTTTCAGCCAATACCCATACTGGGCAAGGTGGTCACCTCCCACCACTCCTTTTCAAAGTCAAACTGGAAATTCCTGCGAGTATTGTAAAATAAGAAAAGAAAGAAAAAGGATACAGATTGGGAAATAAGAAATAAAATTGTTTATATTCACAGATGACAGTATTGTCTACGAAGAAAATTCAAAAAAGAATCAACAAAACTAAAGCTATTACAGGATTGTAACAGGATTACAGGATAAAGGTTAAGTCAGTCCACTGCTTTCCTATATACCAGCAATAAACAAATGGAATTTGAAATTTAAAACACATCACCACTTATATCAGCACCCCCCAAAACGGATTACTTAAAGTCAGAGAACTTGGTGTTCTGACTTCTTGCCTTACTATACAGCTACAGTGGGCCTCCCTGGTGGTTCAGATGGTAAAGAATCCATCTGCAATGCAAGAGACCGGGGTTTGATGTCCAGGTTGGGAAGATCCCCTGGAGAAGGGAATGGCAACCCACCCCAGTATTCTTGCCTAGCGAATTCCATGGACAGAGGAGCCTGGCAGGCTACAGTCCATGGGGTCACACAGAGTCGGACACGACTGAGCAACTTTCACTTTCATACAGTTGCAGTAATCAAAACACTGGTACTGGTGAAAGAATAGTCAATGAAATAGAATAGAGAGCCCAGAAATTGACCCACACATACAGAGTCAACTGATATTTGACTTGAATAAGGAAAGGCAATACAATGGAGAAAAAATCCTTTCAAAAAATTGTGCTGAAACCACTGGACATCCACATGCAAAAACAAAAATGGCTCACAAACCTCACACCCCTCACAAAAATTCCCTCAAAATGGATCACAGACCACATGTTAAATTGTTGTTCAGTTGCTCAGTCATGTCTGACTCTTCGCAACCCCATGAACCATGCAGCACACCAGGCCTCCCCATCCTTCACCATCTCCCGGAGCCTGCTCAAACTCATGTCCATAGACTCGGTGATGCCATCCCACCATCAATCCTCTGTCGTCCCCTTCTACTCTCGCCTTCAATCTTTCCCAGCATCAGGGTCTTTTCCAATGAGTCAGCTCTTCGTATCAGAGGGCCAAAGTATTGGTACTTCAGCTTCAGCACCAGTGCATCCAATGACTATTCAGGGATGACTTCCTTTAGAATGGACTGGTTTGATCTCCTTGATGTACAAAAGGGACTTTCAAGGGTCTTCTTCAACACCACAGTTCGAAAGCATCAATTCTTTGGGGCTCAGCCTTCTTTATAGTCCAACTCTCACAACCATGCATGACTACTGGAAAAACCACAGCTTTGTATATAGACGTTTTGTCGGCACAGTGCTGTCTCTGCCTTTTTTTTTTTTTTTTTGTCTCTGCTTTTTAATACACCGCTTAGGTTTGTCATAGCTATTCTTCCAAGGAGCAAGGGTCTTTTAATTTCGGGGCTGCAGTCACCATCTGCAGTGACTTTGGAGCCCAAGAAAATGAAATCTGACACTTTCCACATTATCCCCATCTATTTGCCATGAGGTGATAGGACCAGATGCCATGATCTTAGTTTTTTGAATGTTGAGTTTTAAGCCAGCTTTTTCCCTCTCCTCTTTCACCTTCATCATGAGGCTCGTAGATCCTCTTCACTAAAATGCAGAGCTATAAAATTCCCAGAAGATAATATGAAAGGAAATCTAGATGACCTTGACTATGCCAATGACTTTTCAGTTAAAACCCAAAGACACTATCCATGAAAGATATACTTGATAAACTGGTTTTATTAAAATTGAAAATTTCTGTTCTACAAAAGACATGGTCAAGAAAATGACAAGACAAGCCAAATAGGAAAAAATATCTGATAAAGACTGTTATCTAAACTATAAAGAGCTCTTAAAACTCAATAATAACAAAATACCCTAATTAAAACAAGGGCAAAGACCTGAACAGACACTTCATCATCAAAGAAGATACACAGATGGCAAACAAGCATAAGAAAAAATACTCAACATTATACCTCATTAGTATGAGGTCGCACAGAGTCGGACAGGACAAGCGACTTAGCAGCAGCAGAGAATTGCAAATTAAGACTGCAATGAGATATGACCACACAGCTCTTAGAATGACCAAAATCCATAACACTAACAACAAATTCTAGAAAGGATACAGATCAACAAGAACTCTCATCCACTGCTGACTGGAATGAAAAGTGATACAACTAAGTTGGGAAGAGTTTGGCAACTTCTTCCCTTGTAGCTCAGTCGGTAAAGAATCCACCTCCATTGCAAGAGACAGGGGTTCAATCCCTGCGCTGGGAAGATCCCCTGGAGAAGGAAATGTCAACCCACTCCAGTATTTTTGCCTGGAAAATCCCATGGACAGAAGAGTCTGGTGGGCTACAGTCCATGGGGCCCCAAGGGTCAGACACAAGTTAGCGCCTAAACCACCACCAGTGTTTCATCGTTATTCAGTCACTAAGTCATGTCTGACTCTTTGCGAATGGACTGCTCTGTCTATGGGATTTCCCAGGGAAGAATATTGGAGTGGGTTGCCATATCCTTCTCCAGAGGACCTTCCCGACTCAGGGAATGAACCCACATTTTCTGCATTGGCACACGGGTTATTTACCAGTGAGCCACCAAGGAAATCCCTATTCTTGCCACATTGTTGTTGTTCAGTAGCTAAGTCATGTCCAACTCTTTGCAACCCCATGGACTACAGTAAGCCAGGCTCCCCTGTCCTTCACTATCTCCCAGAGTTTGCTCAAACTCATGTCCACTGAGGCGATGATGCCATCTTATCATCTCATCCTTTGTCACGCCCTTCTTCTGCCCTCAGTCTTTCCCAGCATCAGGCTCCTTTTCCATTAAACGGGCTCTTACCATCAGTTCAGTTCAGTCGCGTCCGACTCTGCGACCCCATGAATCGCAGCACGCCAGGCCTCCCTGTCCATCACCAACTCCCGCACTCAGACTCACGTCGCTCGAGCCAGTGATGCCATCCAGCCATCTCACCCTCTGTCGTCCCCTTCTCCTCCTGCCTCCAATCCCTCCCAACATCAGAGTCTTTTCCAATGAGTCAACTCTTCCCATTAGGTGGCCAAAATACTGGAATTTCAGCTTTAGCGTCATTCCTTCCAAAGAAATCCCAGGGCTGATCTCCTTGCAGTCCAAGGGACCCTCAAGAGTCTTCTCCAACACCACAGTTCAAAAGCATCAATTCTTCGGCACTCAGCCTTCTTCACAGTCCAACTCTCACATCCATACACAACCACAGGAAAAACCATAGCCTTGACTAGGTGGACCTTAGTCGGCAAAATAATGTCTCTGCTTTTGGATATGCTATCTAGGTTTTCTTCCAAGGAGTAAGCGTCTTTTAATTTCATGGCTGCAATCACCATCTGCAGTGATTTTGGAGCCCCCAAAATAAAGTCTGACACTGCTTCCCCATCCATTTCCCATGAACTGCTGGGACCAGATGCCATGATCTTCGTTTTCTGAATGTTGAGCTTTAAGCCAACTTTTTCACTCTCCACTTTCACTTTCATCAAGAGGCTTTTTAGTTCCTCTTCACTTTCTGCCACTAGGGTGGTGTCATCTGCATATCTAAGGTTATTGATATTTCTCCCAGCAATCTTGATTCCAGCTTGTGTTTGTTCCAGTCCAGCGTTTCTCATGATGTACTCTGCATAGAAGTTAAATAAGCAAGGTGATAATATACAGCCTTGACGTACTCCTTTTCCTATTTGGAACCAGTCTGTTGTTCAATGTCCAATTCTAACTGTTGCTTCCTGACCTGCATACAGATTTCTCAAGAGGCAGGTCAGGTGGTCTGGTATTCCCATCTCTTTCAGAATTTTCCACAGTTTATTGTGATTCACATAGTCAAAGGCTTTGGCATAGTCAAGAAAGCAGAAATAGATGTTTTTCTGGAACTCTCTTGCTTTTTCGATGATCCAGCAGATGTTGGCAATTTGATCTCTGGTTCCTCTGCCTTTTCTAAAACCAGCTTGAACATCAGGAAGTTAATGGTTCACGTATTGCTGAAGCCTGGCTTGGAGAATTTTGAGCATTACTTTACTAGCATGTGAGATGAGTGCAATTGTGTGGTAGTTTGAGCATCCTTTGGCATTGCCTTTCTTTGGGATTGGAATGAAAACTGACCTTTTCCAGTCTGTGACCACTGCTGAGTTTTCCAAATTTGCTGGCATATTGAGTGCTGCACTTTCAGGATTTGAAATAGCTCAACTGGAATTCCATCACTTCCACTAGCTTTGTTCGTAGTGATGCTTTCTAAGGCCCACTTGACTTCACATTCCAGGATGTCTAGCTCTAGATGAGTGATCACACCATCATGATTATCTGGGTCATGAAAATCTTTTCTGTACAGTTCTTCTGTGTATTCTTGCCACCTCTTCTTAATATCTTCTGCTTCTGTTAGGTCCATACCATTTCTGTCCTTTATCGAGCCCATCTTTGCATGAAATGTTCCCTTGGTATCTCTAATTTTCTTGAAGAGATCTCTAGTCTTTCCCATTCTGTTCTTGTCCTCTATTTCTTTGCATTGATCGCTGAAGAAGGCTTTCTTATCTCTTCTTGCTATTCTTACCATATGACCGAGCAATTGTGCATCTTGGAATTTACTCCAAGGAGTTGAAATTATAGGTCCATACAAAACCCTGCACATGGATGTTTATAGCAGCTTTATTCATAACTGCCAAAACTTGGAAGCAACCAAAGTTCAGAAGGTGAATGGATAAACTGTAGTACATCCAGACAAGAAAATATTTAGCACTAAAGAAAAATCAACTAGCAAGCCATGAAAAGGCATGGAGTAACCGTAAAAGCATATTACTAAGTGAAAGAAGCCAGTCTGAAATGGCTATATTCTGTTTGATTCCAAGTACACAACATTCTGGAAAAGGCAAAACTATGGAGATTAAAAAAAAAGATCAGGGCATGGTGAGAGGAAGGGATGAACAGGCAGAACATGGAGGATTTCTAGGGCAATGAAACTATTCTGTATGACACTATAATGGTGGATACATGTCATTATACATTTGTCAAAACCCGTAAAATGTACGTACCAAAAATGAACCTTAATGTAAGCTATGTACTCTGATTGGTAATTATGCATCATAGTAGACTCATCAACATAAGAAATGCACCACTCAGGTGCAGGATGCTGATGGTAAAAGAGGTTATGCATGTGTAGAGTGAGGAGTATAAAAACTTTACTTTCTGCTAAATTCTGTAGTGAACCTAAAGTGCTCTAAAAAATAAAGACTGTTTTAAAAACCTACTTCTTAACCATGTTTTTAGTCACTAATATCCAGGAAATATGTTCTTAAAAAAAAACAGTCCTCAGAACAACAGGAAGTTTTAAAAACTATGTAGCTTTTGATGTGAACTTATTAATAAAACTGCTTTAAAAAATAAAATGGGTTTCCCTGGTGGGCCTGTGGTTAAGAGTCCACCTTGCAATGCAGGAGACACGGGTTCGATCCAAAGTCTGGGAAGAGAGCACATGCCTCAGAGCAACTAAGCCCGTGCGCCACAACTCTGAGTCCACCAGCCCTAGAGACCCATCACAGCAAGAGAAGCCAGCACCACAAGAAGCCTGCACACCGCAACCTGAAAGCGGCCCCGCAAAGCAACCAAGACCCAGTGCAACCAAAGATACGTGAATAAACAGAATTGCAAAAAAAAAAAAAAAAGAAATTTGAAATATGCTCACACCCAACATTTTAAATTTTTAAAAGACACTGAAATTAACATGAAGGGCTCCCACTAGCTAAATGTGAATCAACTCAAGCACCCACACAAAAATAGGAAAAGATTTTTGAAGTACTGACTAAAAGAAAACTCCATAAGTCTCCAAACTAACAAATAAATAATGGAGAAGAAAAGCTCTTCCTTACAACAGAAATCAAATAAATGCAAAAGGACTAACTGGATTAAAAATTCACCATTTGGCAATCTTCCCACTAGAATAAAAAGCTCACGAATGAACATTAAAACTAGTAGGTGAAGATTTGAGTACTAACAGGATATTTAAGTAGTCTCTAAGTATTTCCCCCAAATCATAGCTGGTTATGTCACAAAGCCAGCAGACACCTTAACTAAATAATCAAAGTTAACCACACCGGGAAAAACACCATTTGCCTTTTGTTATATTGTTCTAAGAACAAAACTGTGTGATATTCTTGCCAAAAAGTACATCCTCTGACTACAATCATGAGAAAACATCAGAAATGCTGCATTAAGCGACTTTCTACAAAATTGCATGAGTGTGCTAAGTCACTTCAGTCGTGTCCAATTCTTTGTGACCCTATGGCCCGTCAAGCTCCTCTGTCCACAGGGTTCTCCAGGTAAGGATCCTGGAGTGGATTACCACGCCCTTCTCCAGGGAATCTTCCTGACCCAAGGATCAAATATCCGCATCTCTTCTGTCTCCTGCATTGGCAGGCGGGTTCTTTACTACTAGTGCCACTTGGGAAGCCCTAACTACAAAATTACTAATCCTACATTCTTCAAAACCGTATCATGAAAAATAAGGATGTTATCGTTCCAATTAAAGGAGCTTATAAAAAACAAGGCAATAGACTGCAACGCATGATCTCAGATTTTCTTTTGTCTTTATAAAGAACATTAACAGAACAACTGGCAAAATTTAAGTAAAATTTATAGAATCTTATTCTTAAGAATTAAATCACACTATTAATTTCCTGACTTTGATACCTCTATTGTGGTTACACAGGAGAAAGCCAATACACACTGAAATATTTAGAGATTACAGGGTATCAAGCCTGCAATTTACTTTCAGACAGTTCTGGTGGCAAAATATATTTGTATTTATATATGTCCAGGTGCGTGCATGCTCAGTCGTGTCCTACTCTTTGTGACCCTGTGGACTATAGCCTACCAGGCTCCTCTGTCCGTGGAATTTTCCAGGCAAGAGTACTGGAGTGGGTTACCATTTTCTCCTCCAGGGAGTCTTCCTAATCCAGGGATCAAACCTGCATCTCTTGTCTCCTGCATTGGCAAGCGGAGTCTTTACCACTGAGCCACCTGGGAAGTCCACGAAACAGGTACACAACAATCCTTCTATATGAGAGCAAATGTGACCTCCTATATCCCAAATATTTCTCAAGAATTGTCAGTTCTTTCTACCGCTACCACCAAGTCTTAGTTCATTATTTTTCTCAACTATTTTATTATTTTAACTGGTCTTCCTACCTTCATACTTCACATCTCCACCAAAGTAATCTGTTTAAAAAAAAAAAAAATCTGGTGTTGCTATTCAGCAACTTTAAAAATGTCAACACCCCACTAAAGTTAAAAGTCTTAAAAAGAACATAAAAGATCCTTAACAAACACAAACACATGTGTGCATCAAGAATATCTGACAGTATTTTCCTTCAGTGATTTACTGCCTTTCACCAAAGCAGTATTAAGGGAAAATGTACTGTACTTTACTTTGGGAAGATGAGTTCCATCTCTCGATATTTTAGAGAAGAATGCACTGCACTTCTTAGATGTGAGTTCATGTCCCTCTCCACCTGTTACTGAGTCGGGGATTTTGCCAAGTCCTTAAGGCCCAAGGCTCTTCACCTGAAAAAATGTCGTCTTACCTGTCTTTACTTGGGTGCTAATACCAATAATCTCAAGCTCTACATCCTATAAATAATATGAACAAATGTCAGTTTGAATTAACACACCTTCGATTTTATACGAAGCTTCAGATCACAGAACATTTGTATTATTTCACTTCATCTTCAGAACCCTCAGGTACTTTCCAAACCCTAGGGTACAGAATCCCTCTGCGGTACAAGTATCTTCATTTTTATGACAATAAATCTGTGGCTTCAGGAAAGGTAAAATGAACTTGCCCACAGTTTAGGAACTTGCCCAAACTTCAGGAAGTAAAGCCCAAATTCTGACTTCTATTTTTCCCAACTAATACACCACAGCCTTCCAGAGTTACAAAAACATTTTCACAGAACAAAATGAGACTATTAGATTACAAGATGGACTGACTGCATAGTCACTGTGTCTGGCTACCACAAGGCATTGCCACTACCTCCAGAGCAAGTCCCCAAATCTGAGTTTTTCTCCAGATTACCCTATCATGCCCCTCTTCCAAGCCACCAACCAACTCCCACGTGGATTACTATGTAACCTCCCCACTAATCTTGGTGCTTCTATTCTAGCCACCATCCTCGCATAGAAGCCAGATGGATCCCTTAAGAACGTAAACCAGGTTACCACATAAGGTCTTAAACCCTACTCACTCAGAATAAAATTAAGATTTCCCCAGTCTTTCTTGCAAATCTTTACATAAAAGTGGATTTCATTCTGTTCCTTTTACAAGCAAGGTCAGTCTCTCCATGAGAGTTTTCTAGGAGCAATCTCCTCCGCCTAGAATTCTCTCTCCCTAGATTTTCACATGGCCAGCTCTTGTCATCAAAAACTAGATTTAAATATGACCTCCTCAAAAACCTTCCCTCACCACACTGATGTCATTCTCCACCACATTACCCTACTTTCATTACATTACTGGCAGAGCGCTTATCACCACCTGGGTTTGGTTTGGGTACTTGGTTGTTTGCTTCTGTTTTTTCCTTGTTTGCTCTCTCTATATACTAGAATGTAAATACAGATTTTAAACTTAATACAACATATAGCCTCATCATATCCCCTCCCCACACAGAGGCAACCCTTCCTTCTTCCTACCTGTAAAGACGATCCACACTGGAGAGGATCATTTCTCCTTTCTATTTTCCAGCTCCTCAACAATACTAGCTCTAAGGGAAAATGAGGAGTAAGGACTGGAGAAGAGTAAGGCACTCACAGCCAGGTGTTAGGATCGATATCCCAACCTCTACCACATGCTTAAGCCACACTATACCCTCTGCAGGTCCTTACACGTGACATGGAATTGTCACGTCTCCACCCCTTCATTATACATGGCTGCTTCTGCACACAATGCTCTCCCATCCCGCTTATATCTATGTGTGTACAGATGTGTATATATACACACATACACATACCTAGAAACCTTCTTCAAAGCCTAGCTGAACTGTGTCCACTCCTGTGCAACCCTTCTTGGTGCAACCACAATCTTGTGCTAAATTAATTCAGTCCTTTCTTTACCACTTCACAGTACTCTGTTTAGTGGATTAAGGTTTGTTTTGAATGATCAACTGTAAAAAAAAAAAACACCTCATTTTAATGTCTCTATAAACAGAGCTTGCTATAAAACAGCCGCTCACTGATCATTTAGTCAACAAAAAGCAATTCACTATTCTACTGATATCGAAGGATAGTATTTCAAACAAAGATTAACCAAAGTTCTGCAAACTGCTATCATTCCCACGTTTAAAAACAAACTTTACCGTCATTAAACACCAAAAAATGAAGTTAATTACCCACCCCAATCAGAAAAGGATTTAAAAGTGACTTGTTAAAAGTTACAGAAATGATGTCTTGCCCTCAGAATTCCAATCTCAAGGATACTGCTGCAACCCTCAGTAGAACTCCATTTCTCCATCTGCAACGTCAGGATAATTTCTTCAGACACCCAGGGAATGCTGCCTTGCAGTAATCAATTTTAGTTGAGAATAATTATGTTACTAAAGCTAACTGAATTTCAGCAAATGATGCTGGGACTACTAGACAGCCATCTGCAAAAAGAGTAAAGTTGGATCTCTATCTCACACTATATACAAAACTCGAAATTATCAAAGAGCTAAATGTAAGAGCAAAAACTGTAAAATCTGTAGAAGAAATGCAAATCTTCTTGACCATGGATTAGATAATGGCTTCTTAGAGATAACACCAAAAGCATAAATGACAAAAGAAAATAGATAAACTGGACATCAAAATTAAAATCTTTGTACTCCAAAGAACACCACCGACAAAGTGAAGAGATAACCTATGGAATAAGAGAAAGTATTTGCAAACCACTTGCAAATCATCTGACTTCTATCCAGAATATATAAAGAACTCTCACAATCCAACAATAAAAAGACAAATAATCCAATTGAAAAATGGGCAAAGGATTGTAATAGACATTTCTCTAAAACTACACAAATGACCGATAAGCATGTGAAAACATACTCAATACCATCAGCCATTAGAGAAATGCAAGTAAAAAACAGACGCCACTTTACTCAGATGGCTATAATAAAGACAACAAGTGGTAATGAGCATGTAGAGAAATGGAATCCTCATAATACACTGCAGGAAGAGAACAGTCACAAAGTCCCTCAAAGGTTAAGCACTGA
This sequence comes from Budorcas taxicolor, assembly GCF_023091745.1. Taxonomy (NCBI): domain Eukaryota; kingdom Metazoa; phylum Chordata; class Mammalia; order Artiodactyla; family Bovidae; genus Budorcas; species Budorcas taxicolor. The sequence goes on along the minus strand of NC_068932.1, from coordinate 43,749,026 downwards.
GTCACCATGAAGTGAAGTGAAGTCAATCAGTCGTGTCCGACTCTTTGCAACCCCATGTACTGTAGCCTACCAGGCTCCTCCATCCATGGGATTTTCCAGGCAATAGTACTGACTGGAGTGGATTACCATTATGTAACCCAGCAATTCCACTCCTAGGTATATACCCAAGAAAAATGAAAACGTATGTCCCCACAAAAGCTTGTACACAATGTTCATAGCAGCATATTTCATAAAAGCCAAAACATAGAAAAAACCTAAATGTCCCTCAAAGAATAGAAAAATATAAACAAAATGTGATTTATACCCATATATGGAATATTCATTATTCAGCCATAAAAAGGAATGAAGTACTAATATTTGCTACAACATGGATAAACATTAAAACATCAAGCTAAGTGAACAAAGCCAGATATAAAAGGTCATACTCAGAAAGTTCCAAAAAGCAAAACTTGAATATACACACACTGACAACTACTTACATAGCATTTATATTATATTAGGCTTTACAAGTAATCTAGAGATGACTTAAAGTGTAAAGGATGTGCATAAACCTATGGACCTAGACAAACCTAAAATGCTTGGTTATTTCATATAAAGGAACTGGATATCCCTGGATTTTGATATCTGAGGGGGATCCTGGAGCAAATCCCCCATGGATACTGAGGGACAACCATATTGTATGATTCCTTCATGGCAAATAAATGGGCAGAAAATGGAAAACAGTAACAGACTTTATTTTCTTGGGCTCTAAAATCACTGCAGATAGCGACTGCAGCCACCAAATTAAAAGACCTTTGCTCCTTGGAAGAAAAGCCATGACAAACCTAGACAGCGTATTAAAAATCAGAGACATCACTTTGCAGACAAAGGTCCGTATAGTCAAAGCTATGTTTTTTCCAGTAGTCATTTACAAGAGTTGGCCCATAAAAAGGCTAAGCACCAAAGATTGATGCTTTCAAACTGTGGTGCTGGAGAAGACTCTTGAGAGCCCCCTTGTACATCAAGGAGATCAAATCAGTTAATCCTAAAGGAAATCAACCCTGAATATTCACTGGAAGGACTGATGTTGATATTCCAATACTTTGGCCACCTGATACAACCGACTGGTTGCAGAAGACTGATACTGGGAAAGACTGAGGGTAAGAAGAGAAGGGGACAACAGTGGATGAGATGGTCAGATGGTATCATCGACTCAATCTGAGCAAACTCTTTGACAGGGAAACCTGGCATGCTGCAGTCCATGGGGTTCCAAAGAGTCGGACATGACTGAGTGACTGAACGACATGATTGCGTGACTGAACAACAACCAATTTATATAGAACAGGCAAATCCACAGAGAAAGTAGATTTCCAGTTGCCAGGAACTGGGGCAAAGGGAGATGACTGCAAATGAGTACAGGGTCTCTTTGGAGGGTAAGAGATGTTCTGAATAGTGGTAATGGTTATGTAACTTTGTGAATACACTAAAAACTAATGAAATGAATACTTTAAAAGGTGAATTTTACATGAACTAAACTTGTTTAGTTATATGAACTAAGTTTATTTAAGCTGTTTAAGATTTTAAAATTTGGACCATTGTTGATGTCTTTATTGAATCTGTTACAACACTGCCTGTTTTTTATGTTTTCATTTTTTTTGCCACAAGGCATGTAGGATTTTAGCTCCCTGACCAGGGATCGATCCTGGACCCGCCAGCAAATACCCTAAGCTGATATTTTTTTAAATTAAGAAACACCTGGAGATGTGCAACTGACTTCCAACAATGCTTTTATCTATTTGAATAGTTTTTATTTATGTAAATTCAATCCACATAAAAATCTGACTTGCCAAACAATACCAAATAAAAAGCCAAAATTGCGTTGTGTTGCTTGAGAGGGAGTGGGGCAGTCTGCCCTCAATAAATTAACTATAAAAATAAAGGAAATAAGTGTTTTCATTACCGAAAAGTTCATTAGGCACCTGAAAAATTATTAATTTTATTTCAATTTACCTAACCAACCTCCATTTTAAAATTCCAACTAATGACTCCTGACAAACCAAAATACCAGAGAGCAAAGAATGCTTGCTGATCCTGACTTCTCAAGTGGTGAAATCACTGATGTAATTCTATGAAAGTCCCTTTTACAAATGCAAGTAGCCTAAGTAAAAATGCTTAGTGTTTCTGGAAAGTTAACAGACTAATTTTAGCTTCAATTATGCTAAAAAGGTTTCCCAAGGTTAAAAAAAGTTTTTACGTAAACTAGTTTCTAAAAACCAATCAATTTTAAGGGGGAAAAAAGTATTTTGATGAATTGGAGGAAGAGCACAAGTTTCCATACAGATGCAGTGGATAAATCAAGATGATTTACTGCTAGGAGACTCGGTATCCACAAACCATCAGGCCTCCCACTCACACACACAACACGAACACACACACCTATTTTCCAACTGCATCAGCAACCACCCATGTACCGCATAATTACAGTATTATCTTTGGTAAACAAAACTACTATGGACCAGTTTGTTTGTGTTTTCCTTCCAACAGTGTTGACAGGTAGCAGTGAATCACACTCTCCTGAGCCTCACCTGCCTCATGATCAGTGACACATGCGGCCAACAGCTGAGGTGAAAGACGCAAACTGAGATGACAGATGAGCGTCCCCTCCCAGGATGCTGATGCTGCCTGTCAACTCCCCTGGTGGCTCAGTGGTAAGGAATCCACTGCGATGCAGCTGACACAGGTTCAATCCCTGGATCGGGAAGATCCTCTGGAGAAGGAAACGGCAATCCACTCCAGCATTCTTGCCTGGGAAATCTCATGGACAGAGAAGCCTGGTAGACTACAGTCCATGGGGTCACAAAAAGTGGGACACGACTTAGCAACTAAACATCAACAGCAGTACAAATATGGAACGACCAATCCTTAATGTCACTGGTGCCAAATTCAAACCCAAGTAACTGGCCCAGAGTCAAAGATGAAATAAACCACAGACCTGTAGTACTTATTTTTATTCAAATAACACAATGATCATTATCAAAATATTAAGCATCCTCTACAGAAAGAATTACGCTGATAATGTTGCTTAGTTTCTAAACCGTGTCTGACTTTGGGTGACCCCATGGACTGTAGCCCGCCACCAGGCTCCTCTGTCCATGGGATTCTCCAGGCAAGAATACTGATGTGGGCTGCCTTCTCCAGGGGATCGTCCCAACCCAGGGATAGAACTTGCATCTCCTGCTTGGCAGGCAGATTTTTTTTTTTTTAAACCACTGAGACCCTTAGATATAAACATACTGGCAAAAAAAAATTTTTTATAGATTGTCATAGTTTCCAATGGACTGCAGCACGCCAGACTTCCCTGGCATGCTGCAGTCCATGGGGGTCGCAAAGAGTCAAAATACTCCTGAACTGATAGTTTCCAGTATTTTGCCTCATAAATCAAAGTTCCAGCAACTCCAATACTTAGAGAAGTACAAACTTCATATTCTAGAACATCTCTAAAACCAGAAACACTTTGTCAGACCATGTATCCATATTTTCAGAGCATAATATATGGTGCACAGATGTAGGGCTTAGGATTCATACCCAATCCTCAAAGATCTTAAAAATCTAACTGGGAAGTAGAATAAAAAGATAAATTGAAATCCAGGCCAGCATATTCTAAAAAGGAGGAAAAAAAGCGAGGAAAACAGTCGCTCACTGCAGAGGTGAGACTAGATCTCGGGGCTGAAAAGTCAAGAAGGCTCCTCAAGGCCAGAATAAAGGGAATATCCATGAACACAAGAAGAGGGTTTCAAATAGAAAGAAAAGCACAAAGAAAGGCCAAGAGGAGCAACTTCAAAGGAACAACAAACAAGTTAGTTTGGCTGGAACTAAAGATTCACAAAGGCACGAAATAAGAGTTAAGACTGAAGAATGGATCAGGGCCAGATTATAAAGAAACCTGAAAACCACACCAAGGAGTTAAAACCTTACTTTGCATGTAACAGGGAGTCTCTGCAAGTTTTTATGTTGCAATGTGTGAAGGTGAATGTGAACATGCGTAAGATATTATTTACTCAAAGCATTAGTGAAGCACAAATACTCCAGGTGAAACACATCACCAGGAGAAAAACGTACTCAAAGTCCAGGTACAAGAGCTTATTTGGGGGGAAGGAGGAAAGTGAGCAGCAGTGCACAAATACTGACACTGACCCAAGTTAAACAAAAAGCTACAGAGGTCTACCTTCGCAACCCCCATTTGTTTAAAGTTTCCACCTATTATAAAAGCAAGCTAAGTATAAAAGCACACTGAACAGCTCTCACTGTATCAATTACACACAGGAGGCAATCTACCTCAAATATCCTACACCTGGGTCCTGAGTTCCAAACCTATGCTAACCCTCAGATTTTAAATGTAATATGCCAAAACCTTTATCAGTGTACAGAACTGAATCAAGGCCACAAGCTTTAAAATACTGTGCAAGAGTTCATCATACTAACCCAAGCACCTTTCAGAAGTAAATAAATGGGTGTCTCAATGCTCCCAAGCATTAATAAAAGGGGTTGAAACAACAACAGAAATTAAAATCCCTCATGACATTCAAACAGGATCCTCCCCAAAGATTAAAATATGCCACTACTGTCCTCTCAGTGCCACTAACAGCCCTATAAAAACAATGTTATGAAATTTTAGCATAAGAAGGTGACTGCATATCTTGTCAAGAGCTAAAAATCAAACAGGGAAGCAGGGTTCTAAATTTCTTTATAATTGCCTCATTTAATTAATAATACTAATAACCAGGAGGAGAGGTCCAGCTTAATTCTTCACAAACGTAGTTTAGATGATTTTCCTAAGGCCCCTGGCACAAGCCAAGATCAAAATTCCTCATGGTTTCCCCTGGCTTATGGTTTGAACACTGAGTCATCCATGCTTGATCAAAACATGGGTACCCTTGAGGTCGCACAAGTGATAAAATCAACTAAAAAAAGAGACCTCAGGAAAAAAACACTCATTATATAACGTTTCTCAGAGCGAAAGATTTCTCATCAACTGTATCCCTAAAACATTTTTGTACATTAAATTTATTGACAACAACGTAACAGATCATAGGGGGAACACACAGACCACAATACTTGGGTGGAAGGAGACGGCGTTTAACCTGATACAAGTCTACGGAGTTACGGAATCAATCGACTGAAATACCAAATTCTCTGCCAGAAGAATTTCCAAACACCGGGGTTATCTCAAAGATAAGTGGGGTCGGCTCAAACTTCCAGGCTGAACCTCAACTGCTGGCCCCTCGAGCTTAACATGCAAGTATTCATTATGGTCCTTTTGTCTGTGGAATGACCCCACACACCAAGCCACAGGCAAGGGAATAAGGTAAGTGTGCACGGAACCATCGTTTCTTGCGAGCGAGAGGGCCAATCTTTCCACTAGTTCCAGCTTCTCCCCCTCACCAGCCCCCCACCGCCCCTCAGCCCACCCCTGTCGGCCCCCACCTTTATTTTCTGAGAAAAAGGGAAACAACGGCAGGCCACCGCGGGAGGCGGAGAGGAAGCCGCCGGGGGGGTTGGGAGGTGGGCTGAAATACAAGTTTGGGGGGACCGGTACCAACTTGTGGCGACGAACCCAAGTATTGAGGGCCCTATTGCAGAGACCAGCCCGTAGGTGGCAGGAAAAGAAGTTGGGGGGTGGGGGGGCGTAATCTGGCGGAAGAGAGGCGGCTGGGCAGGCAGCGCGTCCAGCAGCGGCGGACCGATGGTCGGTAAACAAGCCGGGCGGACCCACACCCTCCCACAGCCCCGGGCCTGTCCCCTCACTAGGAAAGCCCAAGATGGAAGCGCGGCGAGGCCAGCCCGTGCCCCCCTCCCCTCTCCTCGCCGGCGACGCTGCCCCCGGGGGTGGGGTGGGGGAAGACGCAGAGGGGGGTGCCCGGGAGACCGGCGACCAGGGAGGGTGCCGTGAGGGAGCGAGGGGCCGGGCAGGCCGCGCGGCGGGGCCGCCAGGGGCCTGAGACAGGGCGCCCTCCCCGGGGGCCCCGGTTACCTGGCGGCGGCTCCTCCTCCAGCTCCTGCTCCTCCTCCCCGTCCGACGCTCGGCGCCCGGCAGCCGCGGCGGCGGCGGCGGCGGCGGCGGCGGCGGCGACTCCCCCCCGAGCAGCCCGCGGCGACGAGCCGAGCCCGGCCCCTCTCCGCCTCCCTCCGCGCCTCCGCCCGCCCCGCTGCTGCCGCCTCCGCCCTCTCCCCACAGTCAGGACATGGTCTCCGCAGGCCCGCGCGCGGCTCCCACTGCCGGAGGCGGGGGCAGAGGGGCGGAGAGCAGGCGCGGAGGCGGGGGGACGCCGAGGGGAGGGGGGAGCCAGGAGGGGGGGCTGCCGCGGACGCAGCGGGCTCCTAATGGCGGCGGTGAGAGGCCCCGGAGCCAAATAAACCCTGCGGGTAGCCGCACAACGTCAAGTCCGGACCCCGCAGCTCGTCGCCCTGTCATTGGCCCCGAGGCCGCCAGCGGCGTAGCCAATGGGCAGCTGCCTCTTTCCAGGCGCTGGAGGCGGGCGGTGGAGAGCTGACGTCACGCAGGCGCCGGCCCCGATTGTGAGGCAGCACCGCGCGCCAGCCCCCCCAAACCCCGCCCACTTTGCGGAGGCCGGGGCTGCGGAAACTCGGCGACGTGAGGGGGACGCAGAGAGGCAACCGTGCGGGATACCGAGACGCGGACGGGGCGATCAGGAGGGATTCTCCTGGCTACTTAACTTCTCGTGTCGCCTCTGTGCTACTGACGCGTCAGAAGTCTTAAGTCAACCCCCACGTCTCACCAACTGAACTGCTTAGTGACAGTTCTGCATCACTTTTTCTTAACACAGTTTCAGATTCTTGATAAGACACCGAAGAATATAAATGTTTCATTTCAGTTCAGTCGCTCAGTCGTGTCCGACTCTTTGCGACCCCATGAATCGCAGCACGCCAGGCCTCCCTGTCCATCACCAACTCCCGGAGTTCACTCAGACTCACGTCCCTCGAGTCGGTGATGCCATCCAGCCATCTCATCCTCTGTCGTCCCCATCTCCTCCTGCCCCCAATACCTCCCAGCATCAGAGTCAACTGTTCACATGAGGTGGCCAAAGTGCTGGAGTTTCAGCTTTAGCATCATTCCTTCCAAAAGAAATCCCAGGGCTGATCTCCTTCAGAATGGACTGGTTGGATCTCCTTGCAGTCCAAGGGACTCTCAAGAGTCTTTTCCAACACCACAGTTCAAAAGCATCAATTCTTCGGCGCTCAGCTTTCTTCACAGTCCAACTCTCACGTCCATACATGACTACTAGAAAAACCATAGCCTTGACTAGACGGACCTTTGTTGGCAAATTAATGTCCCTGCTTAAATGTTTAGGTTGAGGTAATTTAATTTTTATGTAGCTACTTTTTACCACGTCTATTTTTATTCCTGCTGCTGACTAAAAAAATGTAGTCACAACCTGAAAGGAGAGAGTTGTTTTATTTCGTGGGAATGTTTCGGGCTCCGAGCCTGGGAGAGATCATCTTAGTTCAGTCAGTTCAGTTCAGTCGCTCAGTCCTGTTGGGCTCTTTGTGACCCCACGGACTGCAGCACGCCAGGCTTCCCTGTCCATCACCATTTCCCGGAGTCCACTGAAACTCATGTTCATTAAGTCAGTGATGCCATCCAAAGAATATAATATAAATCACATCCTCTGTCCTCCCCTTCTCCTCCTGCCTTCAATATTTCCCAGCATCAGGGTCTTTTCTAATGAGTCAGCTCTTCGAATCAGGTAGGAGTTTCAGCTTCAGCATCAGTCCTTCCAATGAATATTCAGGACTGATTTCCTTTAGGATGGACTGGTTGGATCTCCTTGCAGTCCAAGGGACTCTCAAGAGTCTTCTCCAACAGCACAGTTGAAAAGCATCAATTTTTCAACACTCAGTTTTTTTTATGGTTCAACTCTTACATCCATACGTGACTATTGGAAAAACCATAGGTTTGACCAGACGGACCTTTGTTGGCAAAGTAATGTCTCTGAATTTTAATATGCTGTCTAGGTGGGTCATAACTTTTCTTCTCAGTAACTCTGAAAAAGCTGCTCCAAGGAGGCAGGGAGGAAATCAGGCTATATACAAGTTTGCAACAAAGGGAGCACGCGGTCTGAAGGTCAAAGATCAAGTACCAAGTTAAGGAATTTAGCTTTCTATGTGCGGAAAGATGCCAGCCCCTGGCCTCCCTGACTTCCCTCCTTTCTTGTGTACCTCAGCTGTTTGGGGGCTAACCCTGTTTCCTTGTTCACCTTAGGGAGTGGCAGCTGGCTGCTTCTTGCATCCCCCCAGCTCCTCAGCAGTCACCGTGGGGGTGGCAGCGTCTGCTGGATCTCAGTTTTGGGAGCCCTCATTGACATTTGGAAGCCAGAAAACGCTGATGGCTGTGATAGTTCTTGTTGGTTAACATGGCAGGAGATATTTTCATTTCACACTGCCTTCCAGGCAGCTATCCATTTGTATTTGTGTATGTGTAAATTTATAGTGTATATTACTCAGATACATACATAAGAAGGCATGGAGTTATATGCCAGTTACGTCTCAAAATTAATTAAAACAAAAAAAGTCCTAGAGAGTTTGTTTTTTGCTCTCTTCTACTACTTTCTAGCTCTAGTTTGGGGGAAACCTGATTTTCTAATGCCTGCCTTTTCTGTAAGTGATAAGGACCCCAAGTTCTAAAGAGAATATGTTATATGGTGGTGTTTTGTATATTTCTTTCTTTCTTTCTCTTTGTTTTTTACTGTTGTTGTTCAGTTGCTAAATTATGTCCGACCCTGCAACCCCACCCACTGCAGCACACCAGGCTTCCCTATCGTTCACTCTCCTGGAGTTGGCTCAAACTCATGTCCATTGAGTCGGTGATGTCATCCAACCATCTTATTCTCTGTCGCCCCTTTCTCCCCCTGACCTCAGTCTTTCCCAGCATAAGGGTCTTTTCCAGTGAGGAGGCTTTTCTCGTCAGGTGGCCAGACTATTGGAGATTCAGCTTCAGTATCAGTCCTTCCAGTGAATGTTCAGAGTTGATATCCTTTAGGATTGACTGACTTGATCTCCTTGATGTACAAGGGACTCTCAAGAGTGTTTTCCAGCACCACAGTTCAAAAGCATCAATTCTTTGGTGCTCAGCCTTCTTTATGGTCCAACTCTCTCATCTGTACATGACTACTGGAAGAACCATAGCTTTGACTATACGGATCTTTATCGGCAAAGTGATGTCTCTGCTTTTGTAAATACACTGTCTAGATTTGTCATAACTTCTCCTCTTTTACTGTGAATGTAGTCAAATAGCCTAAGTCATTTAGTCATTTACTAAAACCCCATGAGTATACCATATTTTTGTGGCTGGAAAAGTGAAAGTCTCTCAGTCGTGTCCACCTCTTTGGATCCCATGGACTATACAGTCCATGGAATTCTCCAGGCCAGAATACTGGAGTGGGTAGCCTTTCCCTTCTCCAGGGGATCTTCCCAACCCAGGGATCGAAGCCAGATCTCCCACATTTGCTTTTCTCAATGAGACTTCACCTTATACTTTTCATACTTCAAATTTATTTCAAGAATTTGAATGGACCATAAAAACACAACAAGTCTTTAAAAGTTGGAAACCTCTTTAAAAGTTACCAGTTGGGGAACTATAGTACTGTCAAAGCATTTAATAATAGCATTTCTATTGAAGTTCTCAGCTTCAGTAGAAAGAATTTATTAGTCAGAGTTTAATTGGATTTTTAAAACTTGGATGGAAACCTCATTTAGTAAAACTATGCCTGATATTCTCAGTCTCTCTTTGCAGAAATATGCAAAGGTTGCATGTGCAGCTTCACTTTGGCCACTGAAGAGAAATACCTTATATAACTGCTTCTCATCAACTGCCTCTTACCTAATCATTGGTATGTTATATAAACCATTCCTGTGATATAGAGATTTTCAATAACCACCATCTTCCCAAAGCAACATTTTTGCTTAAGTATTCATCAATAAATTGAGCTTAAACTCCAAGTCATTTTCCTACGAAACTTAACACACATTCTCCAACATATATTGAACACAATTGAAATTAAAATTAACCACGGTATTATGAAAGAACACATGGTTCCACCAACATTTCCCTTTGAAAATATTTCAGAACCTCTGAGAAACTCCAGCTTGCCCTGCCCGAATCCCCACTACAAGTTCCCAAGAACCACAGGATCAGGTGTTTTTGTTTAGTTTGAGCCGTAATTCATTTTATTAAGGAAAAGGGCTATTGTTTGAGTAAGCTTATTAACTCTTCATACAGTTTAGCAAACAAAGTCCATGTGGCGAGGAATAACAAGCACTCCAAGATGAGTAAGACACAGTCTGGGTTTGAGGAAACTACAGCATAGGAACGAAGACAAGACAAAAATAACCATAATTATGATAGGCGGTAGATGTGCTAAGTAAATTCGAATAAAAATTATCTTGTAATTGAGAGGAAGAGCAATTCCAAAAATGACTCTATGCTGAGGCAGAAAAGGCATTTGATACCAAGGCAGGGGTTCTCAGCCCCAGCTACACATGAGGATCTTTTCAAAACATGCATATCTGGGGACCACCCAGAGCTACTGACACCATCCCCAGCTGGAGAGCTTGCCCTGGCTGTGTGTTAAACATACTTCCCAGGTGAATATCATGTGCAGCCAAATATTGATATTGTACCACCCCCACTGTTTGCAGATGTGGAAACTAATGCCTAGAGATTTTAAGTGACTTACCAAAAGCCAGACCATCTAAGTCTAAAATTAGAACATAAAGCTCTTGATTCCCCAGTCAAATCTCCCTTCCATTGCACCACATGCAAGTAAAAAGGATGTCAGCAAAGGCAGCAGACAGCACTGTCACAAAGACAGTGTTTGGCACAGAGATTAAATTATCATTCTCCTTACATATATTTCTGAGAACTATTTCATTTGGGAGTTAAAAAAAAAATCCTTTTTTTTTTTTTTTTTGGAGAAAGTTCTTTTTCTTAGAACCTTTTTACTAAAGTGTAGGGAGGGACATTATAGTTTTGCTGACAACTAGCTTGTTTGAAGTTTTATTTCAGGTGTTTTTCAAACTATCTACAGAAGATATGGCTTCCCTGGTGGCTCAGTCAGTGAAGAATCTGCCTGCAGTGCAGGAGACTGGGCTTCCATCCCTGGGTCGGGAGGATCCCCTAGAGAAGGAAATGGCCACCCACTCCAGTGTTCCTGCCTGGGAAATCCCACGGACAGAGGAGCCTGGTGGGCTACAGTCCATGGGGTCACAAGAGTCAGACAGGAATTAGTGACGAAACCACCAGCACAGAAGATAAAATTCCGTTTTACTTTTCCTGTGAAGGACTTGCTGTGAAGATCTCAAATGCCAAAACGTAGCTCTGTACTTAATTCCTTCACTAGTAGAAAGCCATGGAAAGGTTTGGAGCAGGCAGGTGCCAGTTCTTAGAAGTTAACCTGGAATAGCTGTGAGACCAGCCAATGTAGAACCAGAAACAGGGACACAGAAACCAATTAAGAGTCAAAGACCTAAAGAGTCAAAGACCTAAAGCCTGTGGGAATGGAAAGGAGACATAAAATAGGGTGACCGTAGAAGGTTCCACAGAGAAAGCAATGGCACCCCACTCCAGTACTCTCGCCTGGAAAATCCCATGAACGGAGGAGCCTGGGGGGCTGCAGTCCATGGGGTCGCTAGGAGTCGGGCACGACTGAGCAACTTCACTTTCACTTTTCACTTTCATGCATTGGAGAAGGAAATGGCAACCCACTCCAGTGTTCTTGCCTGGAGAATCCCAGGGATGGGGGAGCCTGGTGGGCTGCCATCTATGGGGTCACACAGAGTCGGACATGACTGAAGCGACTTAGCAGCAGCAGCAGCAGAAGTTTCCAGATTTGCTAGCCTTTGAATCTGGAGTAGACGAAAGAATTGAAAGTCAGGGATAAAACTCAGGAGAAGAACTAGATAAGAGGTGGTAGTGACCGCTGGACCGGGTGTGTTGAGATGCTAGGCTCAGAAGGGAAATGTTGAAAACATGATAGACTGGACCTGGAGATAAACATTAGGGAGTTATCTATGCAGAAGTTACCCTTGAAGCCACAGGAGCAGGGACGAAAAAGAGAAACTCCCATAGGAAGAGAAAAAGATGGGTCTGAAAGACAGGTGATGAAGAGTTGTTCTGGAAGCCCGGGGGTGGCAAACCTCAAGAACACAAAGACAAACAGCCAGATTCCGCAGACTTAGGAGTTAGAACAGAGGAAAGGTCGCTGGATTTGACAAACAAGAGCCTCAGTGACCTTCCAGAGAACAATACTCAGTAGGATGGTGGGGATAGAAGCCAGATTTCAAAAGCTACACACATGTGTGGGCCTTGAAGCAGCGAGTATACACCAGTCTAAGATGTTTGGCAATGAAGGGAAGGCAGGGGATAAAAGAACAGACACAGGGAGGAACAAGAATGACGGAAAGGTTTTGTTAATTTTACATTGTTTTTTTTTTTTTTGTTTCGTTGTTGTTTTGGCCACGCTGCATGGCACGTGGGATCTTAGTTCCCCAACCGGGGATTGAACCCATACCCGCTTAGGTAGAAGCACAGTGTCCTAACCACCGGACCACAGGGAAGTCCCCTTTTGCTTTTGTTGGTTTCTTGGCCACCTCAAGTCGTCTTACTTGTGGCCCTCAGGCTCAGCAGTTGTGATGCTCAGGCCTAGTTGCCCCATGATAGGTTGGATCTTAGTTGTCCAACCCGGGATCAAACCCACGTCCCCTGCATTGCAAGGCAGATTCTTAACCAAGGGACCACCAAGGAAGTCCCACATAATTTTTTTTTAATGAACAAATCTGAGCACTTTTTAAGCATAGGGGACAGAATTGGGGGGTGGGAAGCAGGGGAAGGATGAAAATCCAGGAGGAAGATAACCCAGAGCAGACTGATGTTTCTTAACTAGGAGACAGGGAGGGAGCAATTTTCTTCCCACAAACAAGATAAAAGGAAGATGTGAGATATACAGTTGCAGAGAAATTTGGATGGGAGAACTGGGGAGGGTCACACTTCATACCCTTTCTCCTCCTGGGGAAGGTCACCAGCTGGGGCTGGGCTGGGAGCTGGAGGAGAACAGAGGGACTTTGGGACAACGGTTGTGGGGAAGTAAACCAAGGAGAGAGAAATAGAAAAGCAAAAGGAATCATGTTTTGCAAAACGGTTCAGCTGCCCAGAGTCAGGCCTAGAACAGGGGGGTGAGAGGGAAGACAGCAGAGACAACTAGAGGTGGGCCTTTCCAAATGTGGGACATAAAAGGCACTTTGTTGAAGGAGATGATGAGAGGTTCAACTTGCTCAAGGACTGTGGGGGGGGATGCTGTGCTCTTTTGAAGCAAGTTGTCCAAAATTGGTGAGCTTCTCTCCAAAGAAGTGTTAGAAACTTCAATCTGTTACAAGAACAAAATCTCAGCTGTATTGCAGAAAATGTCAGTTCTATAAACTGCAAACTATCTTCCACTTACTGTACCTGATTATATGTGATCCCTTAGTGGAAAATCCCTTTTGCAGTAGAAAATGCAAGATCATAATGTTGCCCGATCCATTCTCATGCCATAAATGCCACTGCTTTGTGGAATATACACTCCCCCTGTGACTCCCCTGGATGCCAACCCAACTGCAAACCTGCCTGGGAAAAATCTCTCATGAAACCACAGAGTATGGGTGTTAAGGCATGAGACAGCACACAGCCTGCTTGACTCTTCCTCGTCCTGGCCTGTGCTAGGATGAGTCTGGTCAGATCTGTAGGAATTTATGCTCACAGTAACAAGTTCACCCTACATCTAGATTAAGACATTGTCATAAAACTTCAGCTACTAAATATCCCTATAAAGTGGGCTTCCCAGGTGGCGCTAGTGGTAAAGAACCTGCCAATGCAGGAGCTGCAAGACATGTGAGTTTGATCCCTGGGTTAGGAAGATCCCCTGGAGGTGGGCATGGCAACTCACTCCAGTGTTCTTGCCTAAAGAATCCCATGGACAGAGGAACTTGGCGGGTTACAGTCCTTGGGGTCACAGAGTGGGACACGAGTGAGCAACTTAGCAGGCATGCACACATCCCTATAAAGTAGACACTGAATTACAAGAGAATTGTTGAAATTGTATGAAGTCTGTTTAGGAAGTTTGGAGACATCGACTACCTGAAACAACTTTGTCTGTTATTCTCTGGACCCAGACAAGTTTTGTAAGCGGCAACAATATGAGGTTGAAAGAACATGGACTTTGGAGCCATGCAGACCTAAGTTTAAATTCTGCTCAACCTGGAGAGTCCCTTGGACAGCAAGGAGGTCAAATCAGTCAGTCCTAAAGGAAGTCAACCCTGAATATTCATTGGAAGGACCTTTGCTGAAGCTGAAACTCCAGTACTTTGGCCACCTGATATGAAGAGCCAACTCATTGGAAAAGACCCTGAAGTGGAAAGATTGAAGGCAGGAGGAGGAGGTGGCGACTGAGGATGAGGTGGTTGGATGGCATCATCGACTCAATGGACATGAGTTTGAGCAGACTCTGGGAGATGGTGAAAGACAGGGAAACCTGGGGTGCTGCAGTCCATAGTATTGCAAAGAGAGGGACACGACTGAGCAACTGAACACAGCTGCCACTTAGCCAGCCTGAGTGCCAGTTTCCTCGTCTAAAAAATATAGGGTAAAATTTCTCTGGAAGTTAACTGAAGATTCACTGAGATAAGAGGGGACTTGTCCTGGCATAATCATAAATGATAAAAAAAAATCATAATTTTTTTTTAGAAAATACATCTTCATTTCTACTAACCTTTAATTGAAATGTAGCATTTACATCAGTTATCAGCATAGTCAACAAACCACAGAAGTATTAACAGAACTGGTGACTTTGCCAATAATAGAAATCACAGATTTCTTAGGACACATTACAGTCGTTCAGTTCAATTCAGTACAGTTCAGTCACTCGGTCATGTCCAACATTTGGGACCCCATGGACTGCAGCACACCAGGCTTCCCTGTCCATCACCAACTCCCAGAGCTTGCTCAAACTCATGTCCATAGAATCGGTGATGCCATCCAACCATCTCATCCTCTGTCGTCCCCTTTTCCTCCTGCCTTCAGTCTTTCCCAGCATCAGGGTCTTTTCCAATGAGTCAGTTCTTCACATCAGATCGCCAGAGCATTGGACCTTCAGCTTCAACATCAGCCCTTCAAATGAATGTTCAGGACTGATTGACTGGTTTGATCTTCTTGCAGTCCAAGGGACTCTCAAGAGTCTTCTCCAACACCACAGCTCAAAAACATCATTTCATCAGTGCTCAGCTTTCTTTATAGTCCAACTCTCACATCCATCCATGACTCCTGGAAAAACCATAGCTTTCACTAGATGCGCCTTGACTAGGCGGACCTTTACAGTAGCTATCTCAAAACATGGCTTATCCTCATCATGACTACAAAAATCATGGTGGCTGCTAGACCTGCCACTAACTTGTTATCTAATGTGTTATTTTGAAAGTACTTAAATGAATATTGTGTGTGTGCTCAGTTCTCAGTTAGATTTACAGAATTTAGAATATTTTGAGGCCTATATTTCAATATAATTGGTCTCCTTATAATCTCATTTATTTTATGCACTTGAAAAATTATTCCAAAGTGACCATCACACACACACACACACACACACACACAAGATTGAGACCCTAATTAGCAGAATGTTACATTTCGTTAATTTCTCAGGACAAAAAGACAAACTTCATGTAAAATAATCTGATTACTAACGTTACAATACAGAGCACAGGGTAGCAAGCAATGCAATTCCCTTGGAAAGGAGAATTGAGAAATACAGGGTGTGTTTTGCAGGTAGATATGATTAGCTGAGCAAGTAGAAAAGAGAAAAAGTGGCAGGAGAAGATGGGAAAGATAGGTGACTCTGCAAGGGATAAGGATGTGTCTCAATTAGGAAACCCTTAAAAAGTGAAAAGCAGATCTGATACCCAGTCAACCTCAAATATGCTTTAAGCCTCATCCCGTGTGAACAACATCAAAGAGGATATTTACTCCATTTATTGTTCCTATAAACAAATTTCTTCCCATTTTTGTGCTGACAAACTGACACGTCCACCACCCGCATCACACACACAAACACACACACACACACAAACTCTCACACACAGGCCAAAAAGCATTCTCATCTAGAATCTAATCCTTTACTACATGTGTTATGATATCATGATCATGGAATTGAAAATATTCTGCCATTTTGCCAAATGCTAAAATGATAAATCACCTACAAAGTTAGGAATGCCACAATACTTTTCATTCCTTTCCTTCCAATCATTTCAGAGACCACATAGTCTAAAAATATTTCAAAATATTTGAAAGCACTCATGATGTCATTCAAGTATTTCACAAGTTAATTAGGATGATTCATTCAAATGATTTCATTTGCTTCAAAAACAGTATGTAAATTCAAACTGTGGACCAAAGAGAGTAATCCTTGTGGCAGCTTCAGACCTGAGATGAAACTATTACATTCACAATATTTTATTACCTACAATGTGGAAGATTTATAGTAGCTATAAATTTAAAATATGCAGGTGAAATGTGAAGAGGGGGCTGATCAGGCAGAAATGTTGTTTTATGGCCAACACCATATTATTTGGTTGTTCCATATACGGAGTAAAGCATGAATTATGTAATTAATGAACTCATTGACTGCCAGGATTCATACATTATCTGGAGCTTGAACAGAAGGTATCATCTCTGTATTTTATATATTTTGACTGTTTGATTCTAATGTATGTACTAATGAATCCTGAGCACTTCCAATAGCCCTTGGTACCTACAGGTGCTCGAGAACTATGTATTGAATGAATTCGCTTTCTTGATTTTTATACTTCAGGATCTTTTCAACCATCATTATTCTACTTCAATAACCTAACATATGTAAATTTTGTACAAGAACTTAGAATAGTCTGATACTTTTTTTCGTTTCTTTTTCTTTTAGTTTGTAATTTATATATCTTGTGAGGAATTTTAAATGTCAAGTGTTATAAATGAATGCTGATGAAAATCATATCTAACACTTATATTAACTTTTGCATTTAGCAGTCTTTAAAAAGAAAATAAGATGTATCTTCTGAAATTTTTCCAAGACTTGACAGGCTTCGGAACCACGGATACCTTGAAATTATAAGAGAAAATCCTCTGATGTTTTGTACTTTTCTAGAGATATGGTCTAGAGATATGGTCTAGTTGATGGTTTTCATCAACTCTCTAAAGGCATTCCTCACCCACAAAAGGTTAAAGACCACTGTTTTAGACTATACTTTTTAGGCAGCAACGATAATTTTAGTTTTTAGAATTCTCTAATTTTCAAAGCCTTTTACTATCCACTGTCTCATTGTATTCTTATCAATTTTGTCAACTAAGTATTATCTCCAATGATTGAAGAGAAGACCAGGGGACAAGAAGTTACAGGACTCACTTTTTTGGAAATAAAGCACAGGCTCTCAACGTCAATAACCTTTTAACCCAGCCTTTTTCATCTATCTAGCTGGGACCAAGAAAACACACAACTTTCAGATGTTTCTATAAAAGATGTCTGGAGTAAGCCTAAATACCAAGGCCTTCTCTACTCTTAAGATTTGTTTTTTCAGAAGTAGTCCTTGATAACAGAATTTATTGGAAGATCACAACTTACTGGCCTCACCACACTTGTGAAATAAGAGTCATCCATCCCAATTATAGGCTTCCCTGGTAGCTCAGTTGGTAAAGAATCTACCTGCAATGCAGGAGACCCCAGTTCAATTCCTGCATTGGGAAGATCCGCTGGAGAAGGGAAAGACTACCCACTCCAGTATTCTGGCTTGGAGAATTCCATGGACTGTAGTCCAAGGAGTCCGCAAAGAGCTGGACACAACTGAGCAACTTTCACTTTACATCCCAGTTATGGGGGAAAAGAAAAATAGCATAAGTAACCAACTTGAAGCCAAAGCTGATGGCTTTGGTTTCCGTGATGAACCTGAAAAAAAAAGTATGCTCAAAACAAGTGAATTTCTCACCCAACCTTTTAGGACAGATTAGCATCAGCTTCCGAGCACTTTAAGAGCTTTGTCTGCGTTCTCTTGAAGTGTACGCTGGAGGCTGATGGAGTGGGGAAGTAAGCAGGTCAGGCAGTTAGCAGGAGTCCATGCCCCCTGTAGCGCTTGTGGGTACAGGAAAGGTGCTGCCAGGGTTAGGGCACACTCAGTACCACGTTCATCTGACCCTGGGCTACAGTGCTAAGACCACTACTTGCCACGCCTCAGGAAGCTTTAGCAGGATGTCAGCAGCCTGGCTTGAGAACTGGCTGAATTGTACAACTACCTTGCAGATCGCAAATCCTTCCCCTTTTACATTCTTCGAGAATGTAAACAATTTACAACTCTAGGAGTGAAAACAGCAAGGAGAGCTTAAAAGGTCCTGAGCCTTTCATCATGAAATTCTATTCATGATGAAAACATTTCCAAAAAGAAGTCAGAGGCAAAATAAGCAGTCTCCCAGTAGAGGCTGTCATAAGAAGACTCGCATGTCGGTGTCCCAGGCAGAAATACATAGCGCACACAAAGGGGAACACTGCAATTCTTCACACAGGTGTGGGCAGAAGAAAACCAACAAGGATGGTAAAGCAACCCTGAGCTGGCAATAATGGGGAGTCACTACCAAATCCTGGAGAGAGAGGAGTTATTGTACGAGGGCCACCTGGCAGGAGCTAGGGAACAAGCCAGAGGAAGTATCCTGACCCCTCTGTCCTCCCTGCAGTCTCTGCCAGGACCTCCCATTGGCCAAACCAAATGGGTGACCATAAGGCGAGGGAGCTGTGGAAGTAGTCCCTACAGGTTAGTCTGCCCCAGGGGCACAGAGCAAGGGAGAACAGTTCTGCAGGGACAAATGGAGGCTCTCCAGCAAACAAAAACTCCAGCAGAACCAAAATAAAAGAATGGACTTAAAAGAATGGAAGCAACAAATGTGCCATTTTGAATCCCTTTGAAAGCAAAGACTATTCCACCCAACGACAATGTATTTTGAGAAAACTTGAATTTTCCTTTTTCTACAGCAGCATGTTTGTATGCCAATAAGAAAGAATTATACTAATCCATTCTGTAGCTGAATTCAGAAAAGATGGATGTCAGAGGTGGTACAGAAACATTCCAGTGAAATAATGAAGCATCATCAAGAAAAGCCTCCCTAAAGTGAGAGGAAAGAAGTTTAAGTCCATGAATGGATAGGTTATCTCTCTCACAGTATATCTTTGGAATGAAATGATTTATTACAAAAGGGAAGATTTCTAGACTAGATTGAATGCCGGTCATCCTCATATGTCAAACAATTAAACTATATTTCCACTTATATCCAGCTGGGGGATATGAGAGACTTCTTTCATGGCTTCATCATATGGTACAGCTTTGAGTCTGCAGGATTTCCATCACTGAGACCAGGATTAGAGACAAGGAATCTTTTATATTATTAAGTAGGAAAAATTATGTTAAGCTAGCTCTAATACAGAGATAAGTATATTTTAATAAAGCAGAGAGATTCACAAATGACATGTAGCTTTGTGTTAACACAATATTCCTGAAAGCTTCTCTAATTATAAAGGAAAACCCGTCTCGAATAAAACATTAGCAGTTTAATCCCTAGGTCGCCATGCACAAAGGAAAAACTGACATTGCAGTGGCCTGGAGTTATTGGAACTGAAGCATAACGTTTTTCTTGTGTTGCTGTGCTGGCAGACAATGTCTGTCACTATTAGAAAGAAAAAATGAATCTTCAAGAGGAAGGTGTACTCTCGCTCAAGAGCTCAGAAAATAGACCTCCTTTTTTTTTTTTTTTTTAAACAAAAACACATTAGCTTTCCATCAGAAAGCCACTCATACTCTATAAAAAACTGCCTGAGTTTATACTGCATTCTGGCATGGGTCAACAATAGAAAGATGCTTTCTTTCCTGGCAATTATTTTCAACAGAAAAAGAAAATTTAAGATGTCCATTTGGAAATGTTTTCTTCAGAGTGTAAAACTTAAACTCATACCTTGACAATCAAGGTATTACCAGTACTATTATTTCCATTCTCAAATGAAAGTTTTAAAAAATTATTTTCTGCTGTAAAGCACAACAGTGAAATCTTTCATTTGGCTCCTTACCTGTGCAATTCCAAAGCAGCTGAAATGGAAGACTACTGAAATAAACATACCAAAATAATAAAGATGACAGAATCTAATTCCCCATTGGAGCTTTCCATTTGATTTTTTAAAAGTTAGGATGAGAACACCTTAAAATGTAGCTTTTCAAGGCCCTAGGGCTTAGGGCCTTAGTATTGATTTATTTTCCTGAGATTCACCGCCATCATTAACTTCAAAAGAAAATGAAGCTGATGAGTATGGCAGAACATACTAGAAACTCTCCCCAACATCTATTCCTTTGTCCCTCCCAAGGAACAAAATGTCAGTTTCTACCGAAACCGATATCCAGCTCAAGGCCTTTACTGATTTTCCAAGTCTCCATGATAGGAGGATGTGGCCATGTGACTAAGTTTCAGCTCATAATGTAATAATGTTATTTATGTATTTGGTTTTTGTTCAGTCACTCAGTTGTATCTGACTCCTTGCAGCCTTATGGACTGCAGCACGCCAGGCTTCTCTGTCCTTTACCATCTCCTGGAATTTGCTCAGATTCATGTCCATTGAGTCAATGATGCCATTCAACCATCTCACCCTCTGTCACCCCCTTCTTCTCCTGCCCTCAACCTTTACCAGGATCGGGGTCTTTTTCCAGTGAGTCAGGTGGCCAAAGTATTGAAGCTTCAGCTTCAGCATCAGTCCTTTCAGTTCACATTATGTGTGTGTGTATGTGTTGCGAGGGATTTTATGGAAATTTTCTTAAAAGGTAGGGAAAGGGTCATTCTGCTTACCTATCTTCCTTCCTAGGGTATGGATGTGATGGCTGGAGCTCCTGTGGCCGTCCTGAACCATTAGGTGATTTTGAGGATGGTAGAGCAGAAGGTTGGGAGCCTGAAGCCCAGTGATACAGCCTGGAACCGTTGCACAGGCTATGCAACGGGTCCCCAGACACCTTATTCATGGGAAAGATATATCTGTCTTATATAAGCCACTGTTATTTGGGGATTTTCTTTACATTTTTATTGCCTAACATTCTGCCTTGCTTTTGTGAGAAGAAACCCTATTGAGGATCCAAAAGGATGAAGGGGGAAAGGATCGTGGCAGAAAGTGTTTCATCCTTGGGAGATGCCAAAGATAACTTTCCCGAGTCTCTAAAAATATGACAATCAATGAAGTATCTGCTTCAGAGAAAACTGAATTCATAAACATTACAGGGGGAAAAAAAGTTTCTAACCAGCGTATTTTTAATATGACATTTCCAATCTTTAAAATGACTTTTACCAAAATTGAACGTTATGTAGAACAAATTTTGACCGAAAAGGTGGTGTAGCACAGTACTCACAAGTCCTGAGGACCTTGATCAGCCCTTAGGTAGTATTTACAAGGAGAATACAGGATAAAGGACAAATGTGTCCCCTCGTCTCTCTCTCCCCCGACTCAGGCAAGGTGACCTGCTCAAATGTCACCCTCCCAAACCTCAGCTTCTAAAATTCTAACTCACCCACCCCCTGTCAGTGCCAGCTCCACTGGCACACTCTCTCTCTCTTTAATTTCTCTTCTTACCACCTACTACTATCTAACAAGCCACATACATATGTATATATATTTTTTAATTTATGTATCTTATTAGTTGCCTAATTCCTGTGCCGGAATATAAGCTCCATGAAGGCAGGGATCTTTTTCTGTATTTGTAACCCTTACATGTGGGTGTCCCTGGTGGCTCAGTGGTACAGAATCCACTTGCCGTGTAGGAGATGAGGGTTTGATCCCTGGGTTAGGATTAAATCCCCTAGAGAAGAAAATGGCAGCCCACTCCTGTATTCTTGCCTGGGAAATCCCATGGACAGAGGAACCTGGCAGGCTACAATCCATGGGTTCACCAGAGTCAGACATGACTCTAAACCACCAGCAACTCTTATATGTAATAGAGTGCCTGGCCCACAGCATTTACTCAATAAATTTACTCAATAAATATACAATGTGCTGTAAAAGGAAGACTGTGAGAATTAAGCTTCTCTCTGACTGGATTGTGAGTGGACTGTAACCCCTGGGGTGGGCAGGACATCTGGGTTCATACGGCTCCAGCCCAGGGAGGCTTCGGCTGCAGAGACCTTGTGGCCCGGTGCGTCTTGTCCCAAAGCAAGCTTCAGGGTGTGTAGCGAAGGCAATCCCCCAGGCCACGCACTCAGGAGACCCCATAATGGGGCTCCAGTGTCCCACGGCCACTTGCTGTCTTGAATTATTTCTTATTAATTTTATCTTTGAATTTGTGTTTTGTAAGTGACATTTCATGGGTCAATGTAGTATGCATCAGGGAATCAGAGCCTGGGTTCATTCAGCTGCCCACTCCCCTGCTGCGATGCCGTGACCACACCTGCCTTCACTCCGGGAGGGGTCCCGGGCACAGGCATCCAGGTGGGTCACACACACCCTGCGTGCCAAGTCACCAGGCAAGACCCCTGGCAACACTGGGATATTGCATTCGCCCCACAAATAACCCCACGACCCAGAGAAAAAGTGAAATTTGCTCAGTCGTGTCCAACTCTTTGCAACCCCAAGGACTATACTGTCCATGGAATTCTCCAGGCCAGAATACTGGAGTGGGTAGCCTCTCCCTTCTCCAGGGGGATCTTCCCAATGCAGGGATCGAACCCAGGTCTCCCACATTGCAGGCGGATTCTTTACCAGCTGAACCACAAGGGAAGCCTGAGAATACTAGATTGGGTAGCCTACCCCTTCTCCAGTGGATCTTCACGACCCAGGAATTGAACCGGGGTCTCCTGTGTTGCAGGTGGATTCTTTACCAACTGAGCTATGAGGCAAGCCCATGACCCAGAGAACATGACATTAAATAGCAAACAAAGAACACCATGACTGATGAAGAAATTTCAGGTGAAGAAAGAAAAGGCTTTTTTTTCTTCCACGTTTGAACAAGGATCCCCATATTTTCATATTACACTGGGCCCCACAAATGATACAGCAAGCCACACTGGGCACAGATGTGAGACGGGCCAAGGAAAAGACTCTGCTCCAGGACAGTCCACGTGTCCTGAGTCCAGGTCCACCTAGCCTCGCCGCAGGAGCGCCAAGCTTTCCCAGACGCCCTGGAGGCACTGCCCACCCCACCCCGCCAATGTCCACCGGGGGATGCTGAGCCCTGGAAACGGAGCCACTAAGCCCTTTCCCGGCCCAATGTCAAGTCAAGGGGCCCATCCATGCCTCAGGCTTACCTCGATGCTTTTTGAACTAGTCTATGTTGCTGTTCAGTCTGTCAGTTGTGTCCGACTCTTTGTGACCCCATGGACTGCAGCACAGTAGGCTTCCCTGTCCATCACCAACTCCCGGAGTTTGCTCAAACTCATGTCCATTGAGTCAGTGATGCCGTCCCACCATCTCATCCTCTGTCACCCCTTTCTCCTCCTGCCCTCAGTCTTTCCTATCCTCAGGGTGTTTTCCAGTGAGTAGGCTCTTCATGTCAGGTGGCCAAAGTATTGGAACTTCAGCTTCAGCAGCAGTCCTTCCAGTGAATAGTCAGGGTTGATTTCCTTCAGAATTGACAAGGCTGTGTATGGATATGAATGCTTGGAGGCAGGAATATGCAGCTAAGTGTAACCAGATCTCTGGGGACGGGTGCCCTGATTTGTAGTGTTTGCTGATTGTCAGGCTATAAATATTCCCTCCAGGGCCAATTCTGAGCTACCAATATTTGGTAACTAGTTGGCAAAATTCTAGAAAATGAAACAATTGTCTCTCATAAGCAGACAAAAGCAGGCTGCCGCACATTACTGCTAGGAGGGAAGCAGAAAGAGACATCACTGCGATTCCATCCATAATCTGGACCAATAGCAAAAGCCACCATTCACAGGAAAAACCCCCAAGAGCCTGAAAATGCGAAAAATATGCACCAAGTGATGAGAATAATAAAAATGAAAGCAAAGAGGAGATACACCACTTTTTAAAAATCAGATTGATAAAAATGTTAATTCTTGGAGCTTCCCTGGGGGCTCAGTGGTATAGAATCCGCCTGCCAATGTAAGAGACACGGGTCAGTCCCTGGTCTGGGAAGACCTCCCCATGTCATGGAGCAAGTAAGCCTGTGAGCCACAACTGCTGGGCCTGGGCTCCAGAGCCTGGGGGCCCCAACTGCTGAGCCCACCTACCCAAGGGCCCGTGCTCTGAAACAGGAGAAGCCACCGCGGTGAGAAGCCCGAGCACGGCAACTGGGGAGTAGCCCCTGCTCGCCACAACTAGAGAAAAATCTTGAGCAGCAATCAAGACCCAGACAGCTAAAAATAAATAAAATTTAAAAAGAAAGATATCAAGTTCCAAAAAAGAAAAAGAGGATGTAATTGCTTTTAAAAAATGTTAATTCTTAAGCTTTGGTGAGAAAATGAAGACCCAGCACAGCCAAAAATAAATAAATTTAAAAAATTTTTAAAAGAAAGATATCAAGTTCCTTAAAAAAAAAAAAAAGAAAAGAGGATGTAGTCTCTTTTTTAAAATGTTAATTCTTAAACTTTGGTGAGAAAATGAAGACCCAGCACAGCCAAAAATAAATAAATTTTTAAAAAGAAAGAGACAAGCTTCTAAAAAAAAAAAAGAGGATGTAACCTCTTTTTTTAAAAAAAATGTTTATTCCTTAAGTTTTGGTGAGACTGGCAGAAATGTCATTTTGTTCAGACACTTTGGAGAGCACTTGGATAGTGTTCAGTAAAATTGTAAATGTATGTAAGCCCAGCAGTTCCTCTCAGGGGTAGCTGAGGGCAGTTCCCATGTGGGTACAAGGATGTTCCCCTATCGGATTCTGATCATGAGCTCCAGGATCTGTCCTCCAGCATCAACAGTTAGCACCTCCTGGCCGGCCTTCTTTCAATTTTATCCCTACCTGCTTCTCTACTTCATTTATGGCAAGTAGAGAAGTAAATCCCAGGCATCATATTATTTCATTCATAAATATATATATTATCTCTGAAACTTAAAAAACAAAACAAAGAAGAAACCTGAAGTAGGCTTTTGTTGGGTATAGAGAATAACCAAGAAAGGGCAGATAAAAAGGCAAGGGTATTTTTATGAGCCCTCTGGAGTCTGGTTAATTTAAATGTAATGTTTCAAGCACGTTCCCTGAGGAAATCGTCCCTGTTCCTTACCAGAAACAGCAGGCTGAAGGGACAGCCTTCTGGGGCTTAGCAGATTTTTGAGGTCAAAAGGAATCTGTACTAGTTAATTAGCTTACTGGATAAAAAAACTAAGGACTGAGATCTGCATCGTCCTTACAAACCTCTTCGGACTTCCCTGGTGGCTCAGACGGTAAAGTGTCTGTCTACAATGCGGGAGACCTGGGTTCGATCCCTGGGTCGGGAAGATCCCCTGGAGAAGGAAATGGCAATCCACTCCTGTACTATTGCCTGGAAAATCCCATGGATAGAAGAGTCTGGTAGGCTACAGTCCATGGGGTTGCAAACAGTCAGACACTGAGTGACTTCACTTTCCTTTCCTTTACAAACCTCTAATGCAGGGATCATCAAAAAAGCAAGAGAGTTCCAGAAAAACATCTATTTCTGCTTTATTGACTATGCCAAAGCCTTTGACTGTGTGGATCACAATAAACTGTGGAAAATTCTGAAAGAGATGGGAATACCAGACCACCTGACCTGCCTCTTGAGAAACCTATATTCAGGTCAGGAAGCAACAGTTAGAACTGGACGTGGAACAACAGACTGGTTCCAAATAGGAAAAGGAGTATGTCAAGGCTGTACATTGTCACCCTGCTTATTTAACTTATATGCAGAGTACATAATGAGAAACGCTGGACTGAAAGAAACACAAGCTGGAATCAAGATTGCTGGGAGAAATATCAATAACCTCAGATATGCAGATGAAACCACCCTTATGGCAGAAAGTGAAGAGGAACTAAAAAGCCTCTTGATGAAAGTGAAAGAGGAGAGTGAAAAAGTTGGCTTAAAGCTCAACATTCAGAAAACAAAGATCATGGCATCTGGTCCCATCACGTCATGGGAAATAGATGGGGAACAGTGGAAACAGTGTCAGACTTTATTTTGGGGGGCTCCAAAATCACTGCAGATGGTGATTGCAGCCATGAAATTAAAAGACACTTACTCCTTGGAAGAAAAGTTATGACCAACCTAGATAGCATATTGCAAAGCAGAGACATTACTTTGCCAACAAAGGTCCATCTAGTCAAGGCTATGGTTTTCCCAGTGGTCATGTATGGATGTGAGAGTTGGACTGTGAAGAAAGCTGAGCACCAAATAATTGATGCTTTTGAACTGTGGTGTTGGAGAAGACTCTTGAGAGTCCCTTGGACTGCAAGGAGATCCAACCAGTCCATCTTAAAGGAGATCAGCCCTGGGATTTCTTTGGAGGGAATGATGCTGAAGCTGAAACTCCAGTACTTTGGCCCCTCATGTGAGGAGTTGACTCATTGGAAAAGACTCTGATGCTGGAAGGGATTGGGGGCAGGAGGAGAAGGGGACGACAGAGGATGAGATGGCTGGATGGCATCACCAACTCGAGGGACGTGAGTCTGAGTGCGGGAGTTGGTGGTGGACAGGGAGGCCTGGCATGTTGCAATTCATGGGATCGCAGAGTAGGACACGACTGAGCGACTGAACTGAACTGAACTGAATGCAGGGAGGGGGTGGTTCGTATCACTACAGTGGCTCCCTCGAACATTCACTTTATCATCATTATTTAAAAATATGTACCTCACCCCTCTATTTAAAATGGATAAACAACAAGGGACTACTGAATAGCACAGGGAACTCTGTTCAATGTTATGTGGCAGCCTGGACTGGAGAAGAGTTTGAGGGAGAGTGGATAGATATGTATATACGGCTGAGTCCCTTCGCTGTTCACCTGAAGCTATCACAACATTGTTAATTGGCTATACCCAGTACAAAATAAAAAGGTTTTTAAAAAATATAAATTTACTTTTTTTCTAAAAAAAAAAAAGTGTGTCTGATACCCAGTAAATAAAAATAGCAAATGTGTAATGAACCACCTGAGAGATCTTTAAAATGCCAGTGATCTTGCTAAATTCACTCCTAGCTATAAAATTTTGTCTCAATGCAATATTTCATATTGAAAAAACGTCATGCTAGTAGCAACGATTTTTCCAGGTTGTTTACAAACATTAATCAAAATAATTCCCCTTTCCAGTTTGCTGCTTTGGTTTGTGTTTTGTGGAAGGCCTTTCAGAACTTTGTTTTAATCTGAAAATAAATGGACCAGAGATTGAAAACTAGAAAAGGATAAAATATGAAGCACTCTCACATTTTAAGAGACACTGCATGTAACTCTTAGTAAAATGCTC
The DNA here is from genome assembly GCF_023091745.1 of Budorcas taxicolor. Lineage (NCBI taxonomy): Eukaryota > Metazoa > Chordata > Mammalia > Artiodactyla > Bovidae > Budorcas > Budorcas taxicolor. The sequence goes on along the minus strand of NC_068932.1, from coordinate 43,721,546 downwards.
TATATTTAGTTTCAGTTAAGTACTGGAAAATTTCCAGAATACAAAAGAGAATATTTTCTCCACATAGAAGGTGGCTTTCTAATTCCTCCACACTACAGGTAATTCCCCTAAACTATTCCCTTACTTACTTTCACTCAGTAAGAATCATTACTCATTAGATTGAAGGCTCCCTAGATTTTAAGCAGTAAGCAGCTGGTGGGGAGAGCAGAGAAAAGAAAGTGCAAAAGAACACTGTGATTGTTTGTTTGTTTTTTTTTCTGATTAGGACATTCTGAAAGCACAGAGATCTGGTTAGCTTTTCAGTTCAGTTCAGTTCAGTTGCTCAGTCATGTCCGACTCTTCGCGACCCCATGAATCGCAGCACGCCAGGCCTCCCTGTCCATCACCAACTCCCAGAGTTCACTCAGACTCACATCCATCGAGTCAGTGATGCCATCCAGCCATCTCCTCCTCTGTCGTCCCCTTCTCCTCCTGCCTCCAATCCCTCCCAGCATCAGAGTCTTTTCCACTCTGTGCTCTGTGGCAACATAAAGGAGTGGGATGGGGTCAGGGGGAGGTTCAAAAGGAGGGGACGTATGCATACCTATGGTTGATTCACGTTCATGTATAGCAGAAACCGACACAACATTGTAAAGCAATTATCCTCCAATTAAAAATAAATTTTTTAAAAAATGCACATTTTTTTCACATCTAATGTTTTTGAATTTAGGATACATGTGTCTTAGCCCTGTGTACTAGGCAAGGTAAGAGTCCCCCAAATTCATGTCCATCTGGAAACTCAGAATGTGACCTTGTTTGGAAATAAAATCTTTGTAGATGCAATCAGTTACAATGAGGTCATCCTGTTTCAGGATGGCCTTAAAGCCCACGTGCCTGGCATCCTTACAAGGAGAAGAGAGGACACATCAAAGACAGGGGTGACACAGGGAAGGCCATGTGACAACGGAGGCAGAAATTACAGTGATGTCTACACGCCAAGGAACACCGAGGACTCCCGGCAACCGCTAAAAGCTAGGAAGAGGCGAGAAGGGATCTGCCTATAGAGTTCCTTGCAGCAAGCATGGTCCTGCCAGCGCCTTAGTTTCTATCAGCCTCCAGGACTGCGAGAGAAGACATGCCTGCTGTGCCCAGCCACTCAGAGCGTGGCCATTTGTTTCCGACGCTTAAGGAAACTAATATACCTGCAAAGTCTGCATACTTAAGTGTGTGTAAGTACACATGCACACACACGACACGCACATAGGTTTGCTTGCTCTTCATTTCTCTTTCCTCGTTTATATGGGAAGGAGGAAAGGAAGCAACAGCCTCTGAGCTGCCGGGCGGTGTTGAGAGCCGGCCTCCTGGAACTCCCGCAGCTCCTGGCTGTCGGCACGCATGTGCACGGGGTGGCGGGGCGGGGCGGGGCGGGGGGGGGGGGGGGGGGGGGGGGGGCACTACTGGCCTGACCACTCTGCGAAGCTGGCACAGAGAAAGTCCCCTACCGCAGAATGAAAGGACCTACTAGGCAATCATGACATCAGTCTTCACCTACAAGACAAATGGTTGGTGTCCCGGGAAGTTTTCTTAATTTCAATTTGTTATCTGCTCTGAACTTGTCATCAACGGATAAAGCTTAGCCTTCCCTGCCCCAGCCGTCTATCAATATATGGCTATCTAACTTCTACCCCCTTGACTGGGGCAAAAAACTAGAAAAAATAGTTGAATATGTGAAGTATTCTTGGATAAGGGAAGACCTTTCTATGTATGATTTCAAAGCAAGAAAACCACAAAGAAGATTGAGTGCTTTTAGAAAATAAAAATGTTAAATGTATGGGGGAGAAAACCATCAACTAAAGGTCAGATAAACTACGAAGGGGCCAGAGAAGCCAGAGGAGGGGCCACGAGGGTGCCCATAGAGTGTCCATAGCAAGTATGTTGATGACAAGTGGTTGTCCAGTTGGCTTAGGGGTGAAAGGTCAGAGCAGCAGGATTTGGTCCTTGAGTGCTTCTTTCTTGGGGCATTCAGATGCCCCCTGACTGAAAGGGAGTGTGCTGAGCAGGCGTGACGGCAGGGTCAAGAAGCTGCAGCTGGAGGAGGAGAAGGAAGTGGGAACACTTCCTTGAAGATTGACAGTCACCATCCCCAAGTCTAGAGGGACTTCTCTGCTGACGCCTCAGTGTCAGCAGACTTTGTAAATACAGTGAAAGACCAGGCCAGAAAAGGGCATCATCCATCAACTTAAAATTTAGTATCCTTTTAACAAACGAGTTATTTAGCTGTTTTAATGATTGTGGACCTCCCTGGTGGTCCAGTGGTTAAGACTCCACACTTCCACTGCAGGGGATGCGGCTTGGATCCCCAATCGGGGAACTAAGATCCCTCATGCCACACGCCATAGTCAAACACACACACACACACACACACACACACACACACACGCACACACACACAGATTTATTGTAACTCACTCAGTAGACAAAGTCAAGAGGGTGATCCGCTGAAGCTGATGCAAACCACCAAATCACAAGCCTTGTCACTGAGCAGCTTAATCTACACGTAACAGATCATCCTGTCTCTGCGAAATTGCAGGATTTCAGCATTTACAAGCTACTTCTGACTCCATGGCAACCCATATTACATAGCACAGGACAGCATCTGGAGATTCTAAACCCTGAGCCTGCGGCCTAAAAGAAAAAGAAGTCGCTGCAGCATTTCAGTGACAGGCTCATTCACTAAAGGAATGAAGATTAAGAATTTAAGTCACAAAGGCTTGATAAATTACCGACTCGACAGCTTTCTTCCATGGTGGCCTAGTGGTAAAGAATCCACCAGCTAAGGGAGGAGACATGAGTTTAATCTGTGGGTTGGGAAGTTCCCCTGGAGCAGGAAATGGCAACCCACTTCAATTTTCTTGCCTGAGAAATCCCATGGACAGAGGAGCCTGGCAGGCGACAGTCCATGAGGTCGCAAAAGAGTCAGACACAACATAGCGACTAAACAACAAGAAATTCTAGAAAAAAGGAGGCAAAAGGGAATTGACTCTGCCTTTGGTCTTCATGTTAACCCACAGGAGGGTCTAACCAGTGGTAGAGAAGACGCATCATGACAAGAGTCCCCTGCAGGCTGGACAACAAACCAAAGTCAGGACCCAGAGGTGTGTCCTGGACCCTTAAGAGAGAAGCTTTCAAAAGGTGTAGAGAAAAGGTACATGTGTCTTCCAGGGTCTGGAAAATTCTGACTGCTCCTACATCAGTCTCCTAAAGCATGGTGGGGTCCAGCAGGAACAAGGCCACACTGTGACTTGCAGATGAGAGCTGCTGTCAGGAGGAGGGGGACGGAGGAGGTCAGAGGGGTTGTCTGTGGCCCCACGTGGCTGGGCGCATCCGTCCTCTGTCCTCCACAGGGCAGAGGGAAACCGCAGCAGTCTGACTCCGAGCTGCCAGCTGAAGTTTCTCTACATCGTCTCTCATCCTCTGCCTTGGTTGGCTCCTGCCTTTCCCCTGCAGCCACTGTTGCTGCCCTCCCACTCTCTGCCATGACTGGATGACTTTGAACTCATGCTTCCTGGATTCCTCCAGGCTGTGGCTGTTGGCTCTTTGAGGCTCCGGCTCCTCTGTTATCACCATTGTGGGTCCAGAGGTCATAGAAGGATTTGCCAAGACTATTATACCTGGCCCCGTATACAGTGGCAGGCAGAGGAGACTGGCGTGCCAAGAGAGAGATGTATATTGCAAAGGTGGCCCACTACCGTGACTGTTTTCTGAAGTGTCTGTGACTGTAGAGTTTGTCCCCATGGGACTGGCACACTCATCACTCCAGTCCTGTCCATACACGTGGCTCTGGCTTTCTCGAAAAAGCCCGGCAGCTTCCCTCTTGTCTGCCCAGGGCCCCAACCTTTGGACTTCATCCAGCTCTCTGGATCTGCCCTGATTGTCTCTTGCTAGCTCTCCGAGCTGATGACAAGTTGGGAAGATTGGCTTTCTGCTGTGACATTTCCCCACCATCCTGCCTTTCAGATTGCCTTCCAGGGGACTTCCCTGGTCGTCCAGTGGCTAAGACTCTGCACTCCCAATGCAGGAGGCCTGGGTTCTATCCAGTCAGCGAACTAGATTCCACATACCCCAGCTGAGATCTAGCATAGCCAAATAAATAAATAAATACTAAAAAAAAAAGAGATTGCCTTCCAGGGTTCAGGTGAGCAGCCCACTCAGCCTTGGCTTCTCCAGGAGTACCCCAGCTTCTCTAGGGGGAGAAAATCAAACAAAGCTAATGTTTATTTCTTACAGAAGACCTGGAAAGTACAGAAAGGAATAAAGAAGAATATTAAAATTACCCATATGCACCCAGCCAAGAGAGTTAATCACAGATAACACTTTAAAGAATTTCTAGAAATATGTAATTTAAATTTACCATTATTGAAGTCGTGTATGTGTGTGTACATGTTTAAGTGTATTAAGTGTACATATATATTTACTCACATTTATCTTTTCCCTACATGATTATATATGTGTATACATATGGGTGAACATAACATGCAAATTCTTAGAAAATATTTTATTAAATAACTATATAAGTTTCTGTTTTATGAATATTCCATAAGCTAGCAATTCACTTCCCTCCTGGATTTTTACGTTGTCTCTGAATGTTGCTACTTGTAGGAAGAAAGAACGTTTATGCCCTCTACTGTGTTCTTTTTTTTTTAAATATTTTTTTTAATGTCAGTGGCTGGAGACTTTCTTTCTTTCTATTTATTTTGGCCATGCCGTGGGACCTGTGAGACATTAGCTTCCCCACCAGGGATTGAACCTGTATCCCCAGCCTCGCTCTCCCATGTCCTTGCCTCAACAACACAAGAGGGCGCCTCCCTAGAGGTGTCCCTCCTACCCTAGAACCTCCGCAGGGAGACAGAGCTGCTAGTCCCACTGCCGGGGTTTGACCCTAACCTGGATCAGTGTTTAACTAACGGTCAGGGTTATGGAGCCTTCAAAGTGGTCAATTCCTCTCTCACAGCCTGGGTCAAACGTAGGGGTTCATCTTGTCTGGGCTGCCTCATGCCACCACCTGATGGAAAGACACCAGTAACTGACATTGGTGTAGCAGTTGGGAGAGGGGACATCACGTTGGTTCTACCCTATCTGTCTTCATATTGCACCTGAGCATGCAGAACCCTGCTCTTGGATTTGACAAAGTGAGAAGGAAGAGGCCTTCTTTGTCACAGGTCTAGACAAGGTATTAGCAGAAAGCACTGCTTTGGGGTTATGGGCTAATTGCCTAGAGTAGTTATTTAACAAAATGTGAAATGTATGGAGAGACACACAAGACCCACGAGGCCCCAGGCTGGCAACCCTTCCCAGCCTATCCTTACTCTGGGGTTGGGGAGGCTGGGGTGGTGGCAGAGGGAGTCTGCAGAACCAGTTTGGCTCTCTTTGTCATTGCTGTGATGCATCCCATTCCTTCCTCTAGGATGTGGGGACACTTGTCACTCACCAACCTCTCTTCATAGACAGAAAAATCTACACAAGCAAACAAGTGTTGAGCTCTGCTTCAGCTGTGTCTGACTCTTTGCAACCCCATGGACTGTAGTCCACCAGGCTCCTTTGTCCACGGGATTCTCCAGGCAAGAACACTGGAGTGGGTTGCCATGCCCTCCTCCAAGGGATCTTCCCAACCCAGGGATGGAACTTGCATCTCTTACGTCCCCTGCCTTGGCTGGTGGGTTCTTTACCACTAGCGCCACCTGGAAGGCCCCACACAGGCAGATAAGACCACTCATCAATCAACAGCTGAGACTCACTGGACAGAATTTGTCCTAGAAAGGGACTTTGTTTTGACGTCATTGTTGAGGTTGTTTTAATAGCTGGATCAATAAAACACAGAGGAAAGTGCCCTGAAGTGGAGATTCCACGTAATTTTCTGATTATGTGGTCAAGATTGAAGGCAGGAGGAGAAGGGGACGACAGAGGATGAGATGGTTGGATGGCATCACCGACTCAATGGACGTGAGGTTGAGTAACTCCAGGAGTTGGTGATGGACAAGGAGGCCTAGCATGCTGCAGTCCATGGGGTCACAGAGTCAGACATGGCTGAGCGACTGAATTGAACTGAGCCCCAGAATTCTGTTCTCAGCAGCAAGATAGTGGAAGGAGCCAAGTGGGCAGAGCTGAGCGGGAGGCCTGGCTCTCAGGTTCAGCTGGACGGAGAGGGCTGGCTGGAAGTGACCAGGAAGCTTTGGGCCAGGACTTCCTGAGCAGGGGCTGTGATGAGTCCCTGTGGCCTTGCCCCAGGACTGAGGCAGCAGGTGGAAGGGTTCTCTCTGTGCTTAAGCCTCACTGAACACTTCTGGGTCAGGTCTGGTACACAGCACATGCTCAAGAATTCTTTCAGTCCCACATTAACTATTCAGACAAGAGAAATTTCTGTACTATGTGTTATTTCCAAGACATTTCATGCAATTTCTATGAGGACTGAGCAAAATGTTTTTTCAATACTGAATGTGAATTTTGAAGCAAGAACGTTAAAAATTCTTGGGATAAAAAGAATTTGTAATGTTGGGATAGTATTTTTACAACTCAGGGGGCAAACTTCATGTTTTAAAACTCTGCTAGAGGGCGCTCCTGGTGGTTCAGAAGTGAAGAATCTTCCCATGCGAGAGACACGGGTTCGATCCCTGGGTCAGGAAGATCTCACATGCTGTGGAGCAACTAAATCTGTGTGCCACAACTATTGAGTTTGTGGTCTGGAGCCCAGGAGCTGTAACTACTAAGCCCGCATGCCCCAGAGCCCATGCTTGGCAAAAAGAGAGGCCTGCAATGAAGGGACCGCATGCTGCAATGACAGAGTAGTCTGCACTCGCCACAACTAGAGAAAAAGTCCACGCAGCAACAAAAACCCAGAACAGCAAAAATAAAATAAACATAAAATCAGATTATAAGATTCTGGTAGATTTGCCACTTAGGAATGGAGGAAGAATCAGGACATTATTTTATTTAATTCTTCATTAAACAAGTCAAAGATACTAGGAGGACTTCTGGGTTGAAATAGTGGATTGAACACGTGCGTCTCACTTTGCTCCCTCCTGAAATCTACAGGGAAGAGATTAAACAAGCAAAGACAAAAATAGAAATCCACAAGGACAGAGAGAACACCAAGCACGGAGAGGAAGACATCAAGCACATTTTGGAAACTGGAAACCAAATGAGCTGGTGGCGACTGATTAGGAGACCCAAGAAAGTCAGTTCCTACATCAGCGGTGAGGAAAGCTGAAGGCACTGGTCTACAGTGCAGAAACTTGAAAAGACGCAGGAGCTGGCAATACCCAGGGCTCCCTTGCACACTCAGGCACAAAACTACTGGTCACCATGAATGAATATAGTGTGGTACATCAACATTGGAATCATATTCAGCACTGAAAAGAAACGATCTATCAAGATGTGAAAAGACACTGAGGAAACTTAAAAGCATATTACTAAGTGGAAGAAGTCAGTCTGACAAGGCCACATACTGTATGGTTCCAACTAATGTGACATCCTGAAAAAAGCAAAACTATGGGAACATTAAAAAGATCACTGGTTTCCCAGCATTGTGGGAGAGGGTAGGAATGAAAATGGGGTACACAGGAGATTTTTATGGTGGTGGAACTACTCTGAATGAGACTATAATGGTGGACATGTGTCTTTTATACATTTGTCCCAATCCATAGAATGCACAACCCTACCATAAACTATGAACTTTAGTCAATAAAATGTGTCCGTGTTGGTTCATTGATTGTAATAAATGAACCATACAGATGCAGGGATATTGATGGTGGGCAGGGGGAGTGTGGATGAGAGGTTTATAGGAAACTGTACTTTTCTTCTCCAATTTTCTAAGAACCCAAGAATGTTCTATACAATAAAAAATGCTGTAATGTGTTCTATTTAGGAAATCCATGCCCCACTTGGAATGTTCTCTTCCAATATTTTTATGATTTTAATATTTACATCATAATCCCTCAGAAATTTATTTTAGTTACTAGAAATCAGAATTCAGAGAAGGAAATGGCAACCTACGCCAGTACTCTAGCCTGGAGAAACCCATGGACAGACGAGCCTGGTGGGCTGCAGTCCTTGGGTCGCTAAGACTTGGACATGACTGAGCGACTTCACTTGCACTTTTCACTTTCATGCATTGGAGAAGGAAATGGCAACCCACTCCAGTGTTCTTGCCTGGAGAATCCCAGGGATGGGGAAGCCTGGTGGGCTACCCTCTATGGAGTCGCACAGGGTTGGACACGACTGAAGCAACTTAGCAGCAGCAGCAGAAATCAGAATAGTGATTGCATAAGGGATTCTGTAAGGGAGAGGTGAGGGGGCAGGAAATGAGCTAGAAATGGGCAGGAAGAATTTACTAGGATGATGGTTATATATATACATATAAAATAAATAAGTATTATATTACATATAAGTATCATATATATTATATTATATTATATAAATTTCATATATATTATATTATATAATATAAATATCATATAATTTATATTATATAATATTAAAATTTATATTATATTGTATATTATTAATATATTAAATATATTATATAATATTATATTATTAATATATTATATATGAATCACATGTTATTTATTATATTAAATATATTATATTATATATTGTATTAAATATATAGACATATATATTTATTATACATATATATACTATACATATAATACATACATATTATAATATATTATATATAATATATGTTATATATAATTATATATTTAATATAATAAAGTATAAATTATATAATATATAATATAAATATATATTATATTGATATAAATATATATTATATCAATATAATATAAATATAAATGTATATTTAATATATGAAATATATTTATATATAAGATATATAATATATTTTTATATGTACAAATATATTATATATAAATATAGGTTGCATGTAAATATATAAATATATTATATGTTTATATATAATATTTATAAAATATAATAAATATAAAACATAAATTTATAAATATATAACATAAAAAATATATATTATATATAAATATATGTATAATATATATATTTATACATATATATATCTTACAGGGTGGTGGATATACACCTTTATAAAAATCTATGAATCTGTACCTTTAAAATCAGGGCATTTTATTTTATGTAAATTGTACTTTAATTATTATATTAAAAAGTTTAATAGGTTTAGAAGATAAAATTGAAGAAATTTTCTAGAAAGTCATCAAGTAAAGACTCTAAGAAAAAATAGGTCAGAGGACCAGTCCAGGAGGCATCCATCATTACAAATAGCACGAGTTCCTCCAGGAAAAGGAGAACCAAGAAGATAAAGGGGATGGAATTACCAAATAAATAATTTAAGAAAAATTTCTGAAAAGTAGTCTATATATGCATTTCAAATCTTAACTTTTCACTTAACCTCCCTGCTTGAGGATCACCCCTAATGTCAGTACTCAGAAATCTGCCTTATTATAAGTACCGCATGGTGCTCCCCTATTGGAGGGCTCATAATTACCTAACAGTCTTCTAATGACTGACATTTCTGCAGCTTCCAATCTTTTGATATTATAAACAATGTTGCTAATACCACGTGGCTCAGCGGATAAAGAATCTGCCTGCAATGCAGGAGATACAGGTTCCATCCCTGGGTAGGAAAGATCCCCTAGAGGAGATGGCAATCTACTCCAGTATCCTTGCCTGAAAAATCCCATGGACAGAGGAGCCTGGTAGGCTAGAGTCCAGAGGTTTGCAAAGGGTCTGGCGTGACTGAACAATTAAGAACATACACCTTCATAGTTTCCCATGTAGGAAAATATCTCTAGAAAAATTTCTGGAAGTTAATTTGCTCAGTCTAAGGATATACGCACTTTAATTTTAATTGGTTTTGCTAGACTGCCCTGCAAAGAGCATGGTACAGTCTACAATCCCACCTTGATATGAGTGCCATTTCCCTTAATCCCTTTAATATGCTGTATCAGTGGG